>NC_140991.1:183752842-184000088 GCF_052327205.1 Somniosus microcephalus
CCTCCGCTCTCACCCCCCCCCACTCTGCCCCTCCTCCGCTCTCCCCCCCCCACTCTGCCCCTCCTCCGCTCTCCCCCCCCCCACTCTGCCCCTCCTCCGCTCTGCCCCCCCCCCCACTCTGCCCCTCCTCCGCTCTCCCCCCCCACTCTGCCCCTCCTCCGCTCTCCCCCCCCCACTCTGCCCCTCCTCCCGCTCTCCCCCCCCACTCTGCCCCTCCTCCGCTCTCCCCCCCCCACTCTGCCCTCCTCCGCTCTCCCCCCCCCCACTCTGCCCCTCCTCCGCTCTCCCCCCCCCCACTCTGCCCCTCCTCCGCTCTCCCCCCCCCCCACTCTGCCCTCCTCCGCTCTTCCCCCCCCCACTCTGCCCCTCCTCCGCTCTCCCCCCCCCACTCTGCCCCTCCTCCGCTCTCCCCCCCCCACTCTGCCTCTCGCCCTCCTCCGCTCTCCCCCCCCCACTCTGCCCCTCCTCCGCTCTCCCCCCCCCCACTCTGCCCCTCCTCCGCGCCCCTCTCCGCTCTCCCCCCCCCACTCTCTGCCCCTCCTCCGCTCTCTCCCCCCCCCCACTCTGCCCCTCCTCCGCTCTCCCCCCCCCCCACTCTGCCCCTCCTCCGCTCTCCCCCCCCCACTCTGCCCCTCCTCCGCTCTCACTTGCCCCTCCCCCTCCCCCCACTCTGCCCCTCCTCCGCTCTCCCCCCCCCCCCCACTCTGCCCCTCCTCCGCTCTCCCCCCCCCCCCCCCTCTGCTCTCACCACTCTGCCCTCCTCCGCTCTCCCCCCCCCCCACTCTGCCCCTCCTCCGCTCTCCCCCCCCCACTCTGCCCCTCCTCCGCTCTCCCCCCCCCCACTCTGCCCCTCCTCCGCTCTCCCCCCCCCCCACTCTGCCCCTCCTCCGCTCTCCCCCCCCCCACTCTGCCCCTCCTCCGCTCTCCCCCCCCCCCCACTCTGCCCCTCCTCCGCTCTCCCCCCCCCCACTCTGCCCCTCCTCCGCTCTCCCCCCCCCCACTCTGCCCCTCTCCGCTCTCCCCCCCCCCCACTCTGCCCCTCCTCCGCTCTCCCCCCCCCACTCTGCCCCTCTCCGCTCATCCCCCCCCCCCACTCTGCCCCTCCTCCGCGCTCCCCCCCCCCACTCTGCCCCTCCTCCGCTCTCCCCCCCCCACTCTGCCCCTCCTCCGCTCTCCCCCCCCCCACTCTGCCCCTCCTCCGCTCTCCCCCCCCCCCACTCTGCCCCTCCTCCGCTCTCCCCCCCCCCACTCTGCCCCTCCTCCGCTCTCCCCCCCCCCCACTCTGCCCTCCTCCCCCACTCTGCCCCTCCTCCCCCACTCTGCCCCTCCCCCCCCCCACTCTGCCCCTCCTCCCCCCCCCCCACCCCACTCTGCCCCTCCTCCCCCCCCCCCCACTCTGCCCCTCCTCCCCCCCCCCCACTCTCTGCCCCTCCTCCCCCCCCCACTCACTCTCTGCCCTCCTCCCCCCCCACTCACTCTCTGCCCCTCCTCCCCCCCCCCCACTCACTCTCTGCCCCTCCTCCCCCCCCCCAACTCTCTGCCCCTCCTCCCCCCCCCCCACTCTCTGCCCTCCTCCCCCCCCCCCACTCTCTGCCCCTCCTCTCCCCCCCCCACTCTCTGCCCTCCTCCCCCCCCCCCACTCTCTGCCCTCCTCTCCCCCCCACTCTCTGCCCCTCCTCCCCCCCCCCCCCACTCTCTGCCCCTCCTCCCCCCCCCCCACTCTCTGCCCCTCCTCCCCCCCCCCCCACTCTCTGCCCCTCCTCCCCCCCCCCCCACTCTCTGCCCCTCCTCCCCCCCCCCCACTCTCTGCCCCTCCTCCCCCCCCCCCCCACTCTCTGCCCCTCCTCCCCCCCCCCACTCTCTGCCCCTCCTCCTCCCCCCCCCCCCACTCTCTGCCCCTCCTCCCCCCCCCCCCACTCTCTGCCCTCCTCCCCCCCCCCCCCCCCCCCCCCCCCCCACTCTCTGCCCCTCCTCCCCCCCCCCCACTCTCTGCCCCTCCTCCCCCCCCCCCCACTCTCTGCCCTCCTCCCCCCCCCCCCCACTCTCTGCCCCTCCTCCCCCCCCCCCACTCTCTGCCCCTCCTCCCCCCCCCCCCACTCTCTGCCCCTCCTCCCCCCCCCCCCACTCTCTGCCCCTCCTCCCCCCCCCCCACTCTCTGCCCCTCCTCCCCTCCCCCCCACTCTCTGCCCCTCCTCCCCCCCCCCCACTCTCTGCCCCTCCTCCCCCCCCCCCCACTCTCTGCCCCTCCTCCCCCCCCTCCCCCCCCACTCTCTGCCCCTCCTCCCCCCCCTCCCCCCCCCACTCTCTGCCCCTCCTCCCCCCCCCCCACTCTCTGCCCCTCCTCCCCCCCCCCCCCACTCTCTGCCCCTCCTCCCCCCCCCCACTCTCTGCCCCTCCTCCTCCCCCCCCCGCCCCTCCTCCCTCTCTCTCGCTCGCTCCTCCCTCCCCTGACAGGTCTACTGCGCGACCACTGCAAGCTTACAGCCACCTGGCGGCTCGCACATGCAGTGCAGGAGCAGGGGCTGCTGGGATCGGGATGTGCCGGAAGCCGGACGGGATCAGAACGCGGAGCCAGAGACCGGCAGCGGGTGAGTGAGCGGGCAGCTGCGTCACAATGGACCCCCGCCCCAGGTTGTGGCCTCCCGTTTTTCCTTCATTGGCCGGGGTCGAGCAGGGGCCCGGGGTGGGTTCAGTGCGCTGGGAAGTGAGAGAGGCGGGCGGATTGGGGTACTCGGGAAAGTGAGCGGTTCCTTGGCTCCGGAAGTGGGTGTCTCACGGTGCGGAGGGTCGGGTCACCCTCGGTTCTGGAGTAGAAACACGTGTGAATGTTGTGAGAAGTTGGTGAGTGAAAGTTGTGTTGGTAAAATGGGGAATACCAATCTCTGGTGCTCTGTCATAACCTTGTGAGAGAGATCGCCCCATTAGTCAAATCTTGCAACAATGTTCTTTAATGTACCTGTTTCCCAGTGGCAACCACTGTCCCCTCATCTGCAACAGTTAGGAGGTCCAGCACACTCTTCACTCTCAGCTGCAGCTGTGATGCACCAACTCGGTAAACAGAGTACCTCCACGTACTCTACTTCAAGCGGACAACCAAAAAACAAGTCACGCAAGGCTCCTGCTGGAATTTATCGGCCTTCACCGAACCTTCTGCCACTGAAGAACCACCAAGAAGCAGGAGGTTTGGAGTGATAGGTCACCAAGGAAGGACATGGTTAAAAATAACATTAGGGAGGCACATGGATGTGTTTTCATTTTTTTAGCACTGCCAAAGTATGTATGAAATGATTTGGCACAGTGGGGAAATGCCTGCAAGAAAGGGTAGCAACTTGGAGCCTTAGTAGTTGAGAAAACTACATGCCAGCAAATTAATGAGTTGATGCAATTGCCAAAGGGGAGACCATGATTTTGTAGTTGGCATGGATCTTGGATCAAGATGTCCCTCATGAGGTGTGTCTGTAAATGTCTTGTAGCTGGCAGCACATTCTCCTGGGTGACCTTTTCTTTAAGCGAGGCCTCTGATGCCTGCTTACCCTTCTGCTCTTCACTTTCCTCTTCCTCTTAACGCAGGTACAAAGGAATCCCTAATGGATATGGCAGTCTGCACACATCTGGGGTGAAGGAAAATCGGAAAAAGCTTTTGGACTGATAAGAATGAGTATTAGGCTTCTCTGACCTATTTTCCTTTTGATATCTGCTCCAAAACAGACTGTAAATGGGAAGAAAATATAAACAAAAGAAAGACTTGCATTTGTATAACGCTTTTTGCAACCTCGAGACATCCAAAAGCGCTTTACAGCCAATTCACGGCCACCTCTTGACTTTGCCATTTCACATGGCCTCGCTGCTTCCATCGTGTCAATTATGCTCTCTGATCACTTCCTTGTATCGCTCTTCACCCACATCTCCAATTTCTCCTACTTCTGTGTCCGCCCTTGGTGGGGGGAACCCTCTCTCAATTCACTTGCAACTGCGCTTTCAAAATCCCAACTATCCAGCCTTTGGCCCACCACCGTGACATTTCTACAGCTACCGATCTGCTCAACCATACCCTCACTACCATCTTTGATGCCTTAGTCCCCATTAAAACCATTACTCTCTCACCCTGACCGTTCCACCGGTATGGCCCTCATCTTTGCTCCCTTAAGTCCTAGGGATGCAGACTTGAACGTATATGGTCGACAACTAGTTTAATTCACCACCCAAAGCACCATCAGGTCCTGCTGTTGCCTGCCAAAACTGCTCACTATTCCAGGATCATCCTGGAACGCAAAGATAACCCTCTAATGCACCCCGTCTTCTGAAACCACCCTCCCCTGTCTCCTCCAAGCTCACCTCCAATAACAAGTGCAAGGAGCTCATGGACTTCTTTGTTACTAAGATTGAGACCATGCATTCAGCTGCCTCTGCCGCTTCCCTCCCTTTCCCTAATTCATCGGCCCAAACTTCCTCTAAGGTTCCCCACTTCCCTAGCCCTGAACTCTTATCTTTCTCCAGTTTCTCTCCTATCTCCCCTCATGCCCTCGCCGAGCTCATCTTGTCCATGAAACCCACTTCCTGCACCTTCGACCACCCAACTTCCCTTCCTAGCCCCCATGTTAGCTGGTATTTTTAACGGTTCTTTCTCCTCGAGTACAGTCCCGCTCGCATTCAAATCTGCTGTCATCACCCCTCTCATAAAACCAACCCTTGACCCCTCTGTCTTTGCAAACTACCGCCCCATCTCCAACCCCCCTTTCCTCTCCAAAGTCCTTGAACGTGTTGCCTCCCAAATCCATGACCATCTTTTCCGGAACTCTTATGTTTGATCCCTGCAATCAGGTTTCGCCCCTGCCACAGTACCGAAACAGCTCTTATTAAAGTCACAAATGACATTCTATATGACTGTGACAAAGGTAAACTATCCCTTCTCGTCCTTCTCAACCTGTCTGCAGCCTTTGACATGGTTGACCACTCCATCCTTCTCCAACCCCTCTCCACTGTCGTCCAGCTGGGTGGGACTGCACTCGCCTGGTTCCATTCTTATCTATCTAATTGTAGCCAGAGAATCACCTGCAATGGCTTCTCTTCCCGCTCCCGCACTGTTACCTCTGGTGTCCTCCAAGGATCTATCCTCGGCCCCTCCTATTTCTCATCTACACGCTGCCCCTCGGCGACATCATCCGAAAACACATTGTCAGTTACGCTAATGACACCCAGCCCTACCTTACCACCTCCTCTCTTGACCCCTCCACTGTCTCTAAATTGTCACACTACTTGTCTGACATCCAGTACTGGATGAGCAGAAATTTACTTCAACTAATTAATGGGAAGATCGAAGCCATTGTCTTTTGCCCCTGCCACAAACTCCGTTCCCTAGCCACCGACTCTATCTCTCTCCCAGGCAACTGTCTGAGGCTGAACCATATTGTTCACAACCTTGATGTCATTTTTGATTACGAGATGAGCTTCTCACCACGTATCAGCACCATCACTAAGACCGCCTGTTTCCACCTCCGTAGCATCACCCAACTCTAACCCTGTCTCAGCTTTGCTGAAACCCTCATCCATGCCTTTCTTAACCTCTAGACTTGACTATTCCAATGCATTCCCGGCCGGCCGCCCATCTCCACCCGCCGTAAACTTGGTCATTCAAAACTCTGCTGCCAGTGTCCTAACTTGCACCAAGTCACGTTCACCTATCACCAATGTTCCCTTTAATTTACTTTTGGACCGCGAGGCCCCTTCAAAAATTTGCGCATGCTTTGTTTTTGTATTTAAAAGCCAGTGAATCTAGACCATTGTTTCAAAATATAATGGGTTATAATTTGATGTAGCAGAGCAACGAATGGCATCCGCCATTAGTTAGACTTGCTTTTGCCGGTTTAATCGCGATGATATTTTACATCGCAAGGTGCTGAAAGTGCGAGCTGATAATGTTGCGCGAGGGAAACTGCGTATCTCCTTAACCAATCAGATTGAAGAACTGTGAAATTAACAGCGCAAGAACTGAGTCGGAAGTGTAAATTAGGGTGGGTGAATTCAGTGTCAAATCAGGCACAAAAAGAAAGAGGGAAGGAAAGATTGGATTGAGGGAGAGAGAAAAATGACAGAATGGAAACGTTTATAAAAAATAAAAAATAAAAAATTTTTACATTTTTAAAATCTCCTAAAACAATTAAAACCTGAAGGAATTCACAAGTCCCATGATAAGCACACACCATACACAGGAGAGGAGTAATACTGGATTTGAGGTAATGTCTATGCTGTTGCAGGCTGGCTGGAAGAACACAATGGTTAGTTTGTGCACAAGTGACTTTTGTATTTGAGTATGTATATTTTAGATTAGGACTGTATGATCTTGGAATGCCACTCTGGAATGTGGAAAAGTTATTAAATGCAGTAAACTTGTTTTCAGAACATAAGAACAGAAGAAATAGGAGCAGGAGTAAGCCATTTGGCCCTTCGAGCCTGCTCCTATCCAAAAATCGATTGATCTCTATTTTGAATATACTCAACGACTCTGCATCCACAGCCCTCTGGGGTAGAGAATTCTCCTCATCTCAGTCCTAAATGACCGACCACTTATTCTGAGACTGTGACCCCTGGTTCTGGACTCCCCAACCAGGGTAATCATCCTCCCTGTATCTACCCTGTCAAGCCCTGTAAGAATTTTGTATGTTTCAATGAGATCACCTCTCATTCTTCTAAACTCTAGAGAATATAGGCCGAGTCTTCTCATAGGGCAATCCCCCATCCCAGGAACCAGTCTGGTGAACCTTCGTTGCACTCCCTGTATGGCAAGCATATCCTTCCCTGGGTAAGGAGACCAAAACTGTACACAATACTCCAGGTGTGGTCTCACCAGGGCCCTATATAATTAAGACGCCTTTACTCTTATACTCTAATCCTCTTGTAATAAAGGCCAACGTATCATTTGCTTTCTAAATTGCTTACTGTACCTGCATGTTAACTTTCAGTGATTCGTGTATAAGGACACCCAGGTCCCTCTGAACACCAATATTTCCCAGTCTCTCACCATTTAAAAAATACTCTGAATTTCTATTTTTCCTACCAAAGTGGATAACTTCACATTTCTCCACATTATAATCTATTTGCTATGTTCCTGCCCACTCACTTAGCCTATTTATATCCCCTTGGAGCCTCTTTGCATCTTCCTCACAATTTATATTCCCACCTAGCTTTTGTATCATCAGCAAACTTGGATATATTACTTTTGGTCCCCTCATCCAAATCATTGATATAGATTGTGAATAGCTGAGGCCCAAGCACTGATCCTTGCGGCACCCTATTAGTTACAGCCTGCCAACCCGAAAATGACATGCTTATTCCCACTCTGTTTTCTGTCAGTCAACCAATCCTCAATCCATGATGGTATATTACCCCCAATCCCATGAACCATCATTTTGTTTAATAACCTCTTGTGTGGCACCTTTTCAAATGCTTTGTGAAAATCCAAATGCACCACATCCACTGGTTCCCCCTTATCTATTCTGCTAGTTATAACCTCAAAAAACTCTTAACAGATTCGTCAAGCATGGTTTTCCTTCAATAAATCCGTGTTGACTCTGTCCAATTCTATTATTATTTTCTAAGTGCCCTGTTACCACGTCTTTAATAATAGATTCTAGCATTTTCCCTGCTACTGATGTCAGGCTAACTGGTCTGTAGTTCCCTGTTTTCTCTATCCCTCCTTTCTTAAATGGAGGGGTTACATTTGCTACCTTCTAGAATCTATCAAAACTAAACATAGTGAGTCATCCATGAAAATAATTATCTTGATTGAGTTAATTATGGGCTTATAAGTATTGGTTTCAGTGTACTCAGCAACCGTGCAAACATTTGCCAATGGCCCAGAAATTCGGGTCGGGGGCTTCCCACGGGTGCAAGCCCCCGACCTACACTTACCTTGCGCGCCGGCAGTTGAGCTCTGGGCTCCCGTGGAATTCCTCTCCGGGGCCTGGCCCAGGTGCCGGCGCGCTGTGCTTGCGTGTCCCAGGGGTGCAGTTAGTGCGATGCGTCCCCTGGGATCACGTGAGCCATGGGCAGCCAATCGGAGCAGGGAATGCTCCATTCATAAGTCTGACAGGAAGACCTGCCACACTTATGAATACTACGGCCCCAAAATAGCATTAAACCTTCAAATAAATTTTTAAAAAACATCACAATTGTTAAATAAACTATAAATTACATTAAATAACTATTTTAAACAATAATTTAAATTTTTGAAAAAAATAATTTTATATTATAACGGGCCTAAAAATAAATTTACGTTGCTTTAAAGTATTTAAAACTAAAACCTGTGGAAAAAATGTTTTAATTTTAATTAATTGACCACTTACCTTGCAAAAAGCAGGCCTTACGCCTGCTTTTTAAATGTGTAACTTCTGGAGACTTACCCTCCTGGGAAAACCTGTATATAAAAAAAAAGAGACTCCCCTGCGCGCGCCTTCGACCTCTGAACCTCTTCTGAACCGTCACTTCCAATCGGGGTATGGGTGAGGACCCCGTGCGTACTCACCCGGGGCGGGCCAAATTTCTGGGCTATTATGTTAGCTGCAAGGATTTGGCATGTAGTAATGCTTAGTCATCTGCTTCCTTGGCAAGTTAGAAATCAGATAAAGTGGCTGTATTGTTTCATTTGTACTGCTAACAATAGGAAAATGGAAATAGTTTGGGAGGGAAATAGTTCTTTCCGCATAATTAGTCTTGCCTCTCATCGTAAATTTAATACCTTTCTTGGTTTGTATGCAATAATGTTATGTATCAAATCATGTTGGGCTTTAAATATATTGTTGGTAGGAACTCTTGGATCACACTTAATTGATCATTCACTATTCAGACAATTTACTGGAGCATTTACACCACAAGTTTACTGTTGCTGCAGAATAATTTAAGGATTGCACTGGCTATAAACTTGTGTAGTGTAAATCAGGTGTAAAGGCCCAAACTGGCTCCGAAGTGGAGTTGAGACTCCCTCCCACTCTGCCTTCCTCAGGTGAGGCTCTGATTCAGGATTCAGGCTGTGCTTATAATATAAGTGCATCAATGCTACAGTTGTAGTATGATTGCACCCTTAAATATGTGTTTAAATATTTAACGTGCAACTCTTGTATTCTTGTATAACATAAGATACATTTCTCATAAATATACTTTCACTAATTTAAAGCTTCTGTTACAATTATCTCATGCATAAATATGCTGAGCATAATGTAATGAATCAGATGCATTAATGTGGCCCCTACCCATCTGCAATCAGGGCCAGTGGTGGTCATTCTGTTTTTGCTTACGTTCAGGATCAAAGACCACTACTGTAAGGGAGCCCTCTCCTTATGAACTACAGTGTGCCTTTACCTGCTCAATATTTAGGTATTTGTAGCAAGCCCAGAGGTTGAGCGGAAACACTTCATTTTATTTTGATATATTGACAATATTGGATGGCCCTACCATGACTTTGAAAAACGGTAGAATTAAGACTAGCAGACCATGATTTTTATTATAAACTATAGAATGAATTTATTAAGAAATTGTTAAGAAAGCAGTAGAATTACACTAATATACACACTGAACGATTCCTCCTCAATATAAAAATTGTCGCATCTCTTAAAACTCAACGTTAAATTGGACCTGAAACAAGGCCCTTGACCAGAGCTTTACATGGAAGTCCCTCTCTTTTCCTTCCTCACCCTAACCACCCCATCAAAAGCAGTGGAAAAACTGAAAACTTGCCTGGACTCCTCAGCATATACTTTAAAGATCCTTTGATGATTAACTGAAACAAAGGAAATTAAACAGATCTCTCTCAAACTCAAATAGTGCAGCCAGTCATACGTATACTTAAAAAAAATTGTAAGATATTTGAATTGACTATCTTGACAACTTCGTGGAAATAGATTAACCTGTTTCAAACACTTTGGATGACCTGTGCAACATCACCTCATCTATATTTAAGGGTGCAATCAATAGCGATAAACATTTGAATATAAAAGCATTCCTGGACTCCAACCTGTCCTAATATCTGTCACCCAGACAGGACAAATCTTTAATTGAATTTAGTTTTAACTTCATATGCACTATAATAAAGAAATAAGTCAATAGCATAATTCATCATCGATAAAAATGCTTCATTTTTGTTGCATTGGGTTTCAGTCTGCATTTCCTTCTGTGCAGTTGGTGAAACTCATCTCACTCTTGGTTTAATATTTTAAGTTCTCAATGTGCTGCAGTCTTGTAGTATGTTTGGAGATCATTTTAAAGAAGTTAAGAGTGTGTGTGTGTGGAAGGACATGAATGCTTTCAATATAAAGTAAATTCTTCCCTCCAAATCAAACCAAGTGAAACGTGGGGAAAAATTGAGCTTCTGGTTCTCATAGCCTCCTTAGAGACGTGGAATTTTGTATATTAAACATGGCACTTAACCCTAATGTCTGCTGCAGGTTCTTGTGTTTTTTATTCATTCATGGGATGTGGGCATCGCTGGCAAGGCCAGTATTTATTGCCCATCCATAATTGTCCTTGAGAAGGTGGTGGTGAGCCACCTTTTTGAACCACTGAAGTCTGTGAGGTGAAGGTACTCCCACAGCAATGTTCACGTTAGCTGTCTGACCCAGCATCAATGAAGGAACGGCGATATATTTCCAAGTCAGGATGTTGTGTGACTTGGAGGGAACTTGCAGGTGATGGTGGTGTTCCCATGCGCCTGCTGCCCCTTGTCCTCCTAGGTGGTCTCAAGTCCCCAGATGTTAGTGAGGAGAACTTTGCAGGGTCAAATGGGCTGGGTGTGGCTTTGCTGAGTATGAATCTGGTGCCTCGATCGATGCCGGGTAGTCTGTCCGGTTTTATTCTTACTATTTTTCCTAGCAGTTTGATACAACTGTGTGGCTTGCTAGGTCATTTCAGAGGGCAGTTAATAGTCAACCACATTGCCGTGGGTCCGGAGTCACATATAGGCCAGACCGGGTAAGGGTGGCAGATTTTGTTAATGAATTTCTTTGTGGACTTGTTCTGCTTGGTGCTGGAAGCTAATCAGGAAGCAGAATGAAACCTTCAGCACTAGCTAGGTACTGCTGTGTACTTGGCTGGAAATGAATTATCCAGACTCTTGTCTTCAGGTTAGATTCCGGGATGGGAAAGGATACTATGCATGTGCTATTGGCTGACTTCAGTTAAGTGACTTAATGAAAAGTTTCAGAATGGCTGGCTTCCAGGAGGAGGTTGCAAGAATTTAAAAGAAAAATGTGGTTTTGAAGATTGTGGGTGGAATGCTAACCTGGAGGAGTGTGTGGGTTTTGGGTGCAGGTGGGGGGGGGTGAAAACCGGGGAAAATGTGAACGCGTCGGGAAGCTGGCTCCAACCCACTGACCTCTGTGTTTAACTCGAGCGCGTTAGGCTGCTTGCGTGCAACCCCCTCGGGAGAAACAGGTTGCCTATTAACATACGCAAATCGCTCAATTGGAGTGAGATTTCAACACTCTTTCAAATTTAACATCGCATCCATGAGTTTCCCAGACTTCCTGAAATTCACCAGTGAAAGCAAGGTGAGAACACAATGACAATTGAGGGGGCTGAATCAATCTCGTGGCAATACTGCAATAAATACTCAGCACTTGCAGCTGCTTTCTTACCTGCTAGTTGGAAATCATTTGTCCACAGTACTTTTGCTGAGCATTCACTTTCTACACGTTGGAGGTTTTTTGAATTACGTCGGGGTGGGTGGCACCTTGGCTGCCTTAGATTGGACCTCGGACGAGGAGCAATATGACCAACAGGAGCAGCAGCCTGCTCTTGAGACACCTGTAGCTGGGCAGCTGAGAGGGCAGCAGCAGGGGTGCAGCTCGCAGGGGGCACTATGGGCGACACAGGGTGTAGAAGTAAAGGCTGAGTTTCCTTGACATATCCGAACAGCAGTGTTTCAGGAGGCTCAGGTGGTGGCAGACATCTGCAACCTGCTCGAAGAACTACTGCTGGACCTGGTGACCATGTGTTACCAGTGGCTGTCAAAATGACCACCACCCTCAACTTTTTGCCTTCAGGGCTCTGCCGGAGACATAGCCAGGATCTCGCAGTCAGAGGTACACCTAAGACTTGTTTGCCAAGGCCGGCAATTACATGAACTTCGTCTGCGATGACGCCAGTCAGAATGAGCAGGGCGTCATCGACTGTACACACGTAGCAATCTGGGCACCCCCATATCAACCGGGAGTATTTGTTAACTGCAAGGGCTTCCACTCCATCTGCAGGTGTGCACAAGATTTCCGGGGATGGTTTCGTCCTGCCACAGTCCAAGCTCCCTGATGTCTTCGGACCTGGAAGCAGACTTAAGGGGTGGATGCTAGGACATGAGGGATACCCAGTTCAAACTTGACTGATGACACCTGTCAGAAACCCGACCAATGAAGCCCAACACCTCTACAATGAATGCCAAATGACCACAATATGTGATCGAACAAGCTATTGGTGTGCTGAAGATGCGCTTCAGGTGCCTGGACAGATCTGGAGGCGCCCTTCAGTACCCACCAGCCAGGGTGTCCAAAATGGTTATGTTTGCTGCGCTCTGCACAACACTGCGCAGCAACGAGGTTTGGACCTGTAGGAGGAACAAGGCGCAGAGCTCAGATCCTCTGGACGATTCTGAGGAGGAGGAGGAAGGTGATGAGGGTAATGCGCCACCAGCTGTCCAAGATGGACCAATGTCAGAAGAAAATGCAGCATCCACTCTTTCCCACTCCCCATTTCCACAATGCCACTGACAAAGTCCTGCAAACAATCAGCCTTGCACATCCCCCGCCTCCTCTCTCCCCCGCCTCATTGGTCCCCATCAATTTATGACTTCCCATTCATCATCAAACAAGTTAAAAGGCGACTTGCTACCCAACACCCAGAATGGGCAAGATGGGAAAGTGGTGCAAAAGAATAACATTTATGTGATTGATCTAAAGAACATAAACTTTAACAACATAACATTTTCTCATTGTTTACTTCATATAGGAAAATTGTACGCACTTAACAATCCAGTAAGAGAATGGCTTCTAAGTACAGTAAAGTTTGAGCAATAATAAGCCTGTTGGCTCCGAGTGACCCATTTAATTTTAAAGGAGGTTTAATTTGTATTTATGTAAATTTAATGCACCTTTGCAGGAATTGCTTTCCCCATATTCCAGCTGTGTCTATCTCTCATTACTTTATCTATTGGTTAAGTAGTGATGACCAAGCATTAATGAACCTCCATTTACTACGTGGCACCTGAGAAACTGAATTCAGCAACAGATGGGTGGGAACGTGTAGGTGCAGTTTGCTGAGCCAGCTCATGTAGTAGATGCAAGATCCCAACACTTGTGTTCAATTATATATATTTGGTGAATGTATCATGCATTTCTTAGTGTACAAAGTGGAATCCCATTGTTACTTTTGTTCAAATGTTTATTGGGGTATCCCTCTGTACTTGTTAGTGCTATAGTATGCAGTAGTTGTTTGTACAACACTAAACGCTGTAATGATCACATAATTTTTATTTGTTTTGAAGCAAACTCGTTAAAACCTGGGTAAAGTTTTGAAGGAATAAAAGTTCCGAAATGTGTTATTTGGGTGATCGCTGTACTACTTACAGTGACGGTCACTTATATGTCATATGTTTTCACAGCAATGAATCCTGTTTGTTTTAAGAATCTTGTTTATCACTGCCAGAACTGCCTTGCATTGTTAATGTGCATCGATATATTCTTTCCCTCTTTATTTAGTGAAATAATTTTTCCTTTTTTTGAGAAGAGACCTATCTATGGTATATTTTATTTGATCATTAGGCTATTGTTCGCCATAATGCATGGCTTTCTGCATTAGACAATTGTACACTTCTGATCTCCTGAGTCGAATGCTGTAGCTAAAAAAAATTGTGCTTTACAAAGTAGGGGTGCATTTCAATTTAATTTCAAGTAACAAAACATGTTTTTGCAAACTGAAACTGTTGAATGTTTGTGTTTCCTGTATATCAAGCTAAAAAATCAAATGGCTGTCCTCTATATTTAGAGTGCTGAGCATAAAATGGGTACGAGGCCAAGTGTAACCACTGGATTTTGTGGCAATGACTTCCGGAATGATCTTTACCTTTTCTCTTTTTACTGATTATTATAAGAGGAATGGAAAATGTGGATGCAATAGATTATTTAACTTGTATTGTGAACATAGAACGGGAGGACTCGAATTAAACTGACAGAGCCTTGAGCGCGATATGCTCCTGCTCTCTTTCCTCTCCCCCCCCCACCCTAAACAAACACAGCATAGCAGCGAAGCGGAACTGAATTCCAGCTAAAACAGTTGATGCTCTATTTATTAACGTGTCAATAAGAAACCTGGATGAAAGGCACTTGGATTACTAAGATAAATAGAACTATTTGGTCCTATTTTTTTCCTCCCTTTCTCTTCTGTAATGAAGCACTTAGCAGTTGTCCATAGATTGAAATCAGGAGCTTGCTATATGGGAAATTGTGGGTGCAGTCTCGTGTCCTATCAGTCCTTGGTACAGTGCGTTGGATCATTCCTGAGAGTGGCCTTAGAAGTAGACATTGGTTGAGATGATAGACCTTGTCAAAATGTTAGTGAATAACCGTATGTGATCGTTCAGCTTGGTAGTCTGAAGCTTTGCTTGATTTCCCTCTCTGTGGCAAGGTCAACCTTTGTAGAACTTTCCCCCCAAAAGACCTTGAAGATGAAACCAAGTTTTCACAGAATCACAGAAACCCCACAGTGCAGATAGAGGCCATTTCGGCCCATCGAGCCTGCACCGACACATATCCCACCCGATCCCCGTAACCCCGACACCAACACATATCCCACCCTATCCCCGTAACCCCACGTATTTAATCCCCCTAACACTAAGG
The DNA here is from genome assembly GCF_052327205.1 of Somniosus microcephalus. Classification (NCBI taxonomy): domain Eukaryota; kingdom Metazoa; phylum Chordata; class Chondrichthyes; order Squaliformes; family Somniosidae; genus Somniosus; species Somniosus microcephalus. The sequence goes on from NC_140991.1 coordinate 183,767,716, forward strand.
GTCAATTTTTTATCATAGCCAATCAACCTAACCCGCACATTTTTGGACTGTGGGAGGAAACCGGAGCACCCGGAGGAAACCCACGCAAACACGGGGAGAATGTGCAAACTCCACACAGACAGTCACCCGAGGCTGGATTCGAACCCGAGTCTCTGGCGCTGTGAGGCAACAGTTGTACTACAGTATTTACATATTCTAGTAAGCACATAGAATTTAACTTTGTTACTTGCAGTAGCTTTGAATGTTTTGGGTGCGCTCCTGTTTGGCAACATTCCTTAGAGCAGTTCATCCTAGTTTCAATGTGGGGTTCTTTCAGAAGTGAGGTTTTGGTCTTAATACTGCAGTGTAGGTGTGTCAGCCCTTCAATTTCCTGCTGGCATTACATTCAATAATATTGTAGCCTCTTTGACTGCTACAAGCAATTTTGTAGCATAGAATAAAAGAATGCCAGGGATGCTTTAGCATTTGACCTCTGCATTGAGAGGGGAGGGAAAGAAAGAAAGTACAAGAGAAGAATGTGGAAGGGCAACATATATTCTGGCATTATATCTGCACATGATTGGTTCAAATTGGTTCATAGTGGCCTGGATTTTGCAGTCAGTGGCGAACAAACCGCGCCAGCTGTTCAGTTGCCCACAGGCTTTCCGTGGGATTTTGCACTGGAACTTGCTGTGATTAGAAAGCCATTTTGGTGCAGCGCCCTCTACAGGGGATCTGGGACCTGTCTGTACAGGGTAAGCAACTGTGTAGCTCCTTAACCAATCGGACTGAAGAATCGTTAATGAGCAGCGCAGAGTCTGAACCAGGAAGTACAAGTTAGGATATGTAATTCAATGCCAAATCATGTACAGAAAGCAAAATAAAGAGAGGGAAAGAAAGATGGGATTAAGAGAGAGCGAGATAAGGGACAGAAAGAAAAAGGTTTTAAAAATTAGTACATTTAAAAAATATTTTTAAATCTAATTAAAATGTGACGGAATGAGACTCCACATTTGGTAGTTAATTTTCAGTGCCACAGTGGTTGTTTGGCAGTAATTAAGACTTCTCACACCGTTAAAAATGTACTTACACTGGAATTGACAAGCCCTAACTTTTTCTGGTGTGTTTAGTGGATATCACGTAAATACTGCAACCTCACACTCTTCGTGTGTTTCAGTGCAAAGTTTCTCGGCGAGATACTGTTATAGCGCAGCTTCTGGAGGAGCAGGGTAACATGGACAGCAACTTCCAGATTTCCGCGTTTTACTGCACGTGGCCGCCAGAAGTTGCTGTCCGATTTACACTTCAATAACAGTGAGCACTGATAGCCTCTTTGGCTCGGATTTTGCAGTAAAAATAACAATGATAAACAGGCCCCTCGAGCCTGTTCCGCCATTCAGTAAGATCATGGCTGACCTTTGACCTCAACTCCACTTTCCCGCCCGATCTCCATATCCCTTGATTCCTCTGGAGTCCAAAAATCTATCGATCTCAGCCTTGAACAAATGTCATTCATAAACTGCGTACAATTCCTAGCTGAAAATGTAAGAAAAGTACTAACTGGCAGCAATGTAAAGCTAAGGAAGTATGAAAACAACCAATCAACAATGAGTAGTTAATGAAAGCTACCAATAAAAAACGTTAACTCTGTTTTTCTCACTCCACAGATGCTGCCTGACCTGCTGAGTATTTCCAGCATTTTCTCTTTTTGTTTGCCTTTTGCAAATCTGTGTCTGCTGTAACTCGAGTCTTTCTAGTGAGAATGTTTTGAACAGAGGTGTTACACTGACCCAAATTTTATATCCAAGAGTCTCTGAAAGATTGTAGTTGGGGGCCTTTGCTGTTTTCACCCTGTCATACCTCAGAATTCAAGTAGGCATGCATCAGGACCTGGTACTTATTCTAATTTGAGTTCCCCAAATTTTTCCAGTGATATATTTGCATAATTATTTTATTGTGCCAATTTCTCCTTGTGCACCTGCACTTGTTAGAGGAAGTAATCAGAATACACTTCACTGTGCATATCAGTTGCAAACTTCTTTCCAAGTCCTGTTAGTGATGTGTAACACTGAACAGCCCAGGACCCTTCGTAACCTCGCGCTGTGAGCAATGCCATGGGAGAACATAAGAATTAGGAGCAGGAGTAGGCCATACGGCCCCTCGAGCCTGCTCCGCCATTCAGTAAGATCATGGCTGACCTTTGACCTCAACTCCACTTTCCCGCCCGATCTCCATATCCCTTGATTCCTCTGGAGTCCAAAAATCTATCGATCTCAGCCCTGAACATACTCAACGACTGAGCCTCCACCACACTTCGGGGCAGAGAATTCCACAGATTCCCAACCCTCTGAGTGAAGAAATTCCTCCTCATCTCAGTCTTAAAAGACCGACCCCTTATCCTGAAACTATGCCCCCTAGTTCTAGACTCTCCAGGCAGGGGAAACAACCTATCAGCATCTACCCTGTCAATCCTCCTCAGAGTGTTGCATGTTTCAATGAGATCACCTCTCATTCTTCTAAACTCCAGAGTGTATAGGCCTAATCTACTCACTCTCCTCATAGGACAACCCTCTCATCCCAGAGATCAATTGAGTGAACCTTTGTTGCACCGCCTCTAAGGCAAGTATGTCCTTCCATGACCAATAGGCTGCAGTGTTTTGCAAGGTCAAACTAATCTTCGAATATAAAGCTCTTAAACGTTTAGCTAGAAAACAAAATGCACATCAGTCATGTTGATTTAGTTTATAATTCAAATACATTTCCTTGAAGGTTTTCTTTCCCTTAACAAATCTGTTCCAAATAGAGCACTGAAGATTAGTACAATGGAATTCAATAAAACATGTTGGGTTCCTTGCATGCAGTACAATCCTATTAACTGGAAATTCTTAACCTGTTGTAAGTTGATATTGGATTGTTTAGTGCAGTCACAGTGCAACTGTGTATTTAAGCAATTATTTTACTGTTCTGGGTCACACAAAGCAGTAGACTTTTTTTCACAGAATGATGCAGCACAGAAGGAGGCCATTTGGCCCATCGTCCCTGTGTCAACTCTTTGAAAGAGATATCCAATTAGTCCCACACCCCCGCTCTTTCCCCATCACCCAACAAATGTTTCCTTTTCAAGTACTTATCTAATTCCCTTTTGAAATTTATTATTGACTCTGTTCCCATCACCCTTTCAGGCAGTGATTTCCAGATCATAGCTTGCTGCGTAAAAAAATGTTTCCTCATGTCACCTCTGATTCTTTTGTCAATCACCTTAAATCTGTGTCCTCTAGTTACTGACTATACTGCCACTGGAAACAGTTTCTCCTTATTTACTCTATCAAGATTTTGAACACTTCTATCACATCTCCCCTTAACCTGCTCTGCTTGAAAGAACAATCTCAGTTTCTCTAGTCTCTCCACGTAACTGAAGTCTTGCATCCCTGGTACCATTCTAGTAAATCTTCTCTGCAACCTCTTTAAGGCCTTGACATCCTTCCTAAAGTGTGGTGTCCAGAATTGACCACAATACTCCAGCAGGGACCTGACCAGTGTTTTATAAATGTTTAGCATAACTTCCTTGCGTTTGTACTCTATGCCTCTCTTTATAAATCCCCTATCCCTTTTTTTTGTTACAGCCTTTTCAACTTGTCTTGCGACCTTACAAGATTTGTGTATGTACACCCCCAGGTCTCTGTTCCTGCACCCCTTTAAAATTGTATCATTTAGTTTATATTGCCTCACCTCATTCTTCCTATCAAAATTAATCACTTCACCCCTCTCTGCATTAAATTTCATCTGCCATGTGTCTGCCCATTTCACGACGTGGTAACAGGGCACTTGGAAAATCACAATAGGATTAGGCAGAGTCAACACGGTTTTATGAAAGGGAAATCATGTTTGACAAATCTATTCGTTTTTTGAGGGTGTAACTAGCAGGGTAGATGAGGGGGAAATAGTGGATGTAGTATATTTGGATTTTCAGAAGACATTCAGTAAAGTGCCTCACAAGAGGTTGTTACACAAGATTAGGGCTTGAGGATTGGTTAACGGACAGAAAACAGAGAGTAGGAATAACGGAGCATTTTCGGGACGGCAGGATGTAATTAGTGGAGTGCCACAAGGATCAGTGCTTGGGCCTCAGCTGTTTACAATCTATATTAATGACTTAGATGAGGGGACTGTGAAATATATCCAAGTTTGCTGCTGATACAAAACTAAGTGAGATAGTAAGCTGTGTGGAAGACGTAAAGAGGCTGCAAAGGGATATACACCAGTTAAGTGACTGGGTAAGAAGGTGGCAGATGGAGTATAATCTGGGGAGTGTGAAATTATCCATTTTGGTAGGAAGAATGGAAAAGCAAAATTTTTTTTGAAAGATCAGAGACTAAATGATATTCAGAGGGATGTGGGTGTCCTTGTACACGTATCACAGAAAGTTAACATGCAGGTACAGCAAGCAATTAGGAAAGCAAATGGTATGTTAGCCTTTATTGCAAGGGGGTTGAAGTACTAGAGTAAGGAAGTCTTGCTGCAATTATATAGGGCTTTGGTGAGACCGCACCAGGAGTAATGTGTACAGTTTTGGCCTCCTTATCTGAGGAAGGATATAGAAGGGTTGCAGCAAAGGTTCACTAGATTGATTCCTGGGATGAGAGGGCTGTCTTATGAGGAGAGATTGAGTAGAATGGGCCTAGACTCTCTGGAGTTTAGAAGAATGAGAGGTGATCTCATCAAAATGTATAACATTCTTAGAAGGCTTGACAGGATAGGTGGGCGGAGGCTGTTTCCCCTGGCTGGAGTGTCTAGAACTAGAGGTCAAAGTCTGCAGTGTGTACCATCTTGCAAGTTGCACTGCAGCAACTTGCCAAGGCTGCTTCGACAGCACCTCCCAAACCCACAACCTCTACCACCTAGAAGGACAAGGGCAGCAGGCACATGGGAACACCATCACCTCCAAGTTACTCTCCATGTCACACACCAACCTAACTTGGCAATATATTGCCTCTCCTTCATTGTCGCTGGGTCAAAATCCTGGAACCCTCTACCTAACAGCACTGTGGGAGTACCTTCACCACACAGACTGCAGCGGTTCAAGAAGGCAGCTCACCGCCACCTTCTAGAAGGCAATAAATGCTGGCCTTGCCAGTGACACCCACATCCTGTGAATGAATAAATATAAAGGGTTGGCCATTTAGGACTAAGATGAAAAAAATTTCACTCAGGATAGTGAATCTTTGGATTTCTGTACCCCAGAGGGCTGTGGATGCTCAGTCAATGAGTATATTCAGGACTGAGAGCGATAGATTTCTGGGCACTAAGGGAATAAAGGGTTTTGGCGATAGGATGGAAAAGTGGGGTTGATGTAGAAGTTCAGCCATGATCTTATTGAATGGCGGAGCAGGCTCGAGGGGCCCTATGGCTTACTGCTCCTATTTCTTATGTTCTCATGTTCACCAGCCTGTCTGTGTCCTCCTGAAGTCTGTTACTATTCTCCTCACTATTTACTACATTTCTGAGTTTTGTGTAATCTGCAAACTTTGATATTATGCCCTGTATACCCAAGTCCAGGTCATTAATGTATATCCAAAAGAGCTGTGGTCCTAATACTGACACCACTGCACACTTCACTCTAGTCTGAAAAACAACTGCTTTCTGTCCCTGAGCCAATTTGGATTTTGAATTTAATTGGATTATAGAACCCAATTATTTTCAAGGAAACTAAATAATCATTGTCTTGTGCTATATAGCTAGCTTTTAAAAAATAACTGGAGTTGAAATAGAGTCATAGAGTTATACAGCACAGAAAGAGGCCCTTCGGCCCATCGCGTCCGCGCTGGCCATCAAGCCCTGTCTAATCTAATCCCATTTTCCAGCATTTGGTCCGTAGCCTTGTATGCTATGGCATTTCAAGTGCTCATCCAAATGCTTCTTGAATGTTGTGAGGGTTCCTGCCTCTACCATCCTTTCAGGCAGTGAGTTCCAGATTCCAACCACCCTCTGGGTGAAAAAGTTTTTCCTCAAATCCCCTCTAAACCTCCTGCCCCTTACCTTGAATCTATGCCCCTTTGTTATTGACCCCTCTACTTTCTATCTACCCTATCTATGCCCCTCATAATTTTGTATACCTCAATCAGGTCCCCCCTCAGCCTTCTCTGCTCCAAGGAAAACAACCCCAGCCTGTCCAGTCTTTCTTCATAGCTGAAGCGCTCCAGCCCAGGTAACATCCTGGTAAATCTCCTCTGCACCCTCTCCAAAGCAATCACATCCTTCCTATAGTGTGGCGACCAGAAATGTACACAGTACTCCAGCTGTGGCCTTACCAGCGTTTTGTACAGCTCCATCATAACCTCCCTGCTCTTATATTCTATGCCTCGGCTAATGAAGGCAAGTATCCCATATGCCTTTTTAACCACCTTATCCACCTGTTCTGCTGCCTTCAGGGATCTATGTACATGCACATGCACATGTACATGATCCTCTGTCTTTCCTAGGGTCTTACCATTCATTGTGTATTCCCTTGCCTTGTTAGTCCGTCCAAAATGCATCACCTCACACTTTTCAGGGTTAAATTCCATTTGCCACTGTTCTGCCCATCTGACCAACCCATCTATATCGTCCTGTAGCCTGAGGCTTCCCTCCTCGCTATTTACCACCCCACCAATTTTTGTGTCATCTGCGAACTTACTGATCATACCTTTTACATTCACATCCAAATCATTAATGTAGACCACAAACAGCAAGGGACCCAGCACCGATCCCTGCGGTACCCCACTGGACACAGGCTTCCAGTCACAAAAACAACCTTCCACCATCACCCTCTGCCACTAAGCCAGTTTTGGATCCAATGTGCCAAGGCACCCTGGATCCCATGGGCTCTTACCTTCCTGACCAGTCACCTATGCGGGACTTTATCAAAAGCCTTACTGAAATCCATGTAAACCACATCCACTGCACTACCCTCATCCACACACCAAGTCACCCCCTCGAAAAATTCAATCAAATTGGTCAGACATGATCTTCCCTTGACAAAGCCATGCTGGCTATCCCTAATTAATCCTTGCCTCTCCAAGTGGAGACTAATTCTGTCCCTCAGAATTTTTTCCAATAATTTCCCTACCACTGATGTTAGGCTCACTGGCCTGTAATTCCCTGGTTTATCCCTACTACCCTTCTTGAATAATGGTACTACGTTAGCTGTTCTCCAATCCTCTGGCACATCCCCTGTGGCCAGAGAGGTTATGAAAATTTGTGTCAGAGCCCCTGCAATCTCCTCCTTTGCCTCACATAGTAGCCTGGGATACATCTCGTCCGGGCCTGGGGATTTATCCACTTTTAAGCCTGCTAAAATCGCTAGTACCTCCTCCCTCTTGATGCTAATATGTTCAAGTATATCACAGTCCCCCTGCCCGATTTCTGTGTCCACATCGTCCTTCTCCATAGTGAACACAGATGCAAAAAATTCATTTAAAACCCCACCTACATCCTCTGGCTCTACACACAGCTTGCCACTTTGGTCCCTAATGGGCCCTACTCTTTCCCTAGTTATCCTCTTGCCCTTAATATACTTATAAAACACCTTAGGATTTTCCTTTATTTTGCTCGCCAGTGTTATTTCATGGCCCCTCCTCGCTCTCCTAATTTCTTTTTTTAAGTATCCCCCTGCACTTTTTATACTCCTCTAGGGCTTCCTCTGTCTTTAGTCCTTTGTATCTGCCAAAAGCCCCCCTTTTTTTCCTAATCCATTCTCGTATATCCCTTGACATCCAAGGTTCCCTGGGCTTGTTGGTCCCACCCTTGACCTTTACGGGAACATGTTGCCATTGTACTCTCTCAATTTCCTTTCTGAAAGACTCCCATTGCTCCGATGTGGATTTTCCTTCCAGTAGCGGATCCCAGTCCACATTGGCCAGATCCTGCCTTATCATATTAAAATCGGCCTTCCCCCAATTTAGAACCTTTATTTCCGGTCCATCCTTGTCCTTTTCCATGACTACCTTAAATCTCACCGAATTATGGTCACTGTCACCAAATGGTCACCTACTAACACTTCTGCCACTTCCCTAGAATTAGGTCCAGTACCGCCCCCTCTCTTGTAGGACTTTCTACATGCTGGCTCAAAAAGCTCTCCTGGATGCACTTTAAGAATTCTGCACCCTCTAAGCCTTTCACACTCTGACTATCCCAGTTAATATTGGGGAAGTTGAAATCCCCCATGATAATTACCCTATTATTTGCACACTTCTCTGAGATTTGCCGACATATCTGTTCCTCTATCTCCCCCTGGCTGTTTGGGAGCCTATAGTATACTCCCAGCAAAGTGCTAGCCCCCTTTTTGTTTTTAAGTTCAACCCATATGGCCTCATTAGAGGAACCTGTTAATATATCATCCCTCCTTACAGCAGTAATTGTCTCCTTAATTAATATTGCGACACCCCCTCCTCTTTTACTCCCCCCCTCTGTCTTGCCTGTTTACCATGTATATATTTCATTACAGCCAGATGTTTTTGCAAACATGTTTTTTTTTCAATTGCTGTACCTTTTGAGGTAGCTTTGTTTCCTAATTATTCCAATCTTTAAATAGCCGTACTGTCAACTTGGTAGTGTTTTTGTATATTTTTCTTGACCATTTAGTTTTTTCCATTTTCACTTTCTGGTTGAGTATTGATCAAAATAAACTATTTGGATATTTGTCAGTTGTGTAACTTATCTAACTTTTCATCCTAAAGAATGCACTTCTCCATACTTTTTACAGGCCAGAAGGTGAACATTAGATGAAGAGGATCTAAAGCAACAAACGGCTTGAATGCTTCCCCATAAAGGATTCAAAAAATGAAGATGTTAATAATGTGACTGGTTTGTCTGCAGAAGGAGGCTGTGGTTGGACAAACATGTTTGGAAGTCTGTTCAGGAGAAATACATCTCAGAAACTAAGTGCTTTGCTGCTGATTTTGGGGTTTATTTGGGGGCTGCTCCTACTTCGATATACGTTCCAGCATCCAAAGCACCAAAACAGTGCAGAACTGCGTGAACAGATTCTGGAACTGAGTAAAAGATATGTCCGAGCACTGGCAGAGGAAAATCAAAATGCAATAGATGGTCCTCATGGTGCTTCAATGGCAGGATATGGTAAGAGCTGAATAACATTTGCTCTGTGTTGTGTGTGTGTGTCTTGTGAAATTGATAGAACGGATTCTTTTACCCTCAGTCTGGTTCAGCAATCACTGAGTCGAATACACCTGGAGAATTTAAACGATTTATTATCCGCGGAGTCTTACTCTGATATATCGACACCGACTCCTGCAAGAGTCTGACGAATCCAACAGAGTAAGCAATTTCTCATACAGCGTGCTACATTTTTATCCCTGCTTTTGAGAAAGCATTAACACCTCGTACATTCTGCACCAATCATGAGCTGTGCACGTATACATTTAATTGGATTTCCTGGTCTGGCAGTTTGAAATAAAGAAGTCACATTTTACTGAATGGGTTACAGCTAAGTAAACATCCTGGTAATGTGTTCATGATCACCTAAACATTATGGTAATGCGTTTGCAATCACCTAATGTCTGTACAGTTTCTGCCATTGTTCCTATCAGCAAGGGGTAACATCATGGGTGCCAGCCTTGTTAACAATTAAAGATCAGGTATCAGGTTAGCCCTTTTTACTTCTCTGCTGCTTTTACAGTTTCTGGTTCCTGTTTCTTGAAATGATATTCTCAAAATCTTTTTCTAAACTTTCTTGTTGATAAGAAGTTAGAATCATGCTCAAATTGTCCATATGTTGTAACCTATTAAATGAGTTAACTAAGTGTTACCATTCCTATACTTAATAATTGGAGGAACGTGCACATTTTTGACAGATAACATGTAGAGCACAAGAAGGGAGTAGGTCTGCAGAGTGCAAATTTATGTTGTACCAGTCACTATATAACTTGAGGTGAAGTACAAGTACAACCTACAACTATTGTTAGGGAGAAAAAATTGGATCAACTAAAAATTTTATAAAATCTTATTTTTTTGATGCCTTTAATACCTTCGATTTAAGTTCAAAGATGCAGGAAATAGCCCTAGAGTAACAATTATTAAGATTCTCCTGACTCCCATGTGTGTGGTCAGTAAGAGCTGTAGGATTATATTTCACTTCATGGCTTTGGATATTGTAGTGTGAAGCATTTTAGCTCAGCTGTTGCAATTTTCGATTATCCTACTGCTTAGAATACAACCGCTGAAGTTGCGCAAGCCCTTTTGGACCTACACGCTTAACCTTCGACAATGAGACTTCAACCCTGATGCTTGGAAAAGCCGAATGGACTTCACAAGAAGTCACAAATAAACATCTCGTGAAAGACCCAACACGGAAGATCCCTTGCTTCGATCTTCCGCAAAGCTTATGGGCAACCCTAAACTACATCCGCACAAACCATGGCAGATGTGAATACTTGATGCACAAATGGAGATTTAAAAACTCTCCAGTGTGCGACTGTGGTCACCCAGAACAGACCATGGAAGGTATAACAACTCCATGCCCGATTCACCAATGTGAAAGAGGCACTGCGCTACTCCTCACGCAATTCTCTGGCTTAACCACCTAAACGTAAAATTATAGTTGTTACTCTACATATACATCAGCCATACAAAGTAATAGTACTGCTTAGAATCATACAGCACTGAAGGAAGCCATTCAGCCCATCGTGCCTGGCTTCTCTTTCTGTGTTGTATGATTCTATGAACAAATCCGAAGACCTGAATTAATATACTGCCTTATCACATCTCTCAAACAATCCAAAGTGAGTTATATGAATTATCAAGGGCTGTCATTGTTGTGGTGTGGGCAGCAGTGGTCATATTGCACACAAGATCCAACCAACTTCACAGAGGAATGACCATTTGGTTTATTTTTTGGTGGTGTTGGTTGAAGGAATATTGGCCAGGACGCTGGAACCTTTAGCATAACCCTGAACAGCATCGTTGATAGTGCAGTGCTCCTTTGGTGTTACAGCCTAAAATGTTCTCCGGTCGTGGAGTGGGGCTTGAACTCCTAATCTTTTGAATTAAATGGGAGTCCTACCAACTGAGCCAAGCTGACACCTAATAGCCTTCCAATAAATTACATAGGCTATACGGCACAGAAACAGGCCATTTGGCCCAACCAGTCCATGCTGGTGTTTATGCTCCACTCGAGCCTTCTCCCATCTTTCTGCATCTAAATCTATCAGCATAACCCTCTATTCCCTTCTTCCTCATTATGCTTATCTAGCCTCCCCTTAAATGCATCTACAGTATTCGCCTCAACCACTCCCTGTGGTAGCGAGTTCCACATTCTCACCACTCTCTGGGTAAATAAGTTTCTTCTGAATTCCCGATTTGATTTCTAAAATTCTGTCTTTGACGAGCAATTTTCTCCACTTTTTTGCTAGCTTGTTAGATAGTTTGCTGTGTTATGGCAAAACACTTTCTTGGCAAGGAGAGGGGGAGAGCTGGATTTCCTATTGTCCAGTTATTGATTTTAGAACATTGTAGTGCTTGGATCAAAATGTTGATTTCTCCCTTAATTTTTGACTCCATCCTGACTTCCCAACCAAGTAAGAATTATGTTTACATCCGGATTGTTTATGATGTGGATAAAGCAAGCCAAAAGTTGGACCTTGCCAGAGAAAACCTAATACAGAGAGATGGCCAAAGCTGCATGCTTGCATCATGCCTCAAATAGCAGGAGCTGTGGAATTCAATGGCATTTTTTTAGACCTATGAAAATGTGGGTTTTTAAAGTCAGGTCCTTTATATTAAAAAAAATGCTAAAATCCGCAAGAGTACTGTGTCTCTGGGTGAGGGGGATAGTGTTTAGGAGTGGAAACCGTCCCTGATTTTCCAACCCCATCTGTGCCAAGTTAGTTTATCTTTGCTGGCAGTAGGGGGTTTGCTACAGTTGGCCTCACAGTGCAGGTTGAAAGAGGGCGAAGCTGCTGGAGAGTGCATGCAGATGTAGTGTGAGTGTAGGGTTGAGCTGGCTGTAATGCAGCTGTTTAAGAATGGCCTGTTGCCACTCACTGTCTAGGTTCATGTGAGGGATGGACACGTAGGATAGGTCCCATACTGCAGTTGGGAATTAACACCTTCGAGATGAGGCAAGAAAATTTTAATTAAGTTTGTCTTTTGACTCTCAACTGCCTATCTTCTATACCATTCCCAGTAGTTTACTGAGGTGGCACCATTAAGCAATTTCACACAAAGTAAAATTACTTTAAATTAACGAATAGTCTGCACAGAGTAGTCTTAAACGGAGTGTTTCTCAACAGAGTGTTAAAGTTGGGAATTTGGAGAGAGTGAGAATTCTGAGCAGCGGGGGAAGGAGGTGCTGCTTTTAGCCTCCAAAACTTGGAGTGCTTTATGTTGCAGGTAAATATTTAATTTAATCTACCTGTAACTTAAACTAGATCTGATAATGAGTTAATAACTAAAAAAAATAAGCTAAGTTGATTAAATACGTAAACTTTAATTAATTAAGTAACTAAAACAAGATTATACAGGGATGGCAGTGCAGGTGGTGTGCCGTAACTGCAGCACGTGGGAGTCTGTGGAGAGCATTGCGATCCTGGATGACCACGTCTGCAATAACTTTCTGCATCTCGAGGGACTTCAGCTCAGAGTTGTTCAGCTGGAGTCCGAGGTGCAGACATTGTGGGGCATCATGAAGGGGGAGAGTTACCTGGACACTTCGATCCAGGAGGCAGACACACCCCTTAGGTTGGGTAGTGGTACAGGTCTGGTTAGTGGTCAGGGGCAGGAGGGTGTGACTGTAACTCAGGCAGGTAAGGGGTCCCCAGGTGCAGTGATGGTTGAGCCTCGGCCTTTGTCCTTATCCAACAGGTATGAAGTTCTTGCTACCTGTGTCTGCAGGGTGGATGAGCAAACTGACCACGACACTGTGGTGCAGGAGGCCATTCAGGTGGGGGGGAGTGAAAAGGAATGTTGTGATAGGGGACAGTATAGTCAGGGGGATACATACTGTTCTCTGCAGCCACGACCGGGAGCTCCGAAGGCTGTGTTGCCTGTCCGGTGCCAGGGTTAAGGATATCTCCGCATAACTGGAGAAGAATTTGGAGTGGGAGTGGGAGGATCCAGTTGTCGTGGTCCACTTAGGAACCACGACATAGGTAGAACTAAGAATGCGGTTCTGCTGAGGGCGTTGGAGGAGCTAGGGTCCAAATTAAAACGCAGAACCTCAAAGGTAATAATTTCTGGATTGTTACCTGAGCCACATGCAAATTTGCACAGGGACAAGCAGATCAGAGATTTAAATGCGTGGCTCAAAAAGTGGTGGGGGGGAAGAGGTATCGATTCGTGGGGCACTGGCACCAGTACTGGGGACATATTGTTCCATTGGGACAGGATCCACTTAATCTGGGCTAGAACCAGTGTCCTGGCAAATTGAATAACTAGGGCTGTAGCTAGGGCTATAAACTAAAAAGGAGTCGGGGAGGGGGTCAGGTGAGGGGAAATTTAGAAATCTAAAGAGAAAAGTCAAGGCAATGGAGCAGTGTAGTGATTTGGGTAAAGATAAGCAGAGTGTGACAGGAAGGAATAGAGAGTTTTAATAGTGCATCAGCGAATAAGGTGAAAGCAGGGAGAAATGGTAAAAAGTTAAATTTAAAGGCTCTTGTTACGAATGCTTTGTGCATTCAGATAAAGGGATGTACAAGAAATTAAACCAGCCTAAATATAAACGAAACAGGAAAGGAGAGCATAGGAAAGACTAAACAAAGGGAGACATAGATGGCCAGAGAATAAATAGTTATAGAACAGGAGTGTAAAAAGATGGTTAAAAATAAAGTGAGTGGAACTGCTATTAAAAATGAGTTAAACTGTCTGTACAGCAATGCACAAGGTGTCCGTAATAAAACAGGGGAACTGGAGGCAATAGTACATTGCGAGGAACCAGATATAGTAGGGATTACTGAGACATAGCTACAGAAAAATTAGGACAGGGAATTAAACACTGCAGGGTATAACATATTTTGAAAATAGAGAGGGGGAAAAGGGGAGGAGCTATACTTAGTAGACATAACATTATGGCAGTAGAAAAAAGTGACGCAGCTATCAGTAAGACAAATAGAATCCATGTGGATAGAGATAAAAGAGGATCAATCACGCTAATAGGGGTAGTCTACAGACCACCTCGTATTGGCAGGGCAATGGAGGAAGAAATATGCATACAAATTAGGGAAATGAGTAAAAAACATAGAATAATCATGGAGGATTTCAACTGCCCCGAAATTAATTGGCCAGAAGAGGTAGGTAAAGGGGATAAGGGAATGGAGTTCCTACAATGTGTACAGGACTCCTTTCTAACCCAATATGTAAGAAGCCTGATGAGAGAGGATTAGTTACTGGGTCTAGTAATAGGGAATGAACCAGAGTAGATAAGTAAAAGTAGGGGAACATCTAGGCGATAGTGACAATAATTGAGAAGGACATAAGTATGACGAAGACCAGGCAAATAGATTGGAGAAAAGCCAATTTTGCAGGGCTGAGAATAGAAATTGGGAAAATAAAATGGATAACAGTATTGGCAAACAATGCTGTAGAACAGCAATGGGAAACATTTAAAACGATGTTCAACAGAGTCCAGGAAAAATATATTCTGTTAAAAAACAAGAACACCTAAACCCTAATTAGACACCATGGATGAATAAAGACATAAAGGAAAAATTAAGGGTAAGGACAGAGGCTTACACTAAGTACGTGGACAGCAGGGGAGAGCATGACAAGGGAGAATACGAAGAGATTAGGAGAGAAGTCAAAAAAATAATTAGTTAGGCAAAGAGGAACTATGAAATTAAATTATCAAGGAACATAAAAAAAAATAGTAAAATATTCTACAGGCACATAAATAAAAAAAGAAAAGTTGGGATGAGAATAGGGCCACTCAGGGATGGTCAGGATAAAATCATAGGCCACAATAGCGAAATGGCAGAAATATTAAATAATTACTTTGCTTCATAGAAACATAGAAGTTAGGGGCAGGAGTAGGCCATTCGGCCCCTCGAGCCTGCTCCGCCATTCAATGTGATCATGGCTGATCATCCAATTTCAGTACCCGGTCCCTGCTTTCTCCCCATACCCCTTGATCCCTTTAGCCTTAAGAAATATATCCAACTCCTTCTTGAATATATTTAATGAATTGGCCTCTACTGCCTTCTGTGGTAGAGAATTCCACAGGTTCACCACTCTCTGGGTGAAGAAATTCCTCCTAATTTCTGTCCCAAATGGCTTACCCCTTATCCTTAGACTGTGACCCCTGGTTCTGGTCTCCCCAACCATCGGGAACATCCTTCCTGCATCTAGTCTGTCCAGTCCTGTCAGAATTTTATAAGTTTCAATGAGATCCCCTCTCATTCTTCTAAACTCCAGCGAGTATAAGCCCAATCGACCCAATCTCTCCTCATACGTCATTCCTGCCATCCCAGGTATAAGCCTGGTGAATCTTCGCTGAACTCCTTCCACGGCAAGAACATCCTTCCTCAGATAAGGCGACCAGAACTGCACACAATACTCAAGATGTGGTCTCACCAAGGCCCTGTACAACTGCAGCAAGACATCCTTGTTCCTGTACTCAAACCCTCTCGCTACGAAGGCCAACATACCATTTGCCTTCTTAACCGCCTGCTGCACCTGCATGCTTACCTTCAGCGACTGGTGCACAAGGACATCCAGGTCTCGTTGCACTTCCCCTTCTCCCAATCTATTGCCATTCAGATAATCTGCCTTCCTGTTTTTGCCACCAAAGTGGATAACCTCACATTTATCCACGTTATATTGTTTCTGCCCAATCACCCAACCTGTCCAAATCATCCTGGAGTTTCTCGGCATCCTCCTCACAGCACACACGCCCACCCAGCTTTGTGCCATCTGCAAATTTGGAGATATTACATCTAGTTCTCTTGTCTAGATCATTAATATATATTGTGAATAGCTGGGGTCCAAGGACCGATCCCTGCGGTACCCCACTAGGCATTGCCTGCCACTCGGAAAAAGACCCGTTTATTCCAACTCTTTGCTTTCTGTCTGCCAACCAGTTCTCTATCCAAGTCAATACCTTGCCCCCAATCCCATGTGCCTTAACTTTACACGCTAATCTCTTATGCGGGACATTATCGAAAGCCTTCTGAAAGTCCAAATACACCACATCCACTGGTTCTCCCTTATCTATTTTACCAGTTGCATCCTCAAAAAATTCCAGTAGATTAGTCAAGCACGATTTACCTTTTGTAAATCCATGTTGACTTTGTCCGATCCTGTCACTGTTTTCCAAGTGCTCTGTTATTACTTCTTTTATAATGGACTCTAGCATTTTCCCCACTACCGATGTCAGGCTTACCGGTCTATAATTCACCGTTTTCTCTCTACCACCTTTTTTGAATAGTGGGGTAACATTAGCTACCCTCCAATCCATGGGTACTGTTCCAGATTCCATCGAATGTTGGAAGATGATCAGCAATGCATCTACTATTTCTCGGGCCACTTCCTTAAGTACCCTAGGATGTAGATGATCAGGCGCTGAGGATTTATCGGCCTTCAATCCCATCAATTTCCTTAACACCATTTCCCTACAAATACTGATTTCTTTCAGTTCCCCCCGTTCATCAGACCCTATGTTCCCCGACATCTCTGGGAGGTTGTTTGTGTCCTTTGTGAAGACAGAACCAAAATATGTATTTAATTGGTCTGCCATTTCTTTGTTCCACATTATAAATTCCCTTGATTCTGACTGCAAGGGACCTACGCTTGACTTCACCAATCTTTTTCTCTATTTACAGTATTTACCAGGGAGACAGATCATGACACCGGAAGATGAGATTAGAAATGATATAACCACATTTAAAATAAAAAGAGGAGAAATATTAAATAAACTCAAAGATGATAAAACCCCTAGTCCGGACGGATCACATAGTCACTGGATCAAAATCCTGGAACTCCCTACCTAACAGCATTGTAGGAGTACCTTCACCACCTGCAGTGATTCAAGAAGGCGGCTCACCATCACAATAAATAAATAAATGCTGGCTTTGCCAGCGATGCCCACATCCAGAGAATTATAATTTTTTTTAAATAGTGCCTTTCACGACCTCAAGATGTCCCAAACTGCTTTATAGCCAATTAAGTGTAGTCACTGATGTTATGTGGAACCATGCAGAGCCAATATGTACACAGCAAGGTCTCACAAGCAGCAGTGAGACAAATGACCAGATAATCTGCTTTAGTGATGTTGCTTGAGATGGCAAAGGGTATTCTTGCAGCAACTTCAACATCCCACGCTGGAAGTCAATTAAGTCTCAAACACTGCAATTTGGCAGAGCAACTCAAGGGAATCGTACCATGGAATAGGGATTCCCCACAGACACTCTGATTGGGCATGGAAACCAGTAGTGCTGTACCAGCACCCCTTACTTTCCCAAGGTCCCCATGGAAAGATCAACAGAAACACCATATTAGTAGCACAAATGTCGACATGCCTTTCGGAAGCCTGCAGTGCACTGAAGTTGACCCTGGGCTCATGAGCCCTTTTCCTATTGTGGTGCAGCCAAGTGAATTCAAATGTGCTAAGAGAAGGGCACCACTGAAATAGACCATCATGGATCACGATTTTCCAGGAGTTTGTCAAGTTCCACATTGTGCAACAGGAATTTTTTCCACTACCTTCAGGACCCTGTTGTATTGGCCAAAGTTTAAAACAAGTTGACCCCATTAGGACTGTCCCTTCCAAGCAGAACACACAGCCTATACAGCTCCTGGGAGCAAGACTGTGCCACCTACACGCAAAATGCTAATGAAAGATGTCAACCTAGTGACGTCTACCCACAGCAAGGTTACTTCACCCTACACACATGCCATCCGTCTCTGGCGGATGATGCTGGAAAAGTTGTGACCCAAAAAATGTATGCTATTGTACACCGGACCATACCTCTGCCTTCAGGTCTACTGGACATCAGATCTTCTCTCTTATCTTCCCCCCGCACCACCAAGACATTGCCATACTCTGCCTGCTGTCTTACAGAAATGCACTGTTCTCACTTATGGCAATTATCCTCTGGAGCTTTCACAGCTCTCAGGTCAGGAGAAAACAAAACCATGTATCCAGCTGTGGTGCAGCCCAGCATCACTCGTTTCATAATTTGGATTTGATATACGAGCAGTATAATTATAATTTAAGCAATTTACCACCAACTGTACCAAATTAAAATATACACCTCCTTTAAAACATGCACGGCAGATTTGCTGCAAGGAACTACTACAAAAGTTTACGATATTTTATATCTGTGCAGGATATTATAACTTTAGTAAGTCTCAATTTTTTTGCCTCCATCATTATAAGGGATTTTTTAAAGACATTTATTTTGAAGATGGATTATGCTTTTTTGGGGAGGGTCTTTTGTGTGCTGTATATCTTGCTGTCATTTTTGTATGTTTTTGCATTGTTTTCAAAATTGAATATTAAAGGGAAAAGTGTGTTCCGACAGGAATTGACTAAATAAGATATTAAACATTCCAAGTTTTTCCCTCCTTCAGCTGATCTGAAAAGGACAATTGCCGTCCTACTTGATGACATATTGCAGCGCCTGGGGAAACTGGAAAACAAAGTGGAGTACATGATTTCGAGCGGCTTGACAAATAACACCAACAGTACCAACAGCAATCCTATGTCAGCAGCTGCCAATAAACAAATGAATGTTCAAGGTAGTATTAGATAGCAAGTCTGCAAAGGGGGTAAGAAAAT
Source organism: Somniosus microcephalus (assembly GCF_052327205.1). Lineage (NCBI taxonomy): Eukaryota > Metazoa > Chordata > Chondrichthyes > Squaliformes > Somniosidae > Somniosus > Somniosus microcephalus. Next base: position 183,786,458 of record NC_140991.1, read on the forward strand.
GGGATGCTATTTTCAATTCCTTTTCTGCTTTGGTAACCTTCAAATCCTATTGAGCTTTTTTGGAAGGTTTCATTGACATTTCTGTCCAGTTGAAGTACAGTAAGTATCTGGTGCTCTGTACAGTCTTGATTCATTTTGAGATCGGTATGTAGCTTAAATTAGCAAAAAAGATGATCATTCAATGCGATGTAATGCTGGGACTGGTTGCATGTGAATGCTAATCCTTGGACATCTGTCCCCGGTTCATTGCCGATTCTAGTTGGCTGGGTTTAAAAAAACAGAAACAGCTATGTTTGTAGGAAAAGGAGATCTATTATATGAAAGCGGATTGGAGTCTTTTGGCAGTAGTCAGTGGATATTCTAATCCTTATAAATATGTACTCAAAATTGTCACAACTTCACTGTTGACATTAAAAAAATCATTACTGTTTAAAAGAATCAATTTTTTAGTGCACTGAACTTTGCATGTTAACACAAAATAATCACTGTAAAATGCTGAATAATGGATCAGTAATGGTATGTCTCTGTATGCTGCAGTGTCCTAGGATAGCATACAAGTGTAAAGGGTTTAAACCATTCCTAATTTTAAAATAGCTCCCCCCATTCTCCTTCCATTCCACCTGCCCCAAAGTTATATTTGCACTGCTGCCTTCAAAGCTGTAAAGATTTTTTAAATGACTGATCGTGAATGTATTGTACAGACCAGGGCTATTGCAGATATTTTGTAATAGATGTGGATAGAAAGAAAGAGAACCTGATTGTTGACTACAATCATTGTCATGGATGAATTAATAATTTTATTTAATGTTCTTCAATATTTTGGGGGCTAGATTACTACCCCTAGATTATCTTTCTGTACCTCTTGGCACCTGCACAAATCTTCTGTTTACTTTATCTAATTTGGATTCTTTTTTAATATAAGTGTTGCTTAACAGTAAATCTGCTTGCTAAGTTTGTAATTGCTATGCAAATTCACCTTGTACACAGTATATCTCTGGCCATAAGGTTATTGTTGGAAACAGCCTTCATTGTGCCCTCTCCCCCAGTGTGATTGAAGCTGCAGTACTTTATAGTAAAACATATTTTGAATATCATTGGAGGATAAGGTATCCATCTTAAAAAGTAAGTAAAATCACCAGGACAGTTAACCTTTGTATTATGTCACATGTTCTATAATAGTAATGCTATAATAGTAGGAGAAAGCCTACTAGTGCTGCAGGTAACATTCATAAAACATATTTTGAACTGGGAGAATTCACTGGCATTTTATGTCGATATATTCAACACCTGATATCTGTAAATACATTTTTAGTGTAATTTATTTGTCAGAAGCTGTGCATTGCACATTTAAAAAAAAAAAAACTGCACAGATAGACTGATGTAATTTTTTTCCTACATAGTACTGCAGATTTAAGTGTATATTTGCTTATTGTAATTCTGTGCTTTTTGATCTGTTAAACTGCTGAGCAATAAACTTCCATTTTTGGGGCTTGGGGATTGCAAATGCTTTGTGATGTTATGCTTCATTTAAGTGTTCCTTTATTCATGCTGTCAATTTGGTTTGCAAAGCAGTGAATAGTATAACATGAAAAAATGTACAAAATGAATTGCACAGCATTGTAGTTGTGCAGATTTGTACTGTTGCTACACATATTGATTATCCGTTTCAAAGACTGGTTGCAGCAATGGGCTATCATACTATCCTTTTGCCTCCAAGACTTGGGCTTAAAGTCTCCCATCTCGGCCAGTTGTAAGGGTCCTTACATGGAGAGAGTTTGAACAGTTTCAACCCAGTTTTTAGTGAGCCTAAGCTAGTAGCACAAAACTCACAAATTGGCAGTATTACTCAGGGAAGGAACACGACTGGCTGGTGTAGGAAATCAGAACATTCACATTGGTGTAGTAAGGGACACTCTCCTGAGATAAGGCACAATGATGAGGTAGTGTAGAGGGTGAATTATTCTGTATCTGACCTGGGAATAGTTCACGTTGACATTCAGTGCCCAAAATGGAAATTCCACTCTCCAGACTGTTGCATCTGATTTTAAGCACAAAGGTTTACCAAGACTATTTATAAAAAAAAATTAAAAAAAAATAAAAAAAATTCAAAACACAATACTTTTCCAGCTTACTTGCACTATGGTCTTTTCAAATTTATTTGCAAGTAAGAAATCAGTGGTTGGAATGTTGGATTTAAAAGCGAAATTATTTGCAGTTTTGACTGAACTAAATCTTGTTGGATTCCTCTATGGTAGTTTTTTGACATTTGACCACATAAGGTAGAAATCAACTTGATTTTCTCAATTTTCACTCGGCAACAATGTTCCCGCTAAGCTACGTGGCCATGCAGCAGTCTGGAGGTCCCGCACTGGCCGTTCACGGGCTTTTCAATGTAAATAACCGCGCATGCAAAAAAAATTACAGCGAACATTGCTCACCATGTGAATTTTTTTGAAATTCCATTGCTATCTTAAAATTAAGCACGTACAGAATCGAGAAGGAAATTTAATTTGATGAAACATAGCGATGTGGGGAGAGAGAAGTTAATCTCTACAAAAGATTCACTTACTGAGCTCTCTTCCAGTTCTGAAGTTGGTAACTTTGTACTACAATTGTATTTTCTTACTCCTGATTATAGTTTCCTATGTCCCTTTAATGGTATTTTGCAACCAATAAAATACATTTCATGGCTGTGTAAAATATAAATGAAGTAGAAAATGCAAATTTTCAATGCAGTAAAATTATTAATGACACTGCACTATGCGGACAATTGTATTTTTATCCTTTTTTTCCCCAAAGGAATTAAATATGCACAATATGTAATTTAATGCTAAGTTGCTGAAGAATTTCAGTGAATTTAAGGGATTATGTGGGCAGCACAAGTCTACAATGTTTCAAAAGTTCCAACATTCCAGCCTGTAAATACAGATCCAATCAAATTTGTAACATCAGAGCCACTCTTTTTCTGTTCTGTACATGAATAAGTTGGACCTTAATTTAAATTAAATACAACTTTGGTTTTCTTCATTCTCGGGATATGGGCACCACTAGCAAGGCGATATTTATTGCCTGTCCCTGAGAAGGTGGTGGTGGACGTCCCCTTGGACCGCTGCAGTTTCTGTGGTGAACTTACTTCTATTGCTGCTGCCATTCTTACTTTTTACTGGCTGCCATTTTTACATTAACAGAGAACACTATGCTTACTTTGTGCAATGTTTGTTGCTTTGCACTTATCACAGAAATTTTTGTACCTTTTTTTGTGCCACTGCTGGGTTAACCAGTGTTTCTTGCAATTTGCACAGCAGTAATATCATCTCCAAGACTGTTTAATAGTCCATTTCAATAATAAACTCAAGATATATGAACTATTTTTTGAGAATTTAAAAATAATTGGAAATAATTGTAATTCACCTTGTAGGTTTTGTGTTTTTTTTAAATGTAAAGCAAAATAATGTGCTGCTGCAAAGCTTAATCATTATTGTGTGAAACTGTTTCTGGAGCTTTGTGGTTGGAAGTATCTTTAATAAAGTTCATTTAAAAGGCTTACAGCGCTATATTTCACTTTTCTGATTTGTCTGGTTCTTTCACACAATGTTTTTTTCCCTCTAGACTGGGAGTCTTTGCTGCTGTTTAATGCATTTTTCTTGGCTTCTTTCCTTCTGCTTACACAGTGCCTGGTGCCAACAAAAATCCTTTCTCGCTATAGGATCATATGTGATTGAAGGTATAATGTTCATTTGTATATTCAAAAGCAGATTTTGGTCACCTGTGAAATAAAACTGCACAATCTACATGAGCTACTGAGTGCAGAATGACCCAGATTACTTGTCATTTGTTTTGAAGGAGATTGTTCTCATTTTGTTTTAACTACTGATTTTGATCTTTCTGATTTTATTTCCAAACTAAAAAAAAAAAAAGTGAATAAGTATTTGAAATTGAGGAAGATACAAGGCTATGAGGAGAGCACATGTTAGTGGGATAAGCTGTGGATTGCTCTCACAAAGGGCTGATATGGACAAGATGGGCCAAATCTATGCTGTAAACTTCTATGGTTTAAAGATTTTCACATAAGTTAGACTTGTTAAAACAACCCGTGTGAAGGTTAGATGTAAAATTCAATTCCTGCCAGGTCAACATCAATGTAATCTGGTTTTGGTATGACCTTTCTGTCTGCTTGTGATTGCTCCAGCATGGTCGCCAAATAATTCAGGGACAATCTTTTTATGCAGAGTGAAGCAAAGTTCTGAATTAAGAAGAGACTTTGTAACTAAGGTTGGTGTTTCCTAATGTAGGTTAGTTAACTATCTCCAGTTGACCAGTTAATTGAGATAATTTGTGTTGAAAACCTTGGATTATGTACTTCCCCATGGTAGTTGTACTATAATTGAGTGCAGATCAACATGAAGACCGATACACAGCATATTGTATTTCCCAATAATAGAGCAACTTTATAGGAAGGGACGGAAAATATCTGTTTACATTTTTATTAATGAGAGTGCTTTTATGAAATGATTATAATTGCTGTTGGTACTAACGCAGGCTAATTTGTCTAAGAAATATACTTTCTATGATTTTTTTATTTTTGTGTTTTAGGAAGTAACTGTTATGGTATTAAGAGGTAACCTACGTAGAGGATTTGTAACTGGGCAGGTTAAAATATCTATTATTTCACTAGTGAAGTGTAGTCATCCTTGCAACTAATAGTCACAAATGAATTATATAAACTAACCTTTGCAATGAAATATAAGTAGGTACTGCACATCATAGGTCTACACACTATTGAATATTTGCTATTCTAATACACAACTGAAGTGTGCCTTTATTTTCTACAAATACAACTTAAAATTAAGATCTGAACACTTTATTTTTGACACCTTGTAGGGCTATATCTGAATTGGCAGTTACACTTTCATCTTTCTACAGCAAAAAAACATTGAAAGGGTCACCCAACCAGTAAAAATGCATTTGACTGAGCAAGTTATTGAACAGTGTCAACTTCCAGAACAACATCTTCCCTTGTTGCTGATCAAAACTCTATTCAGTTCTAGGAATGCCTCCGAAAACCTTAAGTTTATTGTGTAAATGCAAAAGTTTGTGAAATAGTGCACAGTTAGATCTATTCTCCCTGCATGTATGAGGTTCATTTTGTTCTAAAATATTGTCATTGATTATTTGAGCTGGATCTGAATCACAGTTCTTTTCTAGTACAGCACGTTCTCAACAATTTGTTTCACTTTATGAAAGTTGCATTCAAATAGGTCGCCCTTAATTCCTAACTGGGACCTTTAATAAACAATGGACCAAATATTCAAAACTTTCAACATGTCATTTGAAGTTTTTTTTTTTACCTGGAAGGTGGTATTATTGGCAGCCGCTGGGCTAGTGAACTGCCTCATTATTACACAAAATTGATAATTCAGTTGGTGAGGAAGGTGGTTGTAAGTGCCTGTAAGAGTTTAAAATTACTTAATGCTTTTTCCAAATGTAATTGCTGCCTTTAAAATAAAATCTAAATATCTCAACATTGAAACACAAAGTAGAATTGCATTAATCTCAGTGTTATTATTCCCAGTGTTCCAAGACACTGTACTTTCTATGGTGATGCAATGGTCTATGACAGAAATCTAAAACACCTAATTATTTGCATGTGAACTATTATTGTTACTGAGTTCAATATAAGAACAAACCATAGAGGTTCAAAATAGCACTTTAACTGTAAGCTTCTGTGCCAATGCACTTAACCTAATACAACTATATTTGTTCCAAATTAGTATTTGAATTATAGACTTATTGAAGTCTTGCTGCAATTTGTTTTTACAATTATCCATTTATTCATATCTGAAGTTCTATACATAAAAATTTGATATAATCTAACCTTTGCCAAGTCTCTAATTTATTCCTGACTTAGTCCAAATAAGTAATTAAAAGTTTAGTTAAAACAAATGTTAATGCTTTGTGAGCTATCCATACCAGGAAGGTCCCAGATTCAATCCCCAGTCTGCTGAGTTTGCTGATTTGAGCTGGGGGAGCAGTCTAGGTTCTAAATTTGGTCTCTGTGTCCGAGTTAAGGAAAATAAAAACCATATAGGATTCCTGCTCCTGATCGCCATCCAGCAATCCTTCCTGGAACTGTGGGTATCGGGTGAGGACAGGATCGTGCTTGGCTATGATGCCCCAGCATTGAATAATTCCCTGCCAAAAATCATTGTCAAGGTCATTTGGGCGAGGTACCGTAGGGTGACTAGTGGCTGCGGAATCGTATCCCAGCAAAGAATCAACACCGTCAGGAGAGGAGAGAGATTGGTGAGGAAAAAAATTACATTTTAAGAAAGCAATTTTATGGCCCAACTTAGCATTTTGTATGCAACAAGGTTCCACGGTATTTGCATCAACTAGTTTTGGATCTAGTTTAATGAAGTATACTATTCAGATGTCAATATTAAATAGTAGGCTTTGCATAATAGATTCTGGCTGTATTTTGATTTTTAGTTATTTTGCAGAGGAAAAAATGTTTTCTGCAAAGAGATTGTTTGGGTTTATGCTTTTCCTAATATGTGGGACATGTCGTTATCAATAATAGACAGCAGAGATGACATGCCTTACTAGGGAGATGTATGAATGCAGAAAACATTATCAGAAGTATAAAATAATAGTTGCTAAAGAATGAAAACACTTTTTTGTAGTTCATCTAACTACTTTCTGTTGGATAATTTATGCCATTAACTTAATCAAACTTATTATCATTGCAGAGTTTTCAGCCTTGTGTGGTTTAACATCAGTAGATGGTTTTCCACATTGTGAAGGGAAAATAAAGGTGAGGAAATAAACCAATTTGTTATTTTATTTTTGCTGAACTTAAGTGAAGGTAACCATTTTTTTTAAAGTGTTCCTTTATCTCAACGTCATCCATATGATATGGAGTGATGGATGCAATAATGAGTTTATTGTGTCTGTCGCTATCCTGTGGAACTTTTGAAGTGGGGTCAGCATGCAGGTTAGTGTTGCGTACTTAAAGAAAGACTTGCATTCATGTAGTTCCTTTCATGGTTGAATAGCCTGTCAGTACTCACTATCTAAGCTCAGATGTAAAGAATGGCCAATTGGGCAATGTACTGGAGAGCATCCAGTGTCAATGAAACCATACTCTAGCAAGACGTGAAAGGATGAATGAGGAAAAAATTGGTGAGTATTTCTACTTAAAATAAAATGAATTTCTGAGGCTGGCATATGGTGCGGGGTATTTTTGATGTGGGTCTCCTGGTAGCCCATGAGAAACAAGTGGCAGCAGCCTGGGGAATGCGTGTCCTTGAAGAACCTGTGAGTCGTAAGGAAAAAAAGGATGTACATCTCAAGGATACAAATCGTTTAAAAATAAATTTGGTTTGCCCAAGCACTCTTATGGTGTGCATGTAGAAACCATAACTTAATTATGCTGCTGCAACCACACTGCTCAAATAGACATGTAAAATAGCAATCTCCACTCAACAACATATATTAAAAACATACATTGCTTAATGTAGAAAATGGCCCATCGTGTTTCACAATTTTGGGAAATATCAGGATCGAGCGGCCCGACCCCATTACCACCCGTTTAAATTTTTACAAACACAAATTAGGCCATCAATGAGGCTCCAGCAAAATGTGTTCAAAAGTCACGGCCCAATGACCATCGGTACCAACAATAAGTCAGGGAGGCCTGCATGTTTTTTAATTTTTATTTATTTATTCATTCACGGGATGTGGGCGTCAATGGCAAGGCCAGCATTTATTGCCCATCCCTAATTGTCCTTGAGAAGGTGATGGTGAGCGGCCTTCTTGAACCGCTGCAGTCCGTGTGGTGAAGGTACTCCCACAATGCTGTTAGGGAGGGATTTCCAGGATTTTGACCCAGTGACTATGAAGGACCGGCGATATACTTCCATGTCAGGATGGTGTGTGACTTGGAGGGAAACTTGGGAGGTGGTGTTTCCATGCGCCTGCTGCCCTTGTCCTTCTAGGTGGTAGAGGTTGCGGGTTTGGTAGGTGCTGTCGAAGAAGCCTTGGTGAGTTGCTGCAGTGCATCTTGTAGATGGTACACACTGCAGCCATGGTACGCCGGTGCTGATTGAGCGGACTGCTTTGTCCTGGATGGTGTCGAGCCTCTTGAGTGTTGTTGGAGCTGCACTCATCCAGGTAAGTGGAAAATATTCCAAATCACTCCTGACTTGTTCCTTGTAGATGGTGGAAAGGCTTTAGGGTGTTGGGAGGTGAGTCACGTGCTGCAGAATATGCAGCCTCTGACCTCTTGTAACCACAGTATGGCTGGTCTGTTAAGTTTTGGGTCACCCCCAGGATGTTGATGGTGGGAGATTCGATGATGGTAATGCCATTGAATGTAAAGGGCAGATGGTTAGGCTCTCTCTTGTTGGAGATGGTCAACACCTGGCACTTGTGTGGCATGAATGTTACTTGCCACTTATCAGCCTAAGCCTGAATGCTGTCCAGAATTTGCTGCATCTGGGCACGGACTGTTTCATTATCTGAGGAATTGCGAATGGAACTGAACACTGTGCAATCATCCCCATTTCTGATCTTATGATGGAGGGAGGGTCATTGATGAAGCAGCTGAGGATGGTTGGGCCTAGGCCTGAGGAACTCCTGCAGCGATGTCCTGGGGCTGCGATGATTGTCTTCCAACAACTACAAACATCTTACTTTGTGATGGGTATGACTCCAGGCAGTGGAGAGTTTCCCCCCTGATCCCCATTAACTTCAGTGTTAGTAGGTTTCCTTGGTGCCACACTTGGTCAAATGCTGCCTTGATGTCAAGGGCAGTCACTCTCCCCTCACCTCTGGAATTCAGCTCTTTTGTCCATGTTTGGACCAAGGCTGTAATGAGGACTGGAGCCGTGTGATCCTGGCAGAACCCAAACTGAGCATCGGTAAGCAGGTTATTGGTGAGTAAGTGCTGCTTGATAGCACTATCAGCGACACCTTGCATCACTTTGCTGATAACTGAGAGTAGACTGATGGGGTGGTAGTTGGCCAGATTGGATTTGTCCTGCTTTTTGTGGACAGGACATACCTGTGGAAATCCCGGCAGCAGATCCGTCTTGGGAGGTGCCAACTGGCCAAGGTAAGCGCTGAAGATCAGCTCCTTTTTAGCACTCCTTGTGGAGAAGCAGGAATGGTTCCCCCCCCCTCCCCCACAAGGCCTCATAAGGAAGCCTTCAGCCTCCCTGATCACAGCCCGATGTCTTGGCCCTTTCCCCCAACCACCAACTGCCCCCAGCCCCAATTGCGGCCGGTAGCCTTCTGCCTCTGCTGACTGCCGGGGGCCGCCTCCACAGGTGCTGGATTGCGTTCTGCTGCCAGCTAGGCTGTGATTTTGGCCGGCTGCCTGAAAAAGATTATTTAAATGAGGTCCTGTTGTTAACATTGGCAGGTCCTTCACGTCCCTGGTGTTACTGGGTTCTTCCTACACTAACGTGCTCCCCAGCACTTTCCCCGTTAGTATCAGGGCCAGAGTTTCAAGGAGGCAAGGTGGCTGAAGAGACTGCCATTGCACCTTTGGTGACCTCTAATTTTCCTCTTGCTCCTGTTTTGGAGATTACATGGAGTATAGCTCAGGAGGAGGGCATTGCAAAGTGTGAACGTCTCCGTGGCAATTGGGGTGAAATAAGGATGGAGACTGACAGTACTTCAAAGAAATATGAAGAATGGTGATGGATTGGATGTGGGGTTTGAAATTCAACTGAGTATAGCAAGATTCAACTATCGGTTTTAACCTGAACAGGGAAGGAAAATGGGACCAGGAAGCTAAGGTGCATGTTTCTGGCAAAGACTGAACAGGAAGGATGGCTTTCATCTTGCCAATGTCGAGTAGCTCAAAATTCTGATGTATCTACGATTTGATGTCAGGAAGACAATCATGGAATCAAGAGTGACGGTGAAAAGATAAAGCTGGGTATTATTGGCATACACGTGAAAGCTCGCCCCATGCTTGCTAAAAATATTGCTAAGGGGCAACATATAAATGAAGAATAGGAGAGGGCCAAGGATGGAATCTTAGGGGCATAGCAGGGCTGATGGTAGAGACATGCAAGTTGAAGTCATTGCAGATGTGCTGGCTGTGTTGGGATTAATAGGAATGTAACCATGCAAGGGGAGTGCCATGGATGTGGACCACAGAGAGGTGATGGAACACAATGGTGTGGTTAAGCATGTAAAAAGCCAGAGAAATCAAGGAGGGCAAAGAAAGAGAATGCCCCACATTAACAGTCACACAATGTCGCTGGTGACTTTAACCAGGTTAGTCATAGTGCTTTGGGCCAAATTGAAGTGATTTAAACAAGGAAAGGTGGGCATGGATTTGTGGCATAGAAACAGGAGTAGGCCATTTAACCCCTCAGGCCTGTTCCAACATTCAATAAGATCATGGCTGATCTGTGACCTAACTCCATATACCTACCTTTGCCCCATATCCCTTAATATCTTTGATTAATTTTAAATCTGAGTGATAGATTTTTGTTAAAGATTGACCTAGCATCAATTGTGCTCCAGAACTAGCCGTGCCTCTAGCCAAGCTGTTCCAGTACAGCTACAACACTGGCATCTATCAGACAATGTGGAAAACTGCCCAGCTATGTCCTGTCCACAAAAAACAGGACATATCCAATCTAGCCAATTACCGCCCCATCAGTCTACTTTCAATCATCAGCAAAGTGATGGAAGGTGTCATCGACAGTGCTATCAAGCAGCACTTACTCACCAATAACCTGTTCACTGATGCCCAGTTTGGGTTCCGCCAAGACCACTCGGCTCTTGACCTTATTACAGCTTTGGTCCAAACATGGACAAAGGAGCTGAATTCCAGAGGTGAGGTGACAGTGACTGCCCTTGACATCAAGGCAGCATTTGACTAAGTGTGGCATCAAGGAGCCCTAGTAAAACTGAAGTCAATGGGAATGCTTGATTGGCACCCCATCCACCACCAGCGTACCATGGCTGCAGTGTGTGCCATCTACAAGATACACTGCAGCAACTCCCAAACCCATGACCTCTACCACCTAGAAGGACAAGAGCAGCAGACGCATGGGAATACCACCACTTGCAAGTTCCCCTCCAAGTCGCACACCATCCTGACTTGGGAAAAGTATCACTGCTCTTTCATCGCTGCGTCAAAATTCTGGAACTCCCTCCCTACCAGCACTGTGGGAGTACCTTCACCACACGGACTGCAGCGGTTCAAGAAGGCGGCTCGCCACCACCTTCTCGAGGGCAATTCGGGATGAGCAATAAATGCTGGCCTTGCCAGTGACGCCCACATCCCATGAACAAATAAAAGAAAAATTGCCGTTTGCAGAAGAGAGTCCTAATTTATGTTTGCTGCAGTGGATGAACAAGATCTGGACGTCTGAACTTTGCTATGCAAACTATGGTATCAGTAGATCTGTGTGCTCGTTTATTACAATGATGACACGTCAAATGTTTAGAGAACAAAGAGCAATTGGTGATGGGGCAATCATTGAAGAAAGAAGGATTGAAATAGACTTTATAAGGAGCAGGTTTTGAAAGGTGGAGGAGCCATTGCCAAAATCCCTGAGTGAATTTGTTTACTGAGGCTAGAGAAGGCAAAGAGAGTGAAAATAAAGCTTTAAAAATATTTGTAGCAGTTAATATTTAATTTTTTTTGGCTGTCTTTACTTTTCATAATACTGAACTCAATGATTTAATTATCTTCTCCCAATTTATCTTTGCTGTAGTGGATGAACGAGATGTGGAAGTCTGAACCTTGCTATGCAAACTATGGTGTCAATGGATCAGTGTGCTCATTTATTGCATATCTCAGTGAGGTATGTTACTTGTACTTCTGTACAGAATTTTTTTTTAAGATGTAGCCATCAAGTTCTGGGGTTACTGTTGAAGAATAGAGTATGTTTTGCACCAACCACTCAGTGCAGGCACATGTTGGATACAGAACAAAGCTTGCTCTTTTACAATTATGTGCCTTGCTTACAATGCAACAATGTGATTTTTTTTCTACTTCGAACATCCATCTGTTAATCTCTATTAGTAAGTTTGTCAATTAGTGTGATACATTCTCATTTGGAAAAAGATCGAGAATGCTCACATTCATTTCACTTAGGATTATTACAGCCATCAATGAAAATGGGACTAAAACTTAAATCTCAGAGGTGAAGCTTAGATCCAAGAGATGAATAGAAATATATCTAACAATGTTATTACTCGGTTCTAATATTTTGTTATTCAGGTTTACAAAATTCAGGAAAGTGTTAATTGTTACTTATTCCAAATCAGTTTATTACTATATATAATGTATTCACTTGTGTTAACCATCTTTATTTTATGGTATTTTTGAATGCATATATTAAAATTCAAAGCAATTGCATAGGGGTATGCAATTACTGACTTCTAGTAATTATATTTAAATCGTTTGTTACAGGACATAGTTTAATGTTTTTTAAATATCCATGCGTTACCAAAAAGAGGTGCACGGCATCAGTTAGATATCATTTTGTGGTAATGTGAGGCAATTTATACACACAGTGGAGTTACAATTCAAATTATTTCTATTACAAATATTTTTAATGTTGTACTTTCAAATATTTATCACTACTAGTGGGATTTTTCTTCTGCCAATTTTCTCTCCACCCCTTGTCTCCTCCACTCCCTACTAGGACATAGTGCAAACTGCACTCCAGAATCTCATCCAAGTTATCATTATTCATGTGTAAGCCGAGACAATGAGGCGTGACATGCTACTCAACGTTGGCGGGTACAACAACCAAATCCGACCATGTCCTTGCCCGTTGTCCACAGTACATACTTGCAATGATCAGAAGTGGAAACCCCATCCAATGTTGCCATTGAAGTCACTTTTAGCACTCCTATTGCCACTCCAGCTGAGATCAAATTTTCAAGAAGTAAACTTTCTCTCATAAAGTAATACAAAACAATACTATACCCTTCATGCTTATTATAATCTCAATTCAAATTCTTTAATGCTGTTTTTCATTTTTTTTATCATAAATTTTATTTTGTGTTTTTGGTACAGATTGAATTCCCATCATATTGGGCACTGCGTATCTTGTGAAATAAAACAGGAAATGCAGAAGCAAAGAGTTCAGGCAAATGATTTACCACAATCTAGCAAATTGCCAAGCTGTCATTCATTTCAAAACATATTGCAATAATAAAATACCACAACCTGCCTTTGTTCATACGCTAAGCAAAGCAGGAGTAATGCTTATTTTTTACAAGCCAATACCAACTATTAGTACATTTAAGGTACCTCATTTTTCCATCTCTCTAGCTAGCTGTCCTATGATATTAGACCATGTTTTAGTGAATGAAATATTTTATGCAGTTATCTTTAACTTCCACCTCAACTTCTGGCACTGGGTTTCAGACCATTCTTTAAAAAAAAAAAAATCAATTTTACAAGAATCTTTTAACCCATCAGTAGTGGAATACTTAAGCTATCAACTGTGATTGTCAAATAAATATCAAAAGATTCAACATCTAGGCATACCAAGTTTTCATATGTAAAATTAGCTGGAGTTCATCTCATCAGAATGGCTTGAAGCTTAAAATAGAGAGAAAAATTCTGAATAGTGCTGTTCCTAAATTGTTCGTAACTGCAGTTTCAGATTGTATTTTATGTTTTTATTGTTATATTTTTGGGTTGTACTTTCTAAAGAGGGATCCTGTAGGTATTCCAAAGTGTTTTTGTAATATTTGAACTATTTAAACAAGATGTTGTTTATTCTCGTAACTAAAGTGTAGAGCAGAGTTTTAATATTGCAAATAATTGTATTCCTCTCCTTTGCCAATATAATTTGTACATCTGACAAATATTGAATATTATATTATGAAAATATTACTGTTTCCTTAAAATAAAAGAAAGCAGTACTTTTTTTAATTTTGCACTATTATTTTAGGGTAAATGATGCTGAACTAAATGTGTTATAATGTATTTGAAACTGAGCTAGGAAAGTTTGAAATTTGCAATTTACCAGCTACTCTGTAAACGATAGCACTGCCAAATGACTGTAAATTGCTCAATTTTATATTTTCTGCCTAAACATCATAAACTTAGATCAAAGTTAATTCTAAAATCTAAACCTAATGTAAAAATTTGTTCAGCAGCCACACAAGGTTACTGAGCTCTCGGTGAGAATGTACTTTGGAGAAAGCCAGTAACTGCCTCTAAGTTGCCCGATAAGAGTTGACCAATTTAACAAACAAAACTTTGCTTTATATAAAACATTGAAAATTCCTTTCTGTTAAGAGATTTAGGCTTTGTTACTACAGGAACTTTCAAGGCTGTATTCTCTATTAACTGAAAAGTTACAATTCAGTCACCTATGAACACAAAATAACATTGGAGTAGTTGCTTCTCAGCGATTTATCTCCAAAAGGAACTAACAGATGAATGGATGAAACACTGATGTAGAATAGGATTTCAGTAATGTTCAAATAAACGGAGTTTTTCTTCCTGGAGAGCTTGTTACAGTGTCAATGTGTGACTTTAGGAACGACACTAAAACAATTGGTGTGGATCATTCCTTTTTGTAAAAATAATATATAAGTGAAAGGGAAACTCATGGTTATGAATGAATGCCGTGTAGTGGTGTCTTCATGAGTAATTATAGAAGTATCTACCTTTATTTCTTTCTTTTTACTCATCGGCAAAAAGTCAGTGGATGTTTCAGATATGGATAGAGTGGAGGAGACTTGCAAAGACGAGGCAATCTGCAGCAGTGATATAGGTAGGACCCCCTAATAGAATAGAATGAGAAATATACAAAGACGAAGTAACAGAGAATGGCATTGCTGAAGCTGCAAACTAGAAGAATGACCAGGAAATCTGAAGCAAGGTTTTAGATCCAGGTTTAAAATGTAGTTGATAATTGGGCTTTGGAAACTGCAAAATCTGGGACTTGTACAGTTCCCCACAACTTGGAAATGAGCACGAATTCACCATTTGGGAAAACAACAGGTGTAACAAGTGAGTTCACCTGTATGGTTTAAGGAAGTACTGTGTAAAAGACAGGCACTCCCCCACTGCAAGAGAGAGAAAATTGAAGGGACAGTCACCCAGGGTCTGTCTTGTATATCTCCTAGCAACTAGTTCAGAGTAAGAGGGTTAGCAGCAGGTTCTCATCCAATTTAGGGAAAAAAGGACAAAATCTCTTTTTCTTTGTTTAAAAAAAATAAAAATGTTGCCTTCTGTTACTTTGTTCCATTTTAATGCTTGTACTAATTGTTTAACTTTTAAAATTCTTCAGGTTGAGAATTTCTGCCCCATGCTTCCAGTAAGAATAAAGCAGATTGCTGATGATGATGCCTTAAAACCCAAGGTGTGAGGGATGAATCATTAATGTATTTTAAATGTTTTTAGAAACACACAATTAGTAGCAGTAGTTTTTCCTAATTCTAGTTCAAATATATTTTTGATTAAAAACTTTCACATTGTATAATCTGCATAGAATTTTCCTGCTTTCCATTAATACTTCTGGAAATACAGTAAATGTATATGTATAGTGTATGTTTGGCAGTGATTTTTGTGAAAATTGTCATTATGTTCTGTATTAGATAAAATCAACAGATAGTATTGGCACCTTATGAACAGAAATCAATTTCTTGAATGATTTGGAATTTCTACACTTATTTTCTGCACTGAAATGTATAATGAAGCATGATTGAAGAACACCTTAGTATCTATTGATTAATTCAGAAGAAAGTTCTAAACAATTGAGTCCTGATTTTGTGATCCCAGCAACATCTGTTCGTGGAAATTGCCAGCTGCCTGGACCAAGCTAGTCCACAGCGCACTGGAGTATAGTGTTACTCTGACATTTGAAAAGGAGTGAATCATCATGAATTATAGACTAATTAGTCTAGCAGCCATAGTGGGGAATGAAGAATGTTTTAAGGGATATTACTGTTGATGTAAGGAGCACATTAGGAGTAGCCAGCATGGATTTAGAAACAGTAGGTGATTTCTGATGAATCTACTGGAATTCAGTGAGGAGGTAACTAAATAAGTGACAAGAGCTGGCCAGTGGATATTATTTACTCAGGTTTTCAGAAGACATTTGATAAAGTTTCTCATGGTAAATTAGTTAGCTTAATTTAAAATTATATAGGTAATAGAAACCATAAGGTGACAAATGAAAATAAATTCTATGGGGCAGTGTTGAGTGCAGTTCTACAGCCAGGTGCCCCTGCTGTCCACACCACACATCAATGACTTGGAGGAGAGCACTAACAGTAATATAAAATCTATTGATGCCACCAAGCTATGTGGCCAGGTGACCAGTATGAAGAATCTGGACCAACTAAGTAGGATGGACAAAGGAAGGTAGTTACTTTTTAATGTGGATAAGTGTAAAGTTATGCATATTGGAATATGACAGGAGATATTTTCTTTAAATCTACACTCCAAGGGGGAAGGAGTGGTAGCTCATTTTATTGAAAGGCATACTAACAAATCACTGAATAGGGAGTAAAACTCAGAGTCACAGAAAAAGAAATGAAAAGGAACACGGGGGCAGTGAGGTTTTTAAACCAAGACACTGTGAGCAACAGTCCTTGCCCTGGAGCTCGAAGCTAAAATGCAAGAGTTTAGTTTTTGCAGTTAGCAGTTACTTAGAAAGAAAGGTAATAGCAAAAAGTAGTCAGTCAATGAAAGGTATATGGCGCATGGTTTATTATTTATTCCAATTTTTCAAAGAGAGAGATAATAAATGAAGTAAGAGGAATTTGCTTTGAATGTTGCTTTGTACGTTCACTTATCTGTAAAATAAGGCAGCTTAATGATTTGCATATGGCCTCGTCTCACTCAGCATTTCAGTCCCCCTTTGGAAAGATTGGAGAAGTGCACGTGCGAGGACATGATATTCAGTTAAAAATCACAAAGGGTTCCTATCGTTACACCCCTGGGTTACCTTATCAGAGAGTTAGATATTGGGCAATACCCCTGAATGTAAGATGCTCATATTGCTTACGGCAGTGATCAGCACCGCTGCACCCGAGATAATATCTAATCCATAACGGAAGTTTGCAACAGGGAGCATTCAGGGTAATAGCAGCAATGTTGCTGGAGAAAAGAAAATTGCAGTACTACTTAGTTATTAATATTCTTTCTTCTGCCATTGCTACATTATTTTCTGTATTGTTGGTTCAGAATCACTAATATTATTCTTGTTGTTAGGCCAAGGTTGTGACCAGCCTGGATGGTTTGCTAGAAATACTGGCTGCACGTGAAGAACTCAAATGGATAAAACTAAGACTAGAAAGGATGAAGGAGAAATGGATAACAGATATGAAAGCACTGGCTAAGAAACAGAATTTAGAAAATCGACCAAAGAAAAAGGTATAAAACTAAAGACACATTTCCTGAAAATTCTTAATTTAGTTTCAAAAAAATATATATGCAAGCCAATTAAGACATCAGATATAACAGAAAATGCTGGAAATACTCAGCAGGCCAAGCAGCATCCGTGGAGAGAGAAACAGAGTTAACGTTTCAGGTCTGGGACCCTTCTGGCCTGCTGAGTATTTCCAGCATTTTCTGTTATTTCAGATTTCCAGCATCCACAGTATTTTGCTATTATATAAGACATCAGATGGTTGGTTAAAATACAATTGCACTGACTTTCATTTACATTAAATTATTGTGAATTATATATTTTGCATCTACAAATCTGTTGGCTAGTTTTTTTTTAATTGTAATCAACATTTTTTTCACAGAAAAAATACATACATGCAATTTGTGAAGTCACAATACAGTTTTGTTGCAAGATGCTTACAGGAGAAAACATTGACACAATAAGGTTGTTAGGAACATAGGAAAGTACAACAAATTGCACTTGTATAGCACCTTTAGACATAGAATAACATCCCAAGGTGCGTAACAAAAATGGAAACTGAACCAAATAAGCAGATAGTAGGAGGAGGGGCAAAAACCTTGATCAAAAAGTTAGGTTTTAAGAGGGTCTTAAAGGAGGAGATGGAGAGGGACAGGGGTTCAGGGAGGGAATTCCAGAGTGTGGGGTCTATGCAGCTGAAGCCATGTCTGCCAATGGTAGGAAAAAAGGGAGACGATGCCAGAGAAATTGAGAGTTTGGGAGGGAGAATTGTAGCATTGGAGGAGGTTATAGAGATAGGGAGGGGCATGAATATGGAGGGATTTAAACAAAAGGATGGAAATTTTAAATTTTAGTTGTTGGGGGACTAAGAATCAATGTAGGTCAGCAAGGATAGGTATGAGGCGGGACTGGTGTGGGATAAGGATGACAAGGATACCTCCCTTCTCCTCTGTGCTGGCCGTGGAAATCCTGGATGCAAGCTATCATATTTTAATATCATCCTGTTTTATGTAATGAGTAGGAGGCACGCTCCTGTGGGTTCCCAGGGTGGGTTGCCCCATTGCAGGGTTTGCTCCATGACCTATGGGCGTGTTTCTGCTGGGATAGAGCACAATATTCTTGCATGCAAACCTTTTCCTGCTGTGGCAATAATTAATCTTTTATTTGATTAAATGTTGTAATGGAGAACAGTTTACCCATTGTAGAGTTATCAAGACCAGGGAATTATTGCTTGTGTTTACATAATGTTGACAAAATCATGAAAACTATTGGCAGTATTATTTAACAGATTTTATTTGTGATGTGTGTTATTCACAAGTTTTTGAGCTTCATGTATGCACAGGATGTCTAGACTTTACTGGTATTCTGCAATTTAACAGTAACCACAGGTTGATGGGCTTTCTGAACAACATTTCCTCTATATAAAAATTAGCTTCCCAGTTGTGACCACACACACATTGCCCTTAGACCTGGTGCAAACAAATACCACATAGCTTAATCAAAGCAGCCTTATATTATTTGTATATTAATGTATTAAAACAAGTTAATCTGTGATATGTCTATCAGTAGTGTATAGTTAGTACAGGTGTTTTTAAAATTACGCATTTGTTCAGATATGCCAGCGAGGTTGACAGGCAGTAATTAACACTTATCACGTCATTAAAAGGGCACTTGCACTGCAATGGACAAGACATAACTTTCTGTGGCGAGCTTACTTTGTATGTACCATGCAACTTCACGCCATTCAATGCATTTCAATGATGAGGCAAACAGCAAGATGCCATTTTCGTGAAGCTAGTGGTGGAGTGGCACAACTTGGACTGCAACTTCTGGATTTCTGTGTTTAACCATGCATCTGCCCACGCCAGAAGTTGCATTTATGCATGAATAATGACAACGTCATTAGCCTCACCATTATTTTGACAGCAAATTATGGGCTACTATTTTACCAGTGTCACCCACATCCCAAGAACAAATTTTAAATATCGAAATATTTCGCTCGTTTTTAAATGCAGTCTTCACCAGAGTTCCCAAGTTCCTGAAATAAATGTGAGATTGTTGAGGAAGGTGAAGTAACAGCATCCTCTTCATCATACCGCTCCAAAAAATGTTCACATTTTAGGTGATGAAATCACTGTTCATTTTTGAGTGTTTCTCTTTTGCTCTCAGTTGGCTGGATTTTGTAAACCTTTCTTTATAAATCCTCATAGAAATAAAAGCTGAAAAATAAGACTGCACAGTCATGCATAATTTAGGTTTATACTTTCATTAAGTTGACACGCCTGCTTTTAAATCGCTCATGATGGGCATTTTCTGAGATGTTAATCTTTATTGCCCCAATTATTTCTCCTGTTTTTGCCGACATATCTTCTGCAATAGAGCAGACGTGCAACGTCCTCTCATGCTGCCACTGAAATGGCAAGTGGGAGGCTGACAAAAGCGTTCCGGTGATAACTATCCCTTGATCTTGCTTTACTTTCAAACTGTGCCCCCATGAAGAGGCATCTAGCTCGCTCCCTCCCCGTAGAAATATAACCATGCAATAACATAGTGGTATAGGATTGAAGTGAATGAGTACTTAATTGTTAGTGGACAATTAAGGGAGCTCCACTCCAATTAAACAAAAATGTAACCTGTGGAAAACCTAATGCACTAATTTTAGCAGGGATGTAACATTTCTTTAAGTTGCTATGATTTGCATATGAGAGGCTACTTGTAATACGTATTAACAAATCTATCTTAAGGATTCTACTAATATATATATTGTGCAGAAGAAGGGTATTAATTTATCCTTGGGAGAGATAAAAGTAAAATGATTCAGAATTGGCAGGAATTGGGTGGACTTCTGCATCCAGAATGATATAATTGAAGTTAATGAAAAAAATGCACCACCTTCAAGATTAAATTTATACTGCATGGACTGCTATGATCTGACAGTTCCTTCTGCCAATTACAGTTGGAGCTTCACAAACCTTGGGACACATTACCTAAGGAAAGTTTGGCTTATAAACATGGGTAGTGGCATACATCGAGTTTTTTTTCCATAATGATGTCTTGGAGATAAGCTAACTTAGATTTGGAAGAACCAGGGTATATCCTTTTAGGTACTTACAGTTGCTCTCGTAATCAGTTGATGCTGCAGTGTGGTGGGACACGGCAGCTGAATAAACAGAAGAACAGCTATACAGATAGGGAGACAAGGTACTACTCCACACCTACCCACTGATGATCTGCAGGGTCATGGATGAAATTCTCTGTGGAGCAGATCTGAATGGATCACTCCACTCTATTCCAAGAACTTGAATGCATTTGTGGTGAACAACTGATTTCTTGCTGTTCCACAAGATGTAACTGGTCAATTAGTCCAGTTAGTTTATTGGATGCACAGAAACTGAATATTTAAGCAAAAGAGATACTTCAATCAGAACAATAGATTGCTATTATGCTAAGTTTCTTCCAGGGAAAGGATTAAACAATTTATTTTAATATTGGGCTCTTGAGGCTGATTTGAAATTCAGTAAATTTCAATAACAGACATATATGAACATAGTACTTGTTCATATGATACATAGACTCTGCCTTCAGTCAACACTGGAGGGGAGGTCACAATGTAACAGCTATTGTACTCAGGAAAGTAAAACATTTTTTCCCTGTTTTTCCTCTCCTCTTCTAAAAGCTCTACATCTTGCTGGGATATAGTTTCATCAATGCTGGCAGGTCTCTAATAGCTTACCCAAGTGTTCATTCTTCATGAGCCTAGACAGTGAGTGTCAGCAGAATATTCAACCATAGAGTGCTTTCTAGTCTAGCTCAATATTGTCCTCACCTGATATCTGCACAAATACAGATCTGTACACATTTTACAGGAAAAACCACTGAATGGTAACCAGGAGCAGGAATGATGGCTGAATATTCCTTTCCCTTAAACCTGGGGCCTCCCTTTCTGAATAGCTCAGTATCACACAATATATGCATTTACTCAACAAGTCATTAGGGATGCTCATTTGAAATCAAGTACAAATAAAATACACTAACAAATGAAGTGCAATTTCAGAAGGTGCATTATACACCGAGAGCAATTTCGGAAGGTGCATTATACACCGAGACCGATTTCAGAAGGTGCATTATACACCGAGACCGATTTCGGAAGGTGCATCATACACCGAGACCGATTTCGGAAGGTGCATTATACACCGAGACCGATTTCGGAAGGTGCATTATACACCGAGACCGATTTCGGAAGGTGCATTATACACCGAGACCGATTTCGGAAGGTGCATTATACACCGAGACCGATTTCGGAAGGTGCATTATACACCGAGACCGATTTCGGAAGGTGCATTATACACCGAGACCGATTTCGGAAGGTGCATTATACACCGAGACCGATTTCGGAAGGTGCATTATACACCGAGACCGATTTCGGAAGGTGCATTATACACCGAGAGCAATTTCGGAAGGTGCATTATACACCGAGACCGATTTCGGAAGGTGCATTATACACCGAGACCGATTTCGGAAGGTGCATTATACACCGAGACCGATTTCAGAAGGTGCATTATACACCGAGACCGATTTCGGAAGGTGCATTATACACCGAGACCGATTTCGGAAGGTGCATTATACACCAAGAGCAATTTCAGAAGGTGCATTATACACCGAGAGCAATTTCAGAAGGTGCATTATACACCGAGACCGATTTCGGAAGGTGCATTATACACCGAGACCGATTTCGGAAGGTGCATTATACGCCGAGACCGATTTCGGAAGGTGCATTATACACCGAGACCGATTTCGGAAGGTGCATTATACACCGAGACCGATTTGCTTTACTTTGAATTATCCTTTCATGTTCAGATTTTTCCCCCCAAATTTAATCCCAAATGACACATTTAGAGATTCTTTCTGCTGTTCCAAAGTTTCACTTCTCTGCCTCTTTTGATTGCATTGTGCGTGGTTAAAACAGTCAATTGTGTTCACTATTACTTTTATTGCTAGCAGTAACTCATTACATTAGACATTTTCTTGCACTGGAGTGTGCAGGAATGTCTGAATTTAGACTGGGATTGACTCAAGTGTAAAAGAGATGTGAATTCAATTCATATTTCACAGATGCATAATCTAATTGCACCTTTTAAACTCTGAATCAGTGCCTCAATAGCCTCCTTCATAATCCTTTATAATAAAAAACTCATTTATTTTATTTAAAAAAATTAACCATTTTTCTCATTTGTTTTTTTGTTAGATTTTACTTCATTTAGGCCTTTTGACAAAGGAATCTGGATTTAAGATAGCCGAGAATGTCTTTAAGGGAGGCCCGCTTGGGGAGCTGGTGCAGTGGAGTGACCTGATCGCCTCTGTGTATTTACTAGGTCACAATTTGAGACTTTCTACATCAGTAGATGAGCTGAAACGGTAAGATATGCTGAACAAGCTACACAAGTCTCTTAAATATCTGGCAAGAAGTAACCTCGAGCTGAATAAAACAATTGTATATTTGCTGGCTTATTTCAGTTGGGTACAGTTTCTGTTTAAAGTGATAACATTCACTATATTGCTATTTAAGGTACTAAGAGTGTAAACTAAAGTAGAAACTGTTTTTCTTTCTAAAAATACAAAAAGAAATGTGAAAATATGTATTAAAAGTGAAAAAATAACAGAAGATGCTGGAAAAACTCAGCAGGTCAGGCAACATCCGTGGAGAGAAATTTGAGTTGATGTTTCGGGTGGAACCCTTCTTCAAAACTGGAAAGAAAAGAAAATAGATCGAAGGCAGGGCTGCGATCGGACAAAACGGTGGCATAGTGGTTAGCACTGTTGCCTCACAGCTCCAGGGACCCGGGTTCGAATCCGGCCTCGGGCGACTGTCTGTGTGGAGTTTGCACATTCTCCCCGTGTTTGCGTGGGTTTTCTCCGGGTGCTCCGGTTTCTTCCCACAGTCCAAAGATGTGCAGGTTAGGTTGATTGGCTATGATAAATTGACCCTTAGTGTTAGGGGGATTAAAATATGTGGGGTTACGGGGATAGGGTGGGATATGTGTTGGTGTAGGGGTTACGGGGATCGGGTGGGATATGTGTCGGTGCAGGCTCGATGGGCCGAAATGGCCTCTATCTGCACTGTGGGGTTTCTGTGATTCTGTGTGAAAAGAAGTGAAAGAAACAAAAGAGCTAGATGAGATGGTAATAGGCTGAGATTAGGTGTAAAGTGTACTGGCAGGGCAAGAGATAGCTGCCAGGTGTGAGAGAGAAACAAAAGGAAAGGGGGGGGGGGGAAAGGAGTGGGAAAATTACAAGAAAAAATGTGTAATGGGGCCGAGGTTATGATCTGAAATTGTTGAACTCGATATTGAGTCCGGAAGGCTGCAGAGTGCCTAATCGGAAGATGAGGTGCTGTTCCTCGAGTTTTCGTTGAGCTTCCGTGGAACAATACAAGAGGCCAAGGACGGTGAAGTCCGAGTGGGAATGGAGCGGTGAATTAAAATGACAGGCGACCGGAAGCTCGGGGTCACCCTTACGGACTGAACAGAGGTGTTCCGCAAAGCGGTCACCCAATCTGCGTTTGGTCTCCCCAATGTAGAGGAGACCGCATCGTGAGCAGCGAATACAGTATACTAGATTGCGAGAAGTACAAGTAAATCGTTGTTTCACCTGGAAGGGGTGTTTGGGGCCCTGGACAGTGGGAAGGGGGGAGGTATAGGGGCAAGTGTTACATCTCCTTCGCTTGCACGGGAAGGTGCCAGGCGAAGGGGAAGGGGTGCTGGAGGTGATAGAGGAGTGAACTAGGGTGTCTCGGAGGGAGCGGTCCCTACGGAATGCTGAAAGGGGAGGGGAGGGGAAGATATGTTTGGTGGTGGGATCACTTTGGAGGTAGTGGAAATGCCGGAGGATGATCCGTTGAATGTGGAGGCTGGTGGGGTGAAAGGTGAGGACAAGGGGAACCCTATCGTGGTTCCGGGAGGGAGGGGCAGGGGTGAGGGCAGAAGTGCGGGAGATAGAACTGACACGGTCGAGGGCAGTGTCAACCACGGTAGAGGGGACTCCTCGGTTGCGGAAAAAGGAAGACATGTCTGAAGCACTGGTGTGGAAGGTGGCATCGTCTGAGCAGATACGGCGGAGACGGAGAAACTGGGAGAATGGAATAGAGTCCTTACAGGAAGCGGGGTGGGAGGAAGTGTAGTCCAGGTAGCTGTGGGAGTCAGTGGGCTTGTAATGAATATTGGTCGATAACCTATCCCCAGAGATGGAGACGGAGAAGTCGAGGAAGGGAAGGGAAGAGTCAGAGATGGACCATGTGAAGGTGAGGGAAGGGTGGAAATTGGAGGCAAAGTGAATGAAATTGTCTAGTTCGGGGCGAGAGCAGGAAACGGCACCGATAATCATCAATGTATGGGAAAAAGAGGTGAGGGAGGGGACCCGAGTAGGACTGGAACAAAGATTGTTCCACATAGCCCACGAAAAGGCAGGCATAGCTAGGACCCATGCGGGTACCCATGGCAACACCTTTGATTTGGAGGAAATGAGTGGAGTTAAAGGAGAAGTTGTTCAATGTGAGAACAAGTTCAGCCAGGCGGAGGAGGGTGGTGGTGGATGGGGACTGAACGGGCCTCTGTTCAAGGAAGAAGCGGAGCGCCCTCAGGCCATCCAGGTGGGGGATGGAGGTGTAGAGTGATTGTACGTCCATGGTGAAAAGGAAGCGGTTGGGGCCAGGAAACGGGAAACTGTTAAAGTGGCGGAGGGCGTCCGAAGAGTCGTGGATGTAGGTGGGAAGAGACTGGACAAGGGGAGAAAAGATAGAGTTGAGATAGGAAGAGATAAGTTCCGTGGGGCAAGAACCGGCTGAAACGATGGGTCTACCAGGGCAGTCCTGTTTGTGGATCTTGGGAAGGAGGTAGAAGCGGGCTGTGCGGGGTTGGGGAACTATGAGGTTGGTGGCAGCGGGGGGGAAGATCTCCAGAGGAGATGAGGTCAGTGAGAGTCTTGGAAACGGTGGTTTGATGTTCGGTAGTGGGGTCATGGTCCAGGTGGAGGTAGGAGGAGGTGTCGGAGAGTTGGCGTTCAGCTTCCGCTAGGTAGAGGTCAGTACGCCAAACAACAACAGCACCACCCTTGTCAGCGGGTTCAATGACAATGTCAGGGTTGGATCTTAGAGAATGGAGTGCTGCAAGTTCAGAGGGAGGTAGGTTGGAGTGAGTGAGGGGAAGCAGAGAAATGGAGATGGCCGATGTCACAGCGGCAGTTAGCGATGAAAAGATCTAGAGAGGGTAAGAGGCCAGGGGGAGGGGTCCAGGTAGAACGGGAATTCTGCAAGCGGGAGAAAGGGTCAGTTGTGCGGGGGGAAGACTCCTGGCCAGAGAAGTGGGCACGGAGACGAAGGCGGCAGAAAAATAGCTCAACATCATGCCGAGCTCGAAATTCATTGAGGTGGGGGCGTAAGGGGATGAAGCTCAGGCCTTTGCTGAGGACTGATCGTTCAGGGTCAGAGAGTGGAAGGTCAGAGGGGATAGTGAAAACGCGGCAGGGGGTGAGATTGGGAGAAGGGGGGTCAGAGGAAAGTGAAGGGGAAGAAGGTTCCGGAGGGGCGTTGGTGTCCAAGAGTTGATGAAGCTTGCGATCCTTGACATCGGAAAGGAAGAAAAAAAGTTTTTTGTTGAAGCGTCGGCTGAGTCGAAGGATGGAATGGAACTGTGGACCTGGACAGCTTTGAGATAGAGTGCGTCGGTGTTGCTGAAGAGAGAAGTCAAGAGTGTTCATGTGGCACCGCATGGCGTTGAGCGTAGATCTCAGGATGCGGCGAGAGCAGTAGTTCGAGGAACGATGAATATCTTGGAGATATTTGTAATCCTGGGTGGATCCGAAGCACGAAGGGTGGAAGTGAACTTCGTACTTAAGTGAACTTCAGATAATGTTAATTTACCCTCTGAAGATTGTTGCAACTCTTTTGCACAAAATTTAAAAAGTGAGAATAACTTTTTAATTTAAAAAATGTTCTGTAGAATATTCGATACTTTTCTCTAATTTAACTCGGTCTCACCAAAGCTAAATTCCCTAGAATGTAATTTTACAATCGGCTCTCCTGGGGGGAAAGCTTGCCCACTGAAAGCACATATTGAACATTCGGGAGTGCTCTGCCCATGATTTTCCGACCATCAATTAAAAATTTTGGATGTTACACACCTGAATTTAACACATGCATTCCGGGGGCAAGGATCCCAGCCATCAGCACGGACACTTAAGATTGTCCCAAAATGTGTTCTTAATGATGTGGACAAAGGGTCCAATGTGTAAAACTAAACATTTTTTTATAAATTCAAGCAACAACTTTTGTTTCCAAGAGACCAGATTTTCAATTTTCAATTCAGAACTTGAAGAATTAAACATGCACTTGGTGATTACACTGGTTTAAGCCCTTTGTTTATGTTCAAATTATCTTGTTCATGAAGTGCAGTAATGTAACAATTACACAATGTTTACTGATGGAATGTATGGTGTGGAGATGCCGGAGTTGGACTGGGGTGGACAAATGTAAGAAGTCACACAACACCAGGTTATAGTCCAACAGCTTTATTTGAAATCACAAGCTTTCGGAGCGCTGCTCCTTCTTCAGGTGAAGTGGAGAAATGCATAAAGACACAGCTTATATAGTCAGAGAATCATGTCAGATGTTTACAGGTAACCTTTCCAACTGCCATTTATCACACCTCGGCAGAGAGATAATCACAGCAGTCAAAGGTGTGAATGGTGTCCAAACAGGTCAGTCAGGGAAACATTACATCAAAGAACAATGAGGTGGGGTCACAAGGGGTCAAATATTGCAGATGCTGGGGTCTGTATGAAAAACAAAAAAACAGACAAAAAACATTTTTTTTGGCTGGAAATCACAGCAGGTCCGGCCGCATCTGTGTACAGAGAACAGGCCAATGTCGACTCGAGTCTGGATGACCCTGCATCAGGTGGGGTTACATGTAGCGTGACATGAACCCAAGATCTCGGTTGAGGCCGTCCTCATGAGTGCGGAACTTGGCTATCAGTTTCTGCTCGACGATTTTGCGTTGTCGTGTGTCTCGAAGGCCACCTTGGAGAATGCTTACCCGAAGATCGGAGGCTGAATGTCCTTGACTGCTAAAGTGTTCCCCGACTGGGAGGGAACACTCCTGCCTGGTGATTGTTGCGCGGTGTCCGTTCATCCGTTGTCGCAGTGTCTGCATGGTCTCGCCGATGTACCATGCTCCGGGGCATCCTTTCCCGCAACGTATGAGGTAGACAACGTTGGCCGAGTCACATGAGTATGTACCATGTACCTGGTGGGTGGTGTCCTCACGTGTGATGATGGTATCTGTGTTGATGATCTGGCATGTCTTGCAGAGGTTGTTGTGGCAGGGTTGTGTGGTGTCGTGGTCGCTGTTCTCCTGAAAGCTGGGTAATTTGCTGCGAACGATGGTCTGTTTGAGGTTAGGCGGCTGTTTGAAAGCGAGTAGTGGAGGCGTGGGGATGGCCTTAGCGAGGTGTTCGTCGTCATCGATGACATGTTGAAGGCTGCGAAGAACATGGCGTAGTTTCTCCGCTCCGGGGAAGTACTGGACGACGAAGGGTACTCTGTTGGTTGTGTCCCGTGTTTGTCTTCTGAGGAGGTCTATGCGATTTTTCGCTGTGGCCCGTCGGAACTGTCGATGGACGAGTCGAGCGTCATATCCCGTTCTTACAAGGGCGTCTTTCAGTGTCTGTAGGTGTCCATCGCGTTCCTCCTTGTCTGAGCAGATCCTGTGTATTCGCAGGGCTTGTCCATAGGGGATGGCTTCTTTAACGTGGTTAGGGTGAAAGCTGGAGAAGTGAAGCATCGTGAGGCTGTCCGTGGGCTTGCGGTAGAGTGAAGTGCTGAGGTGTCCGTCTTTGATGGAGATTCGTGTGTCCAGGAATGAGACTGATTCTGAGGAGTAGTCCATGGTGAGTTTGATGGTGGGATGGAACTTGTTGATGTTATCGTGTAGTCTTTTCAGTGATTCTTCGCCGTGGGTCCATAGGAAGAAAATGTCGTCGATGTATCTGGTGTCTAGCGTTGGTTGGAGATCCTGTGCAGCGAAGAAGTCTTGCTCGAACTTGTGCATGAAGATGTTTGCGTATTGGGGTGCAAATTTGGTCCCCATGGCTGTTCCGTGTGTTTGGGTAAAGAACTGGTTGTCGAAGGTGAAGACATTGTGGTCAAGGATGAAGCGGATGAGTTGTAGGATGGCGTCTGGAGATTGGCTGTTGTTGGTGTTGAGTACTGAGGCTGTCGCAGCGATGCCGTCATCGTGGGGGATACTGGTGTAGAGTGCCGAGACGTCCATTGTGGCGAGGAGTGTTCCTGGTTCAACTGGTCCATGGGTGCTGAGCTTCTGTAAGAAGTCTGTAGTGTCACGACAGAAGCTGGGGGTTCCCTGTACGATGGGTTTCAGGATGCCCTCGACATATCCAGAGAGGTTCTCACACAGGGTTCCGCTGCCTGATGCGATAGGACGTCCAGGTGTGTTGGCTTTGTGTATCTTTGGGAGGCAGTAGAAGTCTCCCACGCGGGGAGTACGTGGGATGAGAGCATGTAGGATGCTTTGAAGGTCTGGATCGAAGGTTTTGATCAGTCTGTTGAGTTGGCGGGTGTGTTCTTTGGTCGGATCTGCGGGTAACTGTCTGTAGTGTTCCTGGTTGTCCAGTTGTCGGTATACTTCTTTGCAATAGTCCGTTCTGTTCTGTATGACGATGGCACCTCCTTTGTCTGCTGGTTTGATGACGATGTTGCGGTTGGTCTTGAGAGCGTGGATGGCGTTGCGTTGTGCTCGGGTGACATTCTGGACTGTCTTGTGAGTGCGGCTGATGAATCTGGCGTTGATGCATCTCCTGACAGCTTGAGCATACATGTCAAGCTTAGGGCAGGACCTGCTGTGATTTCCAGCCAAAAAAAATGTTTTTTGTCTGTTTTATTGTTTTTCATACAGACCCCAGCATCTGCAATATTTGACCCCTTGTGACCCCACCTCATTGTTCTTTGATGTAATGTTTCCCTGACTGACCTGTTTGGACACCATTCACACCTTTGACTGCTGTGATTATCTCTCTGCCGAGGTGTGATAAATGGCAGTTGGAAAGGTTACTTGTAAACATCTGACATGATTCTCTGACTATATAAGCTGTGTCTTTATGCATTTCTCCACTTCACCTGAAGAAGGAGCAGCGCTCCGAAAGCTTGTGATTTCAAATAAAGCTGTTGGACTATAACCTGGTGTTGATGGAATGTAGACTGTGTTTAAATGACAAATGCATAGCGTGCACACTGGTACTGTCTATTCTTTGTTGGATGGATAATGTTATATGTGACATTAAGAAGCAGGTGAATGCACTGGACATAGCATAAAACTGTGTGCTGACGGCATCTTGGCTGTAGTACTGAAGACCTATGTCCCAGAGCCAGCCACTTCCCTAGCCAAGCTGTTCCAGTACAGCTATGACACTGGCTTCTACCTGACAATGTGGAAGATTGCTCAGGTATGTCCTATCCACACAAAAAGGATAAATCTAACCTGGCCAATTACCACCCTATCGGCCTCCTCTCAGTCATCAGTAAAGTGATGGAAGGTGCCATCAAGCGACACCGACTCATTAATAACCTACTCGCTGATGCTCAGTTTGGATTCTGCCAGGACCACTCAGCTCCAGATCTCATCACAGCCTTGGTCCAAACGTGGACATAAGACCTGAATGCCAGAAAAGAGGCGCGAGTAACTGCCCTCGACATCAAGGCAGCATATGACCAAGTATGGTACCAAGAAGTCCTAACACAACTGACATCAATGAGAGTGTCAAAGGGAAAACCCTCCAGTAGCTGGAGTCATACCTGATGCAAAGGAAAATGGTTGCAGTTGGAGACCAGTCATCACAGTCCCAGGACATCGCTGTCCCAGGATATCACTACAGGAGTTCCTCAGGGAAGCATCCAGAGCCGAGCCATCTTCAGCTGCTTGAACAACGATCTTCCCTCCTTCATAAGGTCAGGATTGGGCTGTTCGCTGATGATTCCACAGTGTTCAGCTTCATTCCCAACTCCAATGATGATGAAACACTCCATGCCAACCAACGCTAGGATCTGGGTAAGATCCAAGCTTGGGGTGATAGTGACAAGTCTGGGTGTCAGACAGTGCTTCTTTCCTCAGTGATGCTCTGCAGTCAACTATGGAAAATGGCTGTGATGAGTCATCACCGTCTTCTTTCTTCAGTCTTCTTTCTTCCTAGTTTAGCTTACCTGGCATATACTATAATTCTTTGTTGATTGCTGCACTGTATTTTCTTAGTGTTTGTAAAGTTGTGCTGTTAACACACAACATTCTGAACAGCAACAACAACTTGCATTTATATAGCATCTTTAATGTAGAAAAATATACCAAGACACTTCACAGAAGCATAATTTTTTTTAAATGGATGCCAAGCCAAAGAAGGAGATGATATGAAGGCCGTCTAAAAGCTTGGTCAAAGAAGTGGATTTTAAGGAGGATCTGAAAGGAGAAGAGGGATGTGGAGAGGCCAGAGGGGTTTTAAGATGGGATCCCAGAGTGTGGAGCGTGAGTGCTGAAGACATGGCCACCAATGGCGGGTGTGGTAAACCACTGTCATACCTGTCTGTGTCTGTATGTGTATTCCACTAGGTACAGGTCTGGACATGCCTCGGCTGACTCCTCCCACTATTCCAGGTATATAAGTGACTACCTCCCAGTCCCTTAGTATTCTGGACGGGTCGACCACTCGAGACAAGACCTTCATTCTTTAGTTAATAAAAGCCTGATTGTTACTCGCTCAACTTCAGTCTTTTGAGTAATTGATGGCGCATCAGCGGGATAAAGGAAGGGGGCTGCAAAAGAGGTCAGTGTCAGAAGAACAGAGTTTGACGGAAGTTGTAGAGTTGAAGGAAGTTAGAGACCAGGAGGGACGAGGGCATGAAGGGATTTAAACTTGAGGATGATCATTTTAAATTTGAGACACCGGAGGACCGGAAGCTAATATAAGTCAGCAAGAACAGGGTGATGAGTGAGTAGGATTTGGGCTGGTTTGGGTATGAACTGAAGTTCATGGGGGTGGAGGATAAGAGGCCGGTCAGGAGAGCATTGGAATAGTCAAATTTGGAGATGACAAAGACATGGATGAGGGTTTCCGCAGCAGATGGACAGAGGTAGGCGATGTTAAAGATGTGGAACTCTATAATATAATATTTATAATTGGGAAGATATGGGGTCAAATGGGATGTCAAGGTTCCAGACAGTGGCAGGAATCAGTGGCAAGAGTTTTGTGGCAGGGGCAGATGATGGCTCAGTCTTCCTAATGTTTAGCTGGAGGAAATTGCAGCTGATTCAAAACTAGTCATCTGACAACACAGAGGCGGTGGAGGGTTCAAGAGAACTGATGGAGAGGTAGACTTGTGTGTCATCAGCATTCATACGGAAGCTGACCCTATGTCTTCGGATGATGTCGCATAGAGACAGCATATTGAAGAGGCAGGGGCCATGGGGAACTCCAATGGTAACGGTGTGCAGACATGAAGAGAAGCCATTGATGGAGATGCGCTGCTACAATCAGTTCGATCAGAATGGAGCTAAATGAGGCAATTCCACTGAGCTGCACAGTGGCGAGGAGGAGGATGTGGTCAAACGTGTCAAATGCTGCAGAGAGGACAAGGAGTGATGATGTACCACAGTCACAGAGAATGTCATTTGTGACTTTAGTTAGGACTGTTTTGGCTGAGGAACAGACTCCCTAGGGAGACGGTGAAAGCAGTTAATATTGATTCATTCAAATGTAAATTAGATAGATTTCTTTCAGAAAATAACATTTTGGCATACAGTATATGGCAAGTGTAGCATGCTTGAGAGGAAAAAGATGACTTTGTACATCTGGTTCCCAAAGCTCTCCATCACTGACATTTTGCTTGTGCCATGTCTGGGTCTGTTGTAGACTAATTGATAGAGATTGAATGTTATGATTAGTTAACAACTCCATTATCACTGTATCATGCGACTACCAGGATGGTAGAAGGTGAACCAGATGGACGGTGGTGGTTTTTTCATCTCGCAATCCCTATGTTCCTACAAGCATATAGAGCATTGGGGAGATGGGAGTGAAACTAGAGAGAGACGTGGGTTCAGGGCTAAGGCAGAGGGGAACCTGGGTGGGAGGTTTGGCTTGGTGAGGAAGAGGAAGGAGAGAAGAGAAGCAGCTGAATGGATGGTCTAAATCTTGGTGACAAAGAGTTCTACAAGCTCCTTGAACATGTTGAAGGTAAAGGTGGGCAGTTAGTTAAGGAGTTGATCTGTGGTGCAGAAAAGAAGCTGGGGGGTTATCTTTGCTTTCTGGAATATCCCTGATGTAGTGAGTGGTTTTGGTGGCGGAAAATGAGGCCCGATTGTGCTTGATGTGGTCCAGCCAGATCTGGTGATGGATGGATGGTGTGCCAGATATGCTCGAGTCTGCACGCATTGAAATTGAGGGAATGAAGATGTGGGCCATATCGGGAACAACTGAGATGGGAGAGAGTAAAGGTTTTGCTGAGATAAAGGCATCAAAAATGTGGTGAGGGATTTATTGAGCAAATCAGCGGTGGCAGAAGTATCATTGGGAATGGATGACCAAAGTACAGTTGGGGATTTGAAAGTGAAGTTGTTACGTGACTTGGGAGAGAACTTTTTTCCAGGATCGACACACAAGAAAGTGAAGTCGGGATGTGAGTGATGAGGGCTACAAGAAAATGAGGAGAGATGGCCATGGGTGTAGAGCGGCCCTAAACCTCAATGAATCTTCATCCTTCTTTCCTTTGTATATCTTTTTCTATCATTTCCCCTTTATAAATGGAGTCTGGCCTTATAGGGGCGAAAGGCACAATGTGATTTTATTCTTTAATTTGGTGAAATACCTTTTATATACCAATGCGATCAGAATGTTATATTTAAATTATTGGGCTCTTAAACTCCAAGCATAGACCATGGCTTTATATTTTTTTAAATTTATTAAACACCAGAAAATTACAGACCTCAGATTAAACAATAGCTACAGCTCATACATAATTCAGAATTGCTTTAAAAAAGAAAGGAAAACCTTCTGACTCCAACGTGCATACTCTTATTTGAGAAGAGAAAAAGGCTTATGCAATACAAACACCTTAAACTTTAAGGTTTGTTGAGGCTTTGTAGATGTGTCAATGGCCCAGGTAGTAGTGTAGCACATGTTCCCTTAAGATCCGAACAGCCGTGGGGGAGATAATCTGGAAGAATCAGCGAGGCAGAGCGAGAGCATTCTGCACATCCCCTTGATGGCACTATACCTTGGGGCTGTTGCTTACCACCTACAGTCTTTGAATAGAGCTCACAAATAGATTGACACTCCCTTTATCTATTGGC
Source organism: Somniosus microcephalus (assembly GCF_052327205.1). Lineage (NCBI taxonomy): Eukaryota > Metazoa > Chordata > Chondrichthyes > Squaliformes > Somniosidae > Somniosus > Somniosus microcephalus. Next base: position 183,820,242 of record NC_140991.1, read on the forward strand.
CCAGAAATTCGGATCGGGGGCTTCCCGCGGGTGTAAGCCCCCGACCTGCACTTACCTTGCGCGCCGGCCGTTGAGCTGTAGGGTCCCGTGGAATTCCGATCCGGGGCCTGGTCCAACTGCCGGTGCGCAGTGCTTGTGTATCCCAGGGGCGCAGTTAGTTCGATGCGTCCCCTGGGATCATGTGGGCCATAGGGAGCCAATCGGAGCAGGGAATGTTCCATTCATAAGTCTGACAGGAAGAGCTGTCAAGACTTGTAAATACTACGGCCCCAAAATAGCACTAAATCTTCAAATAAAAATTTTTTTAAATCACATTTTTTAAATAAACTATAAATTAAATGAAATAACTATTTTAAACAGTAATTTAAATTTTTGAAAAAAATAATTTTATTTTCTAATGGGGCTAAAAATAAACTTACCTTTAAAGTATTTAAAAATAATAAACCTGTGGAAAAAATGTTTTAATTTTAATTAATTTACCACTTACCTTGTAAAAAGCAGGCCTTACGCCTGCTTTTTACATTTCTAAATTCTGCAGGCTTACCTTCCCGGGAAAACCTGTTTTTAAAAAAAAAAACGAAGTTCGATGCGCACGTGCAGCCTCCCCCACGCACGCGTTCGACCTCTGAACCCCTGTTTTCAGGGGAATGGAAGTGCCGGTTTCCCGCGCATGCGCAGTGCATGCAGGAAACCAGCACTTCCATCGGGCCTACGGGTGAGTACCCCGTGCGTACTCACCCGTGGAGACCCAAATTTCTGGGCCATCGTCTTTGATGTGAGTCAGTTATGCAAGTTTTCATGATGATCAGTCCTTTTATATCAACCATAAGGTGTGTGTCAGCAGTTCCAATTACTTCAGCCGATTCGGAGCCAGGTTACATTTTTATACAAAACTTCCTTTTTTTTTTAACTGCAACCTTAAAACCATAAACACCCACGATATAATCTCACTTCAGGTGACTGAACCATTTTGTTACATAGATCTCTTTCTAAAGTGTCAATCAAGTACAACACATTGTAGGAAGTTGTAACTGTTCCTGTGGGAACTTCAGCATGATAGCATGTTATGTTAATAAGAACATAACATAAGAACATAAGAAATAGGAGCAGGAGTAGGCCATTTGGCCCTTCAAGCCTGCTCCGCCATTCAATAAAATCATGGCTGATCTTCTACCTCATCGCCACTTTCTTGCACTATCCCCATGTTCCTTGATTCCCTTAATATTCAAAAATCTGTCGATCTCTGTCTTGAATATACTCAACGGCTTAGCGTCCACAGCCCTCTGGGGTAGAGAATTCCAAAGATTCACCACCCTCTGAGTGAAGAAATTTCTCCTCATCTCAGTCTTAAATGGCCGACCCCTTATTCTGAGACTGTGACCCCTGGTTCTGGACTCTCCAGCAGTGGAAACATCCTCCCTGCATCTACCCTGTCAAGCCCTGTAAGAATTTTGTGTGTTTCAATGAGATCACCTCTCATTCTTCTAAACTTTAGAGAATATAGGCCTAGTCCACTCAATCTCTCCTCACAGGACAATCACCACATCCCAGGAATCAGTCAGGTGAACCTTCATTGCACTCCCTCTATGGCAAGTATACCCTTCCTTAGGTAAGGAGACCAGAACTGTACACAATACTCCAGGTGTGGTCTCACCAGGGCCCTATATAATTGCAGTAAGACGTCTTTACTCTTGTACTCAAATCCTCTTGTAATAAAGACCATTTGCTTTCCTAATTGCTTGCTGTACCTGCATGTTAACTTTCAGTGATTTGTGTACAAGGACATCCAGGTCCCTCTGAACACCAACATTTCCCAATCTCTCACCATTTAAAAAAATAGTCTGCTTTTCTATTTTTCCTACCAAAGTGGCTAACTTCACATTTCTCCACATTATATTCCATTTGCCATGTTCTTGCCCACTCACTTAGCCTGTCTATATCCCCATGAAGCCTCTTTGCATCCTCCTCACAACTTACATTCCCACCTAGCTTTGTATCATCAGCAAACTTGGATATATTACTTTTGGTTCCCTCATCCAAATCATTGATGTAGATTGTGAATAGCTGAGGCCCAAGCACTGATCCTTGCGGTATCCCACTAGTTACAGCCTGTCAACCCCAAAATGACCAGTTTATTCCTACTCTCTGTTTTCTGTCTGTTAACCAATCTGCAATCCATGCTAGTATATTACCCCCAATCCCATGAGCCCTAAATTTGTTTAATAACCACTTGTGTGGCACCTTATCAAATGCCTTCTGAAAATCCAAATACTCCATATCCACTGGTTGCCCTTATCTATTCTGCTAGTTACAACCTCAAAAAACTCTTAACAGATTTGTCAAACACGATTTCCCGTTCATATCTCCGTGTTGATTCTGCCCAATCCTATTATTATTTTCTAAGTGCCCTGTTACCACGTCCTTAATAATAGATTATATCTTTTACCCTACTACTGATGCCAGGCTAACTGGTCTGTAGTTCCCCGTTTTCTCTCGCCCTCCTTTCTTAAATAGTGGGGTTACATTTGCTACCTTCCAATTCGCGGGAACCGGTCCAGAATCTATGGAATTTTGGAAAATGAAAACCAATGTATCCACTATCTTTCAAAACCCTAGGATGTAGACCATCATGTCCAGGGGATTTATCGGCTTTCAGTCCCATTAATTTCTCCAGTACTTTTTATTACCAATACTAATTTCTTTCAGTTCCTCATTCTCGCTAGACCCTTGGTTCTCCACTATTTCCAGGAATTTTTTTGCGTCTTCCGTGAAGACAGACACAAAGTATTTGGTTAATTTCTCTGCCATTTCCTTATTCCCCATTATAATTTCTCCTGCCTCAGCCTGTAAGGAATCCACATTTACTTTCGCTAATCTTTTCCTTTTTACATACCCATAGAAGCTTTTACAGTCTGTTTTTACGTCCCTCGCTAGTTTACTCTCATTCTATTTTTCCTTTGCTTATCAATTTCTTGGTCCTCCTTTGCTGAATTTTAAAATCGTCCCAATCCTTAAGCTTACTACTCTTTTTGGCAACATTATAAGCCTCTTCCTTTGATCTAATACTATCTTTAACTTCTCTTGTTAGCCACGGTTGGACCACTTTTCCTGTGGGGTTTTTGTGCCCTAAAGGAATGTATATTTGTTGTAAATTATGTATTAATTCTTTAAATGCTAGCGATTGCTTGTCTACCGTCATACCTTTCAATGTAGTTTCCCAATCTACCGTAGTCAACTCGACCCTCATATCTACGTAGTTTGCTTTGTTTGATTTAAGACCCTAGTTTTGGATTTAACTAAATCACTTTCAAATTCAATATAAAATTCTATCATATTATGGTCACTCTTCCCTAAGGGCCCCTTTACTACAAGGTTATTAATTAACCCTTTCTCATTGCACAATAAGACTCGAGAAGATTAATTGATCAATGCCTACATCACAAGATGGTTTGGTTTCTTTTCCAAGGCCAAAGGCTGCTCGACACTTAGAAGAGAAGTTCTTTGTTTGATCAACACTTTTCTGTAGTTAACCACTATTTTGTTTCATAATGGAAATTATGTAAGGGAATTAAAGCTCTTGGTTGGCCTGCAGCTCCGTCATACTTCCTTATACTAATAAATCTCCCATGGCATTTTTCGCAGGTAGTCCAGAACCTGGAGTTTGGTTTCTGAGGACTATCACAGTCTTTCAGTAATCTAAACTGAGCAGCAGATAGTAGATCGCTGTAATACAGCAAATTTACTGAAGCAATATATTGTATGATACAGGATAAGACATAATAAATAGCTCAATGATCGTGAAAGGTATTAGGCCTTATAATAACATTTGTAATGATTTACCTACCACTTAACAAAACTTGTTTAAGATCAAGTATCTGGTTTTCAAAAATTCTCTTATTCTCAATTATTTACATTATAAAACACATTTTGCCCTATCTAAAATTTCCTTGAGATGAAATTTGTTTATACTTGTCTCCTCCTCCGAAACCTTTTTCTTAGTCATTTGCATAATTATATTTTTAGACGTTCTTGTTGCACAGCACATTGTTCCTCCAATGTGCAATGACACAGGTGGTAGGAAGCTTACGGATGTTTAGTGTAAGGCCAGTGCTCTCGTACGCTTCAGTGAAGGTGTTGACGATGGTTTGGAGTTCGGCCTCCGAGTGAGCGCAGACGCAAGCGTTGTCTGCATACTGTAATTCGACGACAGAGGATGGGACGACCTTGGATCTGGACTGGAGGTGACGGAAGTAGAACAGTTTCCCGCTTGTTCTGTAAATTAGCTGCCCTGCAGCGGGGAGCTTATTGAGGGTGAGATGGAGCATTGCAGCAAGGAAGATCGAGAAGAGCATTGGTGCGATGACACAACCTTGCTTCACCCCGGTCCGTACGTGAATTGGGTCTGTGGTGGAACCGTTGGTCAGGATCACGGCTTGCATATCGTCGTGAAGCAGGCGGAGGATGGTGACAAACTTTTGAGGGCAGCCGAATTTGAGGAGGACACTCCATGATCCCTCACAGTTGACAGTGTCGAAGGCCTTTGTGAGATCAAAGAAGGCCATGCTTCAGCGGTTGGTGCTGTTCCCTGCATTTCTCTTCTAATTGACGCGCGGTGAAGATCATGTCCATTGTGCCCCTTAGTGTGCGGAATCCGCATTGCGACTCTGGGAGGAGCTTTTCGGCCACGAGGAGAAGGCAGTTGAGGAGGATTCTTGCAATTACTTTCCCTGTGGCAGACAGCAGGGAAACTCCTCTGTAATTACCGCAGTCGGACTTGTCACCTTTCTTGAAAATGGTCACAATTACAGCGTCTCTGAGATCCCCTGGCATGCTCTCCTCCTTCCAGATAAGAGAAATAAGTTCATGAATTCGCGCCAGTAGTGCTTCTCCGCCATGCTTTAGTGCCTCGGCAGGGATTCCATCTGCTCCTGAGGCCTTGTTGTTCTTCAGTTGCCGTAAGACAAAGGTCCTCTACTGTTAGATCCGTGATTCTGAGAGTATGATGTTTTTCAATAACCACGCGGATGCTGTAACTGAACAATCAACAGGTATTTACTGGAGTAGGGTAATCTCAAGACTGGGGTACAGAGGCATGCTCAAGGCTTATATACAGGTGTGGTCACTGCCGGTACTACAGTATACAGGAGCTGTAAAAGTAGTTCTCTCAAAGGTACATACACTACAATTCCTCCCCTTTTAGATTAGTAGTACCCATAATATTCAAATAACAATTAACACTTTAACATGTACATTAAACAACAATAGTCCATTTATAGATTCAGTCTTTGGGGCGGCTTCCTGATCCTTTCGGGATAGCGCCTTTCCTGAGGTTCTTGTTCTTGGTGCGGAGGCGATTCTGGCCCCTTTTCATCGGTTAGTTCATCGGGTTCCACTGCTACTGGTTCGGAGGTAGATGCTACCGGTATGTCGGGTTCATCCCCAGGTACGCAAGACATGGGGTTGACTCGTTCCTGTGACGCTAAGACCTGATCAACGTGGCGTCTCACAATGTTCTCCCCGACATCCACTGTGTACATTAATGGCCCCTGCCGTGTGCATGTCGTTCCGGGTTGCCATTTCTCTGTTCGGTAGTCACGGGCCAAGACTGGTTGTCCTACATTGAAGCTCCTTGTCGGCTTCTCATTGATGTGCTGGAATTGTTTATCCTCAACATTTCTTCGCACATTTGGTCTAAGCAAGTCCAGATGAGATCGCAACCTTCGGTTAAAGAACATCATGGCCGGGGTCTGGTTGGTAACTGCATGTGTCGCGTTTCGGTAGACTAATAAGAAATTGTCCACCTTATGCTGTAGTGGAATTTCATCGTCGCACATGGCCTTTATCGCCGCCTTAAAGGTTTGTACGAACCTCTCAGCCAATCCATTTGTGGCTGGATGATATGGGGCGGATGTGTAATGCCTTACCCCATTCCTTCTCATAAATTTTCGAAACTCTTCGGACACAAACTGTGGTCCACTATCAGAGCAAATCTGCTCTGGCGAGCCGTTTCTGGCAAATATGGTCCGTAGGACTGCAATCGTTTTCTCTGTAGTGGTTGAGGACATTTTTATCACCTCAGGCCACTTCGAATGAGCATCCACTGCTATCAAGAACATTGAGTCCATGAATGGACCAGCAAAATCAATATGCACCCGTTGCCATGGAGAGGAGGGCCACTCCCATGGGTGTAGAGGGGCATGTGGTGGTGCATTTTGGACCTTCTGGCATCCTGAGCAGCTCTTGGTTAGGTCTTCGATTTGTTGATCGATTCCCGGCCACCACACATAAGCCCTAGCTAGGCTTTTCATTTTCACTCCTCCCAGATGACCTTCATGTAGCTCATTTAGCACTCTCTCCCTTAACTTGGGTGGAATCACCACTCTGGATCCACACATCACTGTCCCCTGGCATACTGACAGCTGTTCTCTTCTGGATGAGAATGCTGGCAACAGTGAGTCGCCGTGTGTTGGCCATCCCCTCACCGTCAAATCATATACCCGAGACAGCGTCGGATCATTGCGGGTCTCCTCTATATCCGCGTTCGTTACTGGCAATCGTTCAATTATTGATGAATAAAATATCTCGATAGGGTCCACTGCTGGTGCTTCCTCCACAGTAGGCAGTGGCAGGCGCGATAGCCCATCAGCGTTTCCATGCTGTTTCGTGCCTTTATATTCTATTTCATATTGATTCGCCCCTAGAAACAGGGACCATCTTTGTAACCGTTGTGCAGTCATCACTGGCACGCCCTTCTTAGGATTAAAGATGGAGACAAGTGGTTGGTGGTCGGTCAGGTAGTGGTTGAATTTTTTTACTCCCCATACTAGGCTGAGGGCCTCCCTGTCAATCTGGGCGTAGTTGCGCTCGGCTGAGGTTAGTGACCGAGACGCAAAGGCTACTGGCCTCTCCAACCCGTCTGGGAATTTGTGCGACAGCACCGCTCCAATACCATAGGGTGATGCATCACATGCCAAATGAATTGGTAGTGCTGGGTTGAAATGGGCCAACACCTCTTTTGATGTGATCAATTCTTTACACTTCTGGAAAGCTCGTCTACGTTCGTCATTCCACTTCCATGGTACCCCTGTTTGCAGTAGGGTGTTCAATGGGTGTAATACCGTGGACAAATTTGGTAAGAACTTATGGTAGTAGTTTACCAGCCCGAGGAACGACCTCAGTTGTGACACATTTTCCGGTGCTGGAGCCTTGACTACTGCCTCAATCTTTTCAGTGGACTTATGTAACCCCTCTTCATCGATGACGTGGCCACAATTCGAGATCTGCTTCTGGAAAAACTCGCACTTGTGGCGATTAGCTCGTAGCCCATATTCCTTTAATCTGGTGAGCACCTTCTCCAAGTTGGCGAGGTGATCACTGTCATTTTCGCCCGTGACCAGGATGTCGTCCAAATAACACTGGGTCCCTGGAATCCCTTGCAGGACTTGATCCATCGCCCTTTGCCAAATAGCCGGAGCCAATGCTACCCCGAACACCAGCCGGTTGTATTGATAAAGACCTTTATGAGTGTTAATCGTAAGGTATTGTTTCGAGGCTTCTTCTACCTCCATTTGCAAGTACGCCTGGGCTAGATCAATTTTGGTGAAGCGTTTACCTCCAGATAGCGAGGCGAAAATATCCGCAATTCGTGGAAGCGGATATTGTACCGTGTGAAGGACTGGGTTCACTGTCACCTTAAAATCCCCACAGATGCGGACCTTCTTTGGTTCCCCAGGCGTATTACTCAACGACCTCTTCATTACAGCAACGATGGGTGTAGCCCACTCGCTCCAGTCTACTTTGGACAGTACTCCTGAACGTTCCAACCCTTCCAGCTCTGCTTTGACAGCTGGTCTGATCGCATAAGGCACTGGTCTGGCCTTAAGAAACTTTGGGCTTGCATTTTCCTCTTTTAATTGTTGCTGTTATGCCTTTTAGTGTTCCTAGTCCCTCCTGGAACACTACTTTTGCGTTAGTTAGCATTTTTGACAGTCGTCCAGGTGTGTTGTCGTCATCCTTTTTGGCCTCAACCTTCAGTGCCTGTATGGAATGCCAATCTAATTGTATCTTCCGGATCCATTCACGTCCTAGCAGTGGTGGTCCTCCATCTGGCAATACATATATATCTATTTTAGGTATTTCCTGGCCTTTATATATCACTTTCACCCTTATTTTTCCTTTGGGGTAGACTTTTTGCCCCGTGTACGTCTTCAAGACAATCTCTGTAGTTTTCAAGGGTATATGTGAAAATAGCCGCTTGTAGTCCCCTTGGTTTATGACGGTTAGGGCTGATCCTGTGTCCAATTCCATTTTCACTTGGACTCCATCTATCTTGAGTGTAACCCAGATAGTCTGGTGATCCTCCATTTTGGTTACCTTATGTAGTTTCAGACAACCCAGCTCCTTGCTTCCGGAGTCTGTGTCATTTTTCTGTTCGTCTGAACTACTGTCCATCACCTTGTGTACTTTTTTGTACTTCTCCTGTGGAGATTTCTTACTGTTGGTTTTCTTCCCAGACCGGCAGACTCTTGCTATGTGTCCTGCTTTTCCACACTGTCTGCACACTTGGTCCTTGAACCAACAATCCTTCTGGTCATGTGTTGTTCTGCCGCAGCGATAGCACTTCCCTGTTCCATAGGACATTTCATTGGTGCCATATTCTTGCGATCTCCGTTGTATCTCTGCAGCGCCCCTTGCGGCTGCTTCGTGTGATACTGCCATACTGAAAGCCTTGTCCAGCGTAAGATCCTTTTCTGATAGAAGCCGTTTCTGGGTTCCTTCATTTTGCAGCCCACACACAAACTTGTCCCTTAACGTATCTGCTAGTCCCGCTCCAAACTGGCAGTGTTTCGATAGCTTGCGCAGTTCCGTTAGGTACTCAGCATTGCTTTCGTCTTTGTGTTGGTTCCTTTTATGGAACTTAAATCGTTCTGCTAGCAGCAGTGGTGTGGGGTTTAAGTGGTCCTGTAGGATTTCTACTATGCTTTCGAAATTCTTGTTCACAGGCTTCTCTGGTGTTATTAAGTTTCGCAGTAACCCATAAATTTTTGCACCCATGGAATTTAACAAAACCAGTGCTTTCCTAGCATCTGGCACTTCATTCACCCTGCAGTACACCTCAATACGTTCCACATATGTCGCCCAATCTTCGACTTCATTGTCGAACGTAGAGATACTGCCGCTCTTCGGCACCCCTGGGTGTGATTTAACTGTCAAAAATGGCGTCTCCCGCGCTTCCCCTTCTTCTCCGCTGGCACAAAATGGCATCTCCCGCGCTTTCCTTCCTTCCTGCGCTCGCCCTTCTTCTCCGCGGCTCAATGGCGTCTCCCTTCTTCTCCCCGCGGACACTGTTCAGCCCTTGAGCCCTGGCTGTGCTCTGCGCGTTCTTTTTTTTTTTGTGCGCCTTTCCCGTTTCCACCGCTCGGTCTTGAACCCGGCTGTTGCTTTACCCTCTCTCCGTTTTGTTTTTCCTCGACGCCGCTCGGTTTTCAACCCCCGGCTGCGCCCTGTGCGCTTCACCCTCTGTCTTACCCCGTCGACGCTGCTCGGCTTTCTCTCCGCCGTCGGCCGGCTCCAGCCGCCGCTGTCCGGGAAGGTCTGCGCTGTACCTGTCGTCAGTCTATTGCTGATCGTCGTGGCTGGGGAACCAAGCCCGGCTCTCCACAGCCTCTCCTGCGATGTTCACTCTCTGCCGGACGACTGGGCGGTTGCTCGTGGTCGACTCCCGTGCTTCTGGCCTCGACTTTCTTCCACTCATCGCCACTGTTAGATCCGTGATTCTGAGAGTATGATGTTTTTCAATAACCACACGGATGCTGTAACTGAACAATCAACAGGTATTTACTGGAGTAGGGTAATCTCAAGACTGGGGTACAGAGGCATGCTCAAGGCTTATATACAGGTGTGGTCACTGCCGGTACTACAGTATACAGGAGCTGTAAAAGTAGTTCTCTCTTAAAGGTACATACACTACATCTACCAACCTGCCCCCGCCACACAGTACTGCCCCCCGATTATCAAAATCCATGACAAGGCCTTGGACAATGTGGACCACTTTCCATACCTCGGGAGCCTACTGTCAACAAGGGCAGATGTCAATGACTAAGTCCAACACCGCCTTCAGTGTACCTGTGCAGCCTTCGGTCACCTGAGGAAGAGAGTGTTTGAAGACCAGGACCTCAAACCCGGCACTAAGCTCAAGGTCTACAGAGCAGCAGTGATACCCGCCCTGCTGTGTGCCTCAGAGACATGGACCTCAAAGCACTGGAGAGGTACCACCAACACTGCCTCCGCAAGATCCTGCAAATCCTTTGGCAGGATAGGCGCAGCAACGTCGGTGTTCTCGCTCAGGCCAACATCCCCAGTGTAAGAGTCATGAAAGTTTAAGAAAGAAAATACTTTAAAATATTGGTTAAATAGTATAACACAGTTAATTTACCTGACTGACTTATTGTATTGAGAAACCCCCTCTTTTCTTGTTACAATAGTATAGGCTGAGTGACCCCCTTTATTCTTGCTACAATGGTACAGTCCTTAAGCTTGTCACATGGTATCCAGCCATTTTACAGCTCAAGCACCACGAGGCTGGAGAAGGCAGAAGCTTTGAGGGCTGGAGCAATACAGTTTTTGATCGTGTGCGTTTAAACGTGTTTTGCTTTGTAATTCTGTTTGTAAGGTGTTACAGTAAACAGTTTAAAGATAAAGTTATGGTTTGGAACGTTTTATTTCGACACGCGTCTACTCGTTGCTAAAGCCTCAAAGCTCAGTGGCTGCATGTTTGGAAATTACGAAGCGCCACTACACCCAGCATCGAAGCTTTGACCACGCTCGATCAGCTCCGATGGACGGGCCACATCGTCCGCATGCCTGATACGAGACTCCCAAAACAAGCGAGCTACTCGGAGCTCCGACGCGGCAAGAGAGCCCCAGGTGGGCAGAGGACACGCTTCAAGGACACCTTCAAAGCCTCCTTGAAAAAGTGCAACATCCCCACTGACACCTGGGAATCCCTGGCCCAAGACCGCACTAAGTGGAGGAGAAGCATCCGGGAAGGCGCCGAACACCTCGAGTCTCTTCGCCAGGAGTGGAAGCCAAGCGCAAGGAGCGCATGTCAACCCAAGCACCCCACCCACCCGCCCCTTCAACTACCGTCTGCCCCACCTGCGACAGAGACAGTAGGTCCCGCATTGGACTCATCAGTCACCTGAGAACTAATTTTTAATGTGGAAGATAAGTCATCCTCAGTTCCGAGGGACTGCCTAAGAAGAAGAAGAAGGTAGGAAGCTGCTTCAGCCCAGTGAACTCCTGACCTTTTGTATCTTGTTGAGTATCTGCTGAGAAAGCTGAGCTCTTCTTCACAGGCTGGGTAACTCACTGCAGCTACTCTTGCATGCTTCCTAGAATTTTAGATTGAGACTGGAAATGGCAGAGACCTGCTAGAAGGTTAACCAACCTGACATGTTGACTGGGGAATGTAAAGTGGGTTCTGATAAACTGGCACATAATGGAAAAGATCAAGATCTTAAGTAGATTGAATAATAAAGATGTTGCAAATGTATGCAATACCTGCAAATTAATTCACATTGTGCAACGTTTAACATCTTCAAACTGACTATTGTAACAATACTTTTACTTAATTTGTATTAGGTACTTGAGCATCCTGACTGGGAATAGAGATGGATGTCCAATCAGAGGACCAAAGCTACTGGACCTCATATACATTGACATCGTTGGATTAAAACAACTCCAAAATGTACTAGGAGCATCCTTCACCCACTATCGGTGAGACTGTACTCCATCTTTATGCTTCGGTTCATTTTATGACAGAAAACAGCACATTGTGCAGTTGTGAGCGCCCTATAACAATTCTAGTTACAATGCACTAAATCCTGATCTAGTCTACACAATCTTCGCACATATTAGTTGGGTTGGGAGTCTCATTTCTGGCAGTGCCTTCAGTTGATTAGCCATCCACTTGAGTTGATTGCAAGCCTGACAGTGGCTGGGTTCAATTTTAGTGAAAGCAAAATACTGCAGATGCCGGAAAACTGAAATAAAAACAGAAAATGCTGGAAAACACTCAGCGGGTCAGGCAGCATCTACAGCGGAGACTCGGAGTTAACTTTTGAGGTCCATGACCTTTCGTCAGAACAGTTCTCAGTGATTTGGCCAATAAAGTTGTCTCCTCCTGGCATAACACAAAGTAAGGGTTAGTTTGACACTAAAGATTTACTAGCTATAACTCATGGAAACATTGATGTAAACAACCATGGGTTTAATAATAAAGGGAATGGGATAAAAACATTAAAAAGTGAAATGCCATTCTCTTGTAGGGAAAATTGATTATAAAAAGAAATTTGTCTATTCGTACTACCATTGGTCTCTACCAATTGGAGAGTTTAAAAAAAACTCAGCTGGGGTTTCTGCTCCTAATGACCTCTGATGCATCACTGTGTGCTGTTCAAGTGCTTCCCCCTAGGAAGGAAACATCAAAGTGACAAGTTATTTTCAGGCTGTTCTTCTGCACATCCTCACAACTGTATCAGAGCAGCATTGGTAGAGGGAACAGTGCAGGTTGCCTGTCTGCCCTGTCAGCCAAGAAATTTGGAGCAAATAGAGTTTAATCTTAAAGAAAATTATGTATTTGAAAATATATTCTTTGAAAAACGGTCTGGAATTTGCGGTGGGTAATAATAGCGAACGAACAGCATTCGCTGTTATTACCCCTTTTGAACTTCAGGATGTAGGGCATGCGCATCCTAACACACAAATCCTAAAGTTGCGGTCAGTTATTCACTGCTCCAATACTGGCTGCGCTGTGTCCCCCCCACCCCCTGCCCAAACATAGCCGGCAATCAGTGTAATCTGTGAAATCAGGGAAACGGACAAAAACTTCGGCTCTTCCGGGGTAATACCACTGTTAAATACCCTATTTAAAGTTAGACCCTTTGGATTAGGTGTAATTGGGGTTTTAACAGCACATTGACTGCTAATTATTTTTTTTTAAGTTTGTTCATCTTTATTTCAGGTTTACCTTTCCCCATGTGAGCGCCCCAATCTTTGTTTTGCTCTCTAACATTTTTAAAACGTTAGAATCAAAGGAGCTTACTCACTCCTGGTTCTCGGCCTGTGAGAATTCTGCATTGTGATTGGCTGCTTAGACAGCGTGTTGATGGGATTCCCACTAAACTACGCTGATTTCAACTGCACATCAAAAAAGCCAAATTTCTCGCCAGAGATCGCGAGCTCTTTGTGGTTAGCTTACTTCGGGGCCAGCGGCAAACGCCTTTGACTCACCGCTGACCGCAAATTACGGGCCAATAATAACTACAGGTGCAAAAAACAAATTATGCATCTGAAGTTAATCCACAAGTAAGCAAACTGGTTCTAATTGACACATGAGCTGGTTGTAGTATGGCAGCATTGTCACATGCAAGTTGGTACCTGCCTTTTAATAAAATAGTCTAGTACAGAATGTTGCTCAAGCCTAGCTTCAACTGTTTAACCAGATCTGTGGTGTGCCAAGCTGTGACATGACTGTTATGAGGAAGCACGGAAGGAAGAGCTGCTGCAGTGGTTGCCCACCTGCAGATACATGCTCAGTATGCCAGTTTCGGATAGCATTGGTGGTATTTACAGATCATCCTGTTGACTGAGTGGTGGCAGGTGGTTCTAGCAGAAAAATAAAGAAGGGGTATGAGGAAGTGAATTGAGCTTTATTTTTTTTTAATGTTTAAGCATCAATTAATAATGGATTAAAGAGTATTGCATAGTGCAACAAAAATATACAGATCAGGAGCAGTGGATTGTTTTAAGATCTGCTTTTACATAACAGTGATGTTCTTGACGGAAGCAATTTGGAACAGTTTTGTTTACAGCATGTGTCAACAATAAAAGTCTAAGAATTTGAAACTGCCTGGACTAAACTTCAGAATTAGATTATGGTGTTTACTTTATAACTGACAAATTAGTCAATTGAATCCTGAAGAACCGATTCATCTTGCCGATAGCCTGGGAATGTAGATTCCAATGTCATGCCACTATTTTTCACATTTCTAACATCCTTTCTTAGATGCTTGTTGAGGGTTCTTGATTCTTTTGGAACTGAGCCAGAATTTAATCATGCTGAATATGCCAAGAATAAAAACCATGGCTCTCCTTGGGGAAAACTCAATCTAATCCCTAAGCAGTTTTACAACATGTTCCGTAAGTAAATTACACCTAACTCGCGCTCGGGTTATATATTGAGTGAACCATAAGTAAAATACTGAGATGTTTTACTGTAATTTTGCATATGTAGTGTACCACAAATAATGTGCAACTGTATATAATGCTCACTTTTCACACTCTCTGCAAACATTTTTATTTAAAACACACCTTTTTTTTTAAAGATTAATTTTATCATGTAAATTGATGCATGTTATGCATAAAAATTACTTTAAAATCCACTTATGAATGTTTTTGTATATAATTTTGCTTGCTTATAATGTGCATCTGGGATTTGGATCCATTTCAACCTAAAATGGTGTATGATAAAAGCAAAAAAAAAGCTTAAATTATTAATCGATGTTTTATGGAGACAGAGCCTAGGTTTAGAAGTAGTGGACCAAAATCCTCCTGTGATTTCTCTGAACATGAATGGTATATAAATCGGATAAAAGTTGAGGGAGATCTAGGGATGTTAGTCGACTTGACGCTCGGCATAGTTGATCACTGCAGCGCAGCAATCTAGAAAGCAAACAGAATGCTGAACTATATAGCCAAATCAGGGGAGGTCATGCTCAAACTGTGCAGTGCTCTGGTCAGAGTACTATATCTAGTTTTGGCCACCAAGACACAAAGGAGACATTCAAGTGCTGGACACATTTCAGAGAACAGCCATGAAGCTGATACCTTCTGTCAAAGGACTGAATTATGAGGAAAGAAAGGAGACACTGGGGATTTTTAGCCTTGAATAGAGATGATTGAAAGATGAACTTCTTAGGTCTATAAGATAGTAAACTGTATGGGTAAGATAGAGCCTGAAAATTACTTCAAAATAAATTGCCACAGTAGGAGCAGGGGACACAAAGAAAGACTTGCATTCATATAGCGCCTTTCACGACCACCGGACATTCCAAAGCACTTTACAGCCAATTAAGTACTTTTTGAAGTGTAGTCATTGTTGTAATGCAGGAAATGCGGCAGCCAATTTGTGCTCCGCAAGCTCCCACAAACAGCAATGTGATAATGACCAGATAATTACAACAGTGACTACACTTCAAAAAGAAAAGTCCTTCATTGGCTGTAAAGTGCTTTGGTACGTCCGGTGGTCGTGAAAGATGCTATATAAATGCAGGTCTTTTTCATTATTTTTTCTACTCCCTCCATGGGCAGGTGTTGAGATACCAGAGGCCCCTCGGTTTCATTTTTCCATTCCTGTGTTTCAATCAAAGATGTTTTGCATTCTTTCAAAATTCAATTTGTTTTTCTTTAGAATGAGGACAGATACTACCTGTCTGCCTTTCTCTGTGTCTTTCTTTCTCTCTCCTGTCTCACAGATGTAAGACCCCTCTCTCTCTCTCTCTCTCTCTCTCACACACACACACACACACAAACTCGGGTGTAAGCAATAATCAGCATTGACTTTTCTAACTATCAAAACATGTGAGATAATCAGCTAGTTTCAAAATTCAATTGGTGTTTTATTGGTGTTTTTGAACTAACATTAACATGAGGACTCTCACTCTTTCATTCTTGGCCTCTCCTTAATGCACTTTCTGAAGTTTATAGAACACAAAACAAAAGCAACAGGTGTGTAATCAGTAGCCTTTTCCCTCTCTGTTTAACTAATCATCTCTGTTTTAAAGCAAACACACAATTTAAATTTTACTTGAATAAAGATTTTGAAATTGTTCTTTTGCTTTTCTTGATGCACCCTGGGAAATTAGGTGCACTGCACATGCTCAGACGGTGCAATCTAAATTCAGCTCATAAAGTCACAACTCTGAGCAAAACTATCAAACCCAGGCTCAGGCTTTTGGGAAAGGCCTTATAAGTAAAAACTTTAATGAACATATTAAAAGATAATATTTTACTTATAATGAAATGTGTAATTTTTGATGTAAATTGTTTTTGTTTAAACCCTTATTTTTTAATAACTGAAATTCCAATTACTGAGAAAATTGCTTGTGAAAATATTTTCCAGAAAGCATTTGGACTGAAACGTGGGGAATTGGTGGTCAGATTGTACAATCAGAGTGATGTATTTACATAGGTAAAAGCCATTATAAATGTGGACATTGTCATTTATAATGGGAAGGGGGTAAAAGTGACAACGGGGAGCCGAGGAAGTGCACATGGATGTAAGAACATAACATAAGAAATAGGAGCAGGAGTAGGCCAATCGGCCCCTCGAGCCTGCTCCGCCATTCAATAAGATCATGGCTGATCTGATCCTAACCGCCAATCTACTATCACAGAACTATCTCCTGAATCTAACAGAATTAGACACACGAAATAGGAGCAGGATCAGGCTACACGGCCCCTGGGCCCGCTCCGCTACCCACAGGGCCATGACCGATCCGAGCCTAGACTCATGTCCAAATTCCTGCCCGCTCCCCATAACCCTTTATTCCCTTTACTTCTAGGAAACTGTCTATTTCTGTCTAAATCGCATTTTTATTTTTTATCATCTTTTGAGAGTGAATATAATGATTTACACTAATAAACAGCGGCCCAATTCATTAAGCTTTTGTCACAGGCTGAATGGAAATGAAGGTAGCATTTGAACTTCAGTTTAGTTTAATGATACTCATGGTCTATTTTCTTCAAAACTAAATATAGGCTTATTGCAACAAATGTGATGCATAACAATATAGCTAACACTTTTCACACCTCAAGCAGACAGATGACATTAGCTCAGATGTATAAGGGTCTTGTCAATCTTTTGAAAATTACCAGTAAGTACACTCAAGACTGCTTAATTTATATTGTATTTTCCAATGTACTTGCAGCCCATACACCAGATAACAGTTTTTTGGGCTTTGTGGTGGAGCAGCATTTTAACAGTAATAACATCACTCTCCCTAATAAAATCCCAAGAACTAACAAAGCTCTGGTTTATGGTAAGCTGGCAGACTATTGGAAGGTACGTGCTGTCTTTTACCTCTTAAGCTGTTGACATATTTTCATTATATTTTTTAACCTGAAGATTCTATTACTGCCTAGCCTAGGTGCTAAAAGGTTAGTATTTGGGCTTAAGAAAGGAAATAGAATTGGGGAAAAAAAGAAATAGGATTGGAAGAGGCTACAGGTATCTAGCAGATTAATGATTTCCTATCTAGCAACTGCAAACCAGCTTGTAGAATTGTTCCCTGATGGGAATCTCAGTGGTGCAGACGGTTAGGCATTGGGATTTCTCTTCTGGGATTTGAGTTCAAAATCCATCGCAGACTGATGGGATGAAAGTCTTCTCTTTCTACTAGCTCTAAAGGCCCTATACGTAATGAGTTTGCATGTATTCAATCCAGTGTGGCAGTATTTGGCAAGCTCAATCAGAGAGTTTTCAAGGAGACAGATGTGGGAAATGGTGTGGTGGATGGTGGGGAGTGCGATTCTGGGATTGGAGCTGAGAGGTGTTGTTGAGGCAGGATATGGAATTGTTTCACCATGCTACAACTAAGCTGGGAATGTTTGATGTTGACATTAGAGCACAGAAATTCCAGTGATGCCATTGCAGAACTTTCCATGTGATTCAACAGATTATAACCTTCAATCCATTTTCTAGCTCCAACTACTAAAATTAGCTTGCATAACCCAGCACTTCCTGAAATTTTAATGGTTTCACCTTTTAATGGAAGATTCTTGTTGAATTCTGAGTTCCACCGGCTGATCTTAAAATGGGACCCTTCAATATTATACCCCTCTCTGAATTTCCAATAGTCTGTTCCATTTAAAGGGAGTACTTGATGTATCCCTTGAAGTTGGGATTTTCCCAGTCCCACAGTTCCAATGGTCAACTAAAAAATAGGACCCTTTCAAGTTAGACATTTTTACTTTTTCTTGTCCTTAAATGCATTTGTTAGATTAAATTCCATCTGACAGCCTCTCCCCTCCTCCAACATTTTCATCCCATGTTAAATGGTCTAAATCCCTCTGAACACTATCGATCTCCTTTCTATTTATTACTTGCTCACAAGTCATCAGTAAATTTTATGATATTACTAGTACCCTGCTCCATATCATCCACAAATCGTGTGAACAGTAGTGGACTCGGGCAGATCCCTGTGGAATGCCTCGGTTATTGCCTTACCAAGCACAGCATTTTCCATTTTTTTACTACTTGCTGGCTCCTGTTCTGAAGTGCCAGGCAATGACTATCTCCAACAAGTGAGAGTCTAACCACCGCCCCTTGATATTCAACGGCATTACGATCGCCGAATCCCCCACCATCAACATCCTGGGGGTCACCATTGAACAGAAACTTAACTGGACCAGCCACATAAGTACTGTGGCAACAAGAGCAGGTCAGAGGCTGGGTATTCTGTGGTGAGTGTCTTACCTCCTGACTCCCCAAAGTCTTTCCACAATCTACAAGGCACAAGTAAGGAGTGTGATGGAATACTCTCCACTTGCCTGGATGAGTGCAGCTCCAACAACACTGAAGAAGCTCGACACCATCCAGGACAAAGCAGCCCACTTGATTGGCACCCCATCCACCACCTTAAACATTCACTCCCTCCACCACCGGCTTACAATTCACAATTCACAATTCAAATCGCTTTATTGGCATGATAAGTTACATCTTATGTTGCCAAAGCATCAAAATACATTTATGGTTTAGCACATAAACGCAGTTCTATTCATAGTGTATAAACAGGTATATCCCTGAGTGTATAAATATACCATGGCTGCAGTGTGTAGCATCTACAAGATGCACTGCAGCAACTCCCAAACCTGCGACCTCTTCCACCTAGAAAGACAAGGGCAGCAGGCGCATGGGAACACCACCACTTCCAAGTCCCCCTCCAAGTCGCACACCACCCTGACTTGGAAGTATATCCTTCATCGTCGCTGGGTCAAAATCCTGGAACTCACTCCCACAGTGCTGTTAGGGAGGATCTTCACCACACAGACTGCAGCGATGCAAGAAAGTGGCTCACCACCACCACCTCAAGGGCAATTAGGGATGGGCAATAAATACTGGCTTTGCCAGCGACGCCCACATCCCATAAAGGAATTTTAAAAAACAAATTCTCAAACCATTTGGAAAATCTGTGATCTATTCCATGTGCCCTAACCTTTTCTGACAAAGTAATTTGAGAGAACATTGTGAAATGCCTTCTGAAGGTCTAAATAAACTATCGTTTATCTACTCATTTTGCAGTCTAGATACCTCTTTCAAGAATTTTAGTACATATGTTAAACATTATTGTTTACAGGTGTACTTCTAAAACTATATTCAAACAACTTTATCATCTTTTTGAATATATTGTATCTTAGGAAGTTTATGTTACAGAGTGACATTTCTTGAAAATTAAACAAATTAAAAACCATTTTAAGCCACAACAAAATCATTTTCAAGTTATGCATACCTTCTTCTAAAAAGCTGGTGTAATTTAAGGAAGTTATATTAATGATACTTGTTTGAAAGTTTTGAACTAAAGCCTACATTGGCCAACGTAAGGAATGTTCTATTTGTAATTATGCCTCCTGATTTTTACAGGATAAAATATCATTCCTGGATATTGTCAGAAAATATGCTGAGATCCATGGTACATTTCACAATGAACGTAATGTTGTTTTACCCGAGTATGTAATTAATCATGGAATCCTCAGTGGGCATGACCTTCACCTCTTACTAAGAGAGACTACGGTTTGTAAGATGTTAACAATCTGTAGTAAAGTAATTGGCTATCACATTGATGGACACATGTAGCATATTTATATAATTTTTTTGAAACATTTAGGAAAAGACAATCTTTGAAGTTAGAGATATTCAGCAATGCCTTTAGGAAACCATGATATACAATGACTGGAAACATGTAAAATAAAAGAGGCTGGGGTAAGATTTAAAGTATGAATATGAAAGGTCTTGACGAAGTGTTAAGGTCCCTGCCTACTTAAATGAAAAAGACTAAATAGTGACTGAAAGAAAAATATTTTTAAAAAATAATAGGGATGTTTAACGATGAAGCTGACAAAAACATAGTGGCAACTTAAAACAGCCTATGAATGTAACGACTCATTCCGAGAGATTGGATTTAACATTATGCATATGTTATTAAATGTTAATCACAGTATGGGCAATGTAGTAATTATTGTGACTAGTGTTTGTGTAAATAATTGTATTGTTTCATTATTGAGTTATGCCAAACCATTAGACCAAGACTCCATATCTGTTCCTGTGGCTCAGGTGGAGGCTGGAGATCTCATGGCACTATTCAGAGAAGAGCAGAGACTTCCCTCAGCACCCTGGCTAACATTCCTTCCTCTAGCAACACCATCATAAGCAGATTAACTGGTGGGATGTTGCTGTGTGCAGAATAGCAGCCAAGTGCCTCTGCACTTAAAAGTAATCGATTGTATGTGAAGTCTTTTGAAGCATTTCTAAGAGCTGTGATAAGGTTGTATATAAAGTTACGTTTTTCTGTCCACATGCCACAATCCTAATGACTGGAAAGTAGAAAGTTCCAGGTAGCCAATGTTGAGATTATTTTTCTAGTAAAAACATTACTTTACAACAGATACTTTGAGGTACTTAACCTTAACATTGGGAATAACTTCATGAAGAGAACTAAGTGGCACAATAGATTAGCACATTACTATTTTCACTTTTGGGGACATGGATTTAAACCCAGCCCAATTTATTTATTTTTAATCAGATTAATTTATTTTTATTTAGGGTGAGACTCTTTTTGGGGTATTTTCATTCTTTGTCCATTTCTGGCTGAAAGGCTAGAGAATTATGTGGCTATTGCTTGGCATGTCCACATGGCAGACCAATTGAGATCACAGACTAAGCAGGTAGAAAATCTGAAGGACCAATACTTTGTGCTGTCTTGCTGCCCAGATCATGAGTGCAGCATCGAGGTATCTTTGAATAGCATTATAAATCTTTGAGACACTCCAGAGAACATGAAGAAGAGATGTCATGGGGATGGTAAACTCTGTGATTTGAATTCCTTCACTGCTCACTGTGAGCATTTTCTGAGGGTTGTGGGTATGTACTTCTGATGGTGACGGACACTTTGAGAGCTGAAAACTTGAAGTGACTTGCTTCCACCTGAAAAGTTCTGCCTCCTTTTCTTAGCATATGATTTTTTTCTGAATATATCTTCAATAGTTGAGTGTTTGCCAATAATCTGTAATGTATACAAGCATTGTCTTAATGTTTATCACACATTTTAAAAAAATAGAAGTACATCACCTTCAAAAAATACTTTGCAAATCTTGTTTGCTTCAAAACTCCGTGCAATTATATGAATTACCTTAAAGTGCAGCGATGTAGATTGTATTAATGGCACGATTGCAGAGTTCATTTGTTTACAAACACAATGGTTGAATCATATAATTATGTCACTTCTACACAAACAAAAAAGCTTTGTGGAACACTTTTTCATTAATATAGCACACCTTTAATCTATCTCCTTGTTTTTACTGGAAACCTCTGCCTGATGCAAACATTTTAATAGACTATTGACTGATAGCAATGTAATTCTTCTCCTATGTTTTGTTATTTACTCTTGCACAGTATCTCACACCAGATGTTTAATATTTTTCAAAATTTGTCATTTATCCATTTGAAATTAATTGGCCCAGAATTCGTGGTGGGTAATAAAAGCGAAAGAACAGCATTTGCTGTTATTACCTCTTTGAAACTGACCACAACTTCAGGATGTAGGGCATGCGCATCCTAACATGGAAATCCTGAAGTTGCGGTCGGTCATTCACTGCTCCGACACTGGCTGTGCTGTGCCGCCCACCCCCTGCCCAATAGCCAGCAATCAGGGAAATCAGTGAAAGTGACTAAAACTTTGGCTCTTCTGCAATAATATCGCTGTTAAATACCCCATTAAAAGTTAGACCCGTTTGGATTAGATGTAACTGGGGTTTTAACAGCGTATTGACTGCTCAATAAACAGTATGGCCATGAAAAACTAATTTTAATTTTGTGGAGTGTCAAATTTATCCATTTTAATAAAAATTAAAAATTAAGACATTCTACATTTTTTTTTTAATTAAAAAGCTTGTTCAGCTTTATTTCAGGTTTACCTTTTTCCCCATGTGAGCGCCCCAATCTTTATTTTGCTCTCTCTAACATTTTTAAAAAGGAGCTGATTCTACAAAGGAGCTTACTCACATCCTGGTTCTCGGTCTGAGAGAATTCTGCATTGTGATTGGGTGCTTAGACAGTGTGTTGATGTCACAGCAGCTCGCTATAGGGATTCCCCATTAACTTACGCTGATTTCAACCGCATGTCAAAAAAGCCGAACTTCTTGCCACAGAGATCACGAGATCTTTGTGGGAAGCTCACTTCGGGGCCAGCGATGAATGCCTTTGCTTCGCCGCTGACCACAAATTACGGGCCATTGTTCCATTTACTGACTGAATTAAGCAAGGATTGACTTGTGTTTGTTCGTAGATATTTAGAGGAACATAATGTTTGCCCATCGAAGGTTTCTGATATTTCGCTATATGTATGTTTGAAAGACTGATGTACATTTGGTAAGATTTTGGAGAGATTAAAATACTAATGATTGTAGAAACTCTGCATTCATCCCCTCCAAAAGGGAACAATTTAAAGCTATAGTTGTTTCCTTGAGGTTTTGCCGATTCCCTAATGACAATCAACCTCTCACATTGATGCTATTGATACTACACTGTGGCCTTCACATACGCTCGTTGTATGGCAAATACAACTGCTTCTCAATGAGGCCAGGAAAAGGCAGAAACAGGTTCCTCCCCCCCATCCACATTGTGCTAATTCTATACCCTAAAGAGACCAGAATTTCTACTAGAGCCTCTGTCAATGTATCTTATTAAAAATTCATACACTTATTTTTTCAGTCTGATGAAAGTGATGAATGCAGTATTAATTTGTAAAATATTGATTTCACCCTTTAGGTTTTTGTGGGACTCGGATTTCCCTATGAAGGCCCTGCACCCCTAGAAGCAATAGCAAATGGCTGCATATTTCTGAATGTAAATTTTAACCCTCCAAAGAGCAGGAAAAACACTCCATTCTTTCAAGGGAAACCAACTTTCAGAGAGGTGTTGCATATGAGATATTCATAATTCAGTTTGAATTAAGTGTTTAAACTTGCCATTTATGAAGTTTAAATTCTAATTATAAAATGTTAACCATACTGCTATATGAAAAATGTGTTTTGATGACTACTTTCCTATAGAGGTGATGGGAGACTAATTTCAGATATATATTGTAGCTAGTCAATCTCCAAAGGTATTGCACATGGGTAGTCAATACAGTTAGATTTTTTTTAGGACAAACTGGGTAAGGGCGGGTGGATAATGGAACCAATGTGGGGGATTGGGGAGGGGAGAGGAAGGCAATGTTGAGGAAGGGGAATCCCGATCAAAGCCAATGGAGGAAGGGGGGTTGTGGATGTGAAATGTATTCGGGGGAAGAGTTACTATAAAAGGGGAAATTAAGTGGGCAGGGGTAGCCTGTGATAGAGCAATGCAGCAAATGGGATGTTGGAGGGGGAAAAGGATTAGCAGCCACTGAGTGGGTTGGAACGGGATATGCAGCCAAAGGGGTAGGGGATGACTTGACATCTTGTTCATCAGAGGGAGAAAGAGGGTGGAATATTGCTCATCGGGGGTGGAGGGGCCTGTAAGCTTGTTCAGTGGTGGGAAGTGTGGTGGGTGGTGGGAGACCGGCTCTTCCACTCGATGGATGATACTGCTTGCTTGTCCTCTGCAGTTCTGTCCACTGTCGGAAAATCCACTGCTTTTCACCTTCTGTATTTCTCTATTGGGGCCAGAATCTTGTTCAACAGGGAGGAGGTGTGGAAGGTGGTTGGGGCCAGAATCTTGCTCAGCTAGGAGGAGGGGTGAGGGTGGTTGCAATTTTGCTCAGCGGAGTTGAGATTGGAGACTGAAATATTGTTGTTTGGGGGAGACAGTTCTGGGAAGAAATCTTGTGCAGTTAATTAGTCATGTAAAGTTACGTTTATAGCGCCACCTATAAGTGCAATACCTTTAGAAAATAAGGTCGCTTACTGTTTTTTTTTATGTACTGTATGACATAAGAAAACTACTAGGCACTTGGTCTAAGCGTTAAACAAAGCTTTAATCAACTGTTTTACAACATGGAAGTCTAGTTGTGTCCTTCACTAGTTCCTGTTAAAGAATGTTCCGAGCAAGCTGGGCCCATGCCCGAGTATTTATACTCTCCCTGGACAGCGCCACCAACAGGCTGCCCAGTATTATTTCATAAGTCATTTCCACATGAACGACAAGATTCATGTCACTGTATATGTATTACTGAGTGTGTGTTTCCATCAGTTCTCCCTTTATAAATGAAACATGAGTGCTGTTGATCCTCATTTGGGGATAATGGCCCAGAAATTCGAGTCGGGGGCTTGCCGCGCGTGTAAGCCCCTGATCTGCACTTACCCGACGCGCCGGCCGTTGAGCTTCAGGGACGCCTGGAATTGCTGTTTTATAATGTTGACTCCCGGGCAGCGTCTGACGTCACGCCGCCCAGGAGTGCAGCCAGCACGAAGCCTGGAGCGCGCAGTGCAACTGAGACACGCCCCTTGAGGTCTCAGTTTAACAGGACACGCCCCCAATGTTTCTGCCAAGCTGCTAAGCATTTTTACATGCAAAGCAGCAGTTTAAATAGGTTTTTGGAAGTTTTTTGAAGCTTTTGGTAACTTTTATAAACTTTTAAAAACGTTTACATTATTTTGAAGAATCTGAAGTAGTTTTAAACAGAATTAAAGCAATTTAAAGACTTTTAAAAGCCCTAAAAGAATTTTTTTAATTCCATTTATTTATTTAGCAATGTCGTCGTCATACGTGTCTTCACACTGTTCCCTTTGGGGAACTGTATGAAGTGGTGGAAGGATTTATGGCCATGATTAACGCTCATTCCGTGACCGTAACCATCTTTGAACCAGCCATTAGGGCGGTTAGTCCTATGGCGGGAGGGTTTTACGGGCTCCCACAAGCTATACAAGGAGGGGGGGCCACCCACACCCACGGACGCAAATATCCCACTGGATGTCAACCCAGAATTTAGAGCCGGAGCTCCGACTCCACTTGCCGGGACTGTCTGGAGCGGGGTTCAAAACCCTACCCTGATCTGGCCCAGCGGTGGGGATCCTACCGCTATGCCAAAGGCCCAATCCGATTAGCAACGTGAAGTGGCTGGAATGAGCACAATTCACGGCATTAAAAGAACTCGCAATTGAACTGATGATGACCTCAGCAATCTCCTCAAGGAGGTGGAGGCGCAGCGCCTGCTCATCATTGGTAATGAGAAGTCAAAGGCGCCGCAAAAAGGGCAGATGATAGCTTGGTCTTTCAAGTGGCAGCATAGGGCTCCAGTCACGGGGAGGGAAAAGGCGCAGGAAACGTATGGGTGTCACCTTTTGTGCGGAGTGGGCCTTTTGCGTAGCAGTAAGCATCCCCGCCGCTGGGCCAGAAGGAGTAGGGTTTCGAACCCCACTCCAGACAGTCCCGGCAAGTGGAGTCGGAGCTCCAACTATAAATTCTGGGTGGACATCCAGCAGGATACTTGCGTCTGCGGGTGTGGGTGGCCCCCCCCCCACTCAGATGGGTTGTGGGAGCCCGTAAAACCCTCACACCATAGGACTAACCACCCTGATGGCTGGTTCAAAGATGGTTACGGTCACGGAATGAGCGTTAATCACGGCCATAAATCCTTCCACCACTTCATACAGTTCCCGAAAGGGAACAGTGTGAGGATACGTACGACGATGACCTCTTGCGCAATGCACCTCCTTGGACCCTCAGTCGCAGATGCGAGGGGGCAAATCGTGCAATTGTTAAATTTTTCATTTTACTGACATGTAAAATGTTGGCCCAGTAATTCCCTTCCAAATGCGCGAGTACGGTCGGGGTACTTAAGCGTCTGGCCGGAGGAAATGCCGGTTTTCAGCATGCACAGCGCATGCGGGGAAAACCGGCATTTCCTGTCCTCTGAACGAAGGGGTTCAGAGGCAGAACGCGTGCGCAGTAAAATTCGCCGCTTTCATTCATGCTTTCAGTGAGGTCAAGTCCTTACAACTTACACATGAAAAAAGCATGGGTACAGTTGCTCCAGAGGCTGCGGAGGAAGATATTTCCTATCGTGGAGCTTCTGAAAGTATGTATGTCTGTATATATTCCTTTGCGTGTTATGTATATATTCCTTTACTTATGCGTATGAATGTATTATTTAATTATGACTTTCAGAGAAAGTAACTTATTGGAAAATCATAATTAAAAACATACATTCATACACATAAGTAAAGGAATATAAAACATACATACATATACGTAAAGGAATATATGCGGACATACATACATAATTACTTATTACTGATGAAAAGTTTCTTTCTTAAAAGTGCTGGAAATGTTACATTACTCATTTTAGAACACTCATTTTCACATTCAATTCACACAGCCACAATTGCTCCTTCTACCTACCGTTCTGAAAACCCGTTTATTAAAAAAAAAAAAAAAAAAAAAATTTAAACTTTAAAACTTACTTAAAATTTCTTAAAATAACTTCCCTCCCTTTCCCAAACAAAAATATTGCCTTTCAGAAGCTCCACGATAAAATATATCTTCCCCCGCAGCCTTGGAACAACTTTACACATGCTTTTTTCAAGTGTAACTTGTAAGGACTTACCCTCACTGAATCCATGAATGAAATCGACGAAGTTCACTGCGCAAGCGCTGCCTGTGCAGTCGCACGCGCTGTGCCTCTGAACCCCTTCGTTCAGAGGACTGGAAATGCCGGCGTTCCCCGCATGCGCTGTGCATGCTGAACGCTGGCATTTCCACCGGCCAGATGCATGAGTACCCAGACTGTACTCACGCATTTGGACCCGAATTTCTGGCCCAATGTTTTCGAGAAGTTACTCAATCTGTTAGCATTAGGATGCCAAAAATGTCAGTTATAAAAAAGTGTTCTAGCTTCAACTATGTACGTTAATTCGACTGTTGTACATATGTGGGCTCAGTAAATCCTCAATCTAGTGCCTCTGGGGATTAAAAATTTAAACAAAAATATTTTTAAGAGTTGCTCTGACGAATCACTTGGATCGTTTCATGTTATCCCGCTCTGAAATTTTAGTTGCTCCACCCTGCTTTTCTTCACTTTGCACAGGTAATTTATCCCAGAAATATGTTGAGGACTGAATAGGGGAGTAAAACTAACCAGGATGAAAATACGTCATTGAAGGTTTTAAAGGCGAAAGATAGGGTGCGTAAATGTACAGTGAAAGAAAAGGATATGGAGAAGTATAAAACAAGAGAAGGAAGGCCAAGAAACTGATGAAAGATACAAAGAGGGAACATGAGAGAAATATAGTAGTAAATATAAAAGACAATATCAAGGCATTCTTTAAGTATATCAGGGGAAAGAGATGGGTAAAGAGAGTCGTTGGACCTTTACCAGTGGGGAGGTGATGTACGAGGACAGGGAACTGGCAGAATTATTAAATCATTATTTTCTAACTGTTCTTACCACTGAAAAGGGGGTTGAGATGCTTTAGTTAAGAGAGGACTTTAAAGGAGATTATCTAGAAGAACAGGGGTCTGAATTGGGAGACCCAGCAACGGTTCAGAAGGGACAGGTCAAGTTCAACCAATTTACTGGAGTTCTTTAGAATCATAGAATCACAGAACCATAGAAATTTACAGCACAGAAGGAGGCCATTGTGTCTGTGCCAGCTGAAAAAGAGTTAGCCAACCTAATCCCACTTTCCAGCTCTTGGTCCGTAGCCTTGTAGGTTACGGCACTTCAAGTGCATATCCAAGTACTTTTTAAATGTGATGAGGGTTTCTGCCTCTACCACCGTTTCAGGCAGTGAGTTCCAGACCCCCACTGCCCTCTAACCCTTCTACCAATTACATCAAATCTACCAATTACTTTTAAATTCTTTGATGAAGTTACAGGCCTAATGGATAAGGGTAAGGCGGTGGGTGTTTCCTACCTAGAATTCAGGAAGGCATTTGACACTCATGCTGAAGATCGTCAATTTCTTTTCTGCCCATTACCTACCCACATTACATGTGCCATCAGTTTGAGTGGGAAAATCCATCCCTAACATTTTAATAGTGTCATCCCTTTAAGGGGATGTATTTGATTTGTTTCTCCATAGGATTTTGCTTATCGAACTGGCCTACTTAAAAAAGAGACATTCATGTTCTATACATCTGCAATAACTCAGTCCATCTACATAATTATTTCAGATCTTTCTCAATGTTGCCACTCTCATTTCTGCTCATCATCTGGCCAAATAGCTTTGTGCTGTCACTAAATTTAATACTACTACAGACACATCGTTCCATAGCACTCACAAGTATTGTAATAGCAGGGGTTACAGAACAGATCCCTGTGGAACTCCGCTGGTTATTTTTTTCCCAGGCAGAGAATTTCCCATTTATCACCACTTCCTATCTTTGGTTGCCAGTTAATCTGAATAATTTGTAACTACTCCATGAGCTTTAAGCTATTGTGCCAATAAATAAATGAGTGGTCTTCTACATTTTATGTTAAAAGAGAGGAGTGACAACACCTCCGGCACATTTTATTGTTTTTATGCTTGAACTCCTCTATTCCAGCATAAAACATTCTGAAACATTCATTGGCATTAGCTGATCTGATTAAACTGTGGTGTAACAATTAGGTAACAGAATTTGATTTCCTTTGCATTTCAGGCTTGTATCTCAGTTCCAATATCTGGGTATCCAGATGTGTGTGTTTCTCCTCTTGCCAAATCACTTTTAAGTAAGGATTTTCTTGAGAACTGAATGGAGGGAGAGCACTCAGCATTGCATCAATGATTTTCCATTTACTCTTCCTGAATATATGTTTTGCATCAATTTCAAATGTCTTTACAAATCAGTGTTAATGTCCTAATGTCTTCTACAATTGTCTGTCATGAAAATTGGTTAAAGTAAGGCAGCTTGAATAGTATAACAGGTTTCTGTACTAAAAACCTTATCTTCATTTTCACTAACAGCTCTCATCTCAGCATCCTTATGCAGAGGTTTATATTGGGAAGCCCCATGTTTGGACTGTTAACACTGACAACCCCAGTGATGTAGAAGAAGCACTGCGTCAAATAATGGAACTGAAGGTAATTGGGAAAACACGCTGCAAGTATTAAATCATGTTACACGTTTACACTTTATTGTACTGGGCTTGCACTAATAACTTTGTAATATAATTAATACTACTTAAAGCTCAGCACCCTGCTCCTCCTGGCCTCACCAAAAAAAAAAATAGATAAGAGATATTGTCTAATCCTTCTGGTCCCACAAAAAAACTCTAGCCTACTCCTAGCCCTTCCAAGGCCCGCCCTCCTCCCGCCAAGCTCCAATTGTCAGCCGGCTCAGCGTGGGAACCAGCCAATTGCGGGCAGCATGTAAATGAGGCCTGAGTGCCTCACTGGCAAGAATGAGCAGGCGGCAGTGGACCTGCAGTTTTTCCAGATTTGGTAAGTGCCAGAGCCTTATCCATCTCTTTGGTGAATGGCCTTGATAAAATGATGTTGGTGAGCAGTCAGAAACAGAGCAAAGCAGCTCTTCTTTTTACGGTCCTATTTTGATGGCAATCTGCATGGATTTTGGAATTCAGTAGTATTTGGGTGGCAATGGAATCAGCTCTGACATGCGTGACTCTACCTTGGGAGGGGTTAGCACCACCATGGTTACGGAGAAGTTTTCAGGCTTCCCTACTCAAGTGGGTGAAATCTAGGGTCTCCATAATACTTACTGTCTCTGAAAACAGAAATGAATACTAAAGGAAAGAATCTTTAATTGTAATCATTCCACAGCTGCTTGTAATTCTGGAATTTGAAGTTCTTACGTGGGTTACAATTTAAAAGTGTACCGAGAGACTGGGTCCAAATAATATCAGTAGATTACTTGTCATGCTGTTACTTGCTTATTTATCCTGTTATTATTTAATCACCTGTGGCCACTTCCTGCATGCTAATCCTCATGGTCTGGATGGAACAAGGATTTGCACCTGTGCCATTCAGTGCAGGACTTCTGACTTATTTGTAGCGGAATTGAGCTGTATAATACTCATTATGTAAAACGGTATTTTGCTACAGCAGTACGAACGTTTGACTTCAGTGCATTTTATTGTTGGTAACTTCTGAATGAAAACAGCTGTGAAGCTGCCTTTCGAAAAACTAAATTGGAGAACTGAAAAAGGAAATAAGAGGGGCAGAGTGCCTGAGAATAGATTCGAGGGTAACATAAAAGGATACCCAAACGCCTTTTCTAAACATATATATATCACACATAGTAAAAGGGTACTCAAAGGAAGGGTGGGGCCAATTAGGGACCAAAAAGATCATCATATGGAGGCAAAGGGCATGGCTGAGATACTAATTGAGTACTTTCTATCTGTATTCACTAAGGAAGGACGTAGTAGAGAAATTGGATAGGATAAAAATAGATAAAGAGGAGGTACTTAAAAGATTGGCAATGCTCAAAGTAGAAAAGTCCAGATGGGATGTATCCTAGGTTGCTGAGGGAAATAAGGGTAGAGTTATAGCAGAGGCTCTGGCCACAATCTTCCAATCCTCCTCCGATATGAGAGTGGTGCCAGAGGATTGCAAATGTTACACCCCTGTTCAAAAAAGCAGAGAGGGATAAACCCGGCAACTACAGGCCAGTCAGCCTATTGCCTGTATTGGGAAACTTTTAGACACAATAATCCAAGACAAAGTTAATATTCACTTGGAAAAATATGGGTTAATAAACAATAGCCAACACAGCAAATTGTTAAAGACAAATTGTGTTTGACTAACTTAATTGAGTTCTTTGATGAAATAATGGGGAAGGTTGATGAAGATCGTGTGATTGATGTTGTGTATATGGACATTCAAAAAGCTTTGATAACCACATAATAGATAAAGGTGAACCAGTGGAGGTAGTGTATTTGTATTTTCAAAAGGCATTCGATAAGGTGCCACATAAAAGATTTTACACAAGGGCTCATGGAGTTCAGGGTAATATAGTAGCATTGATAGATGATTGTTTTCTGTCCTTTAACCAGAGAGTAGAAATAAACGGGTAATTTCCAGGTTGGCAAACTGTTACTAGCTATTTACAATCTATATTAATGACTTAAATTTTTTTAATATATTCGTTCCTGGGATGTGGGTGTCGCTGGCAATGCCAGCATTTATTGCCCTTGAGAAGGTGGTGGTGAGCCGCCGCCTTCAACCGCAACAGTTCGTGAGGTGAAGGTACTCCCACAGTGCTGTTAGGGATGGAGTTCCAGGATTTTGACCCAGCGACCATGAAGGAACGACGATATATTTCCAAGTCAGGATGGTGTGTAACTTGGAGGGGAACTTGCAGGTGATGGTGTTCCCATGTGCCTGCTGCCCTTGTCCTTCTAAGTGGTAGAGGTCGCAGGTTTGGTAGGTGCTGCCAAAGAAGCCTTGGCGAGTTGCTGCAGTGCATCTTGTAGATGGTACACACTGTAGCTATGGTGCACCGGTGGTGGAGGGAGTGAATGTTTAAGGTGGTGGATGGGGTTCCAATCAAGCAGGCTGCTTTATCTTGGATGGTGTCAAGCTTCTTGGGTGTTGTTGGAGCTGCACTCATCCAGGCAAGTGGAGAGTATTCCATCACGCTCCTTACTTGTGCCTTGTAGATAGTGGAAAGGCTTTGGGGAGTCAGGAGGTGAGACACTGCAGAATACCCAGCCGCTGACCTCTTGTTGCCTGAATGTCGTCAGGTCTTGCTGCATGCGGGCATGGACTGCTTCATTATCTGAGGAGTTGCGAATAAAACTGAACACTGCAATCATCAGCGAGCATCTCCATTTCTGACCTTATGATGGAGGGAAGGTCATTGATGAAGCAGCTGAAGTTGGTTGGGCCTAGGGCACTGCCCTGAGGAACTCCTGCAACGATATCCTCGGGCTGAGATGATTGACCTCCCAACAACCACAACCATCTTTCTTTGTGCTAGGTATGACTCCAGCCAGTGGAGAGTTTTCCCCCTGATTCCCATTGACATCAGTTTTACTAGGGCTCCTTGATGCCATACTCAGCAAAATGCTGTCTTGATGTCAAGATCAGTCACTCTCACCTCACCTCTGGAATTCAGCTCCTTTGTCCATGTTTGGACCAAGGCTGTAATGAGGTCGGGAGCTGAGTGGTCTTGGCAGAACCCAAACTGAGCATTGGTGAGCAGGTTATTGGTGAATAAGTGCCACTTGATAGCACTGTCGACAACACCTTGCATCACTTTGCTGAGGATTGAGAGTAGACTGATGGGGCAGTAATTGGCCGGATTAAATTTGTCTTGCTTTTTATAAGCAGTTTTCCACATTGATGGATAGGTGCCAGTGTTTTACCTGTACTGGAACAGCTTTGCTAGAGGCACGGCTGGTTCTGGAGCACAACTCTTCAGCATGACAGCCGAGAAATTGTCAGGGCCCATAGCTTTTGCTGTATCCAGTGCGCTCAGCCGTTTCTTGATATCACGTGGAGTGAATCGAATTGGCTGAAGACTGGCTTCTGTGATGGTGGGGACCTCAGAAGTAGGCCGATATGGATCGTCCACTCGGCACTTCTGCCTGAAAATGGTTGCAAACGCTTCAGCCTTGTCTTTTTGCACTCGCGTGCTGGGCTCCTCCATCATTAAGGATGGGGATATTCATGGAGCCTCCTCCTCCCGTTAGTTGTTTAATTGTCCACCACCATTCACGGCTGGATGTGGCAGGACTGCAGAGCTTTGATCTGATCCGTTGATTGTGGGATTGCTTAGTGTAATCTATGTACCTTTAAGGGGGGAACTACTTTCTACAGCTCATGTATACTGTAGTACCGGCAGTGACCACACCTGTATATAACGCTGACTAGTAATCTGTTGTTTCAGTTGCAGTTTGAACCACGTTGAGTAAACACCCGTTGTACCGTTCTCTGCAGTCCTTTTCTTATTATTACACGGACGTAACAGTGGCGACGAGCAAGTTTGAACCTACCTGCAACTCTGCATCACCTCCCAGGGATTCGCTCCTGGAGAACAGTGGAAGAAGGTCGAGTCCAGAAGCACGGGCGTCGACCACGGGCAACCGCCCAGTCATCCGGCGGAGATTTGAGCATCGCAGGGGAGGCTGTCGAGAGCCAGGCTTGGCTTTCCAGTCACGGTGGTCCAGCGAAATGGGCTGGCAACAGGTACTGCGCAGACCCTTCCCGGACAGCGACGGGCTAGAGCCCGACCGAGCGGCACAGAAAAAGGCCGAGCAGCGTCGACGGGGGAGAGAGAGAGGGCAGAGCGCACAGGGCGCAGCCGGTGTTCAGGACCGAGCGGCGTCAACGGGGGAGAGAGGCGAGAGAGAGCAGAGCGCAGCCGGTGTTCAAGGGCCGAGCAGCGTCATCGGGGGAGAGAGGCGCGCAGGAAAACGCGAGGCGCTGCCATTGCCATGAGGACTGCCGAGAGCGGCGTTGGCAGCAGTGCAGGAGCAGCGCACGAAACGCACAGGGCACTGCCATTGCCACGAGGACCGCCGAGAGCGGCGTTGGCAGCAGCGCGGGAGACGCCATTTTAAGCCGCAGCGGGGAAGAAAGGAAAGCGCGGGAGACGCCATTTTAAGCCAGTCTAACCACACCCAAAAATACCGAAGAGTGGCAGTATCACAGCGTTCGACAATGAAGTCGAAGATTGGACGACATATGTCGAATGCATAGAAGTATACTGCAAGGCGAATGAAGTGCCAGATGACAAGAAAGCGCTGGTATTGTTGAATTCAATGGGTGCAAAAACGTATGGCTTACTACGAAACCTAGTAACCCCAGAGAAGCCAGTAGAAAAGGATTTTGAAAACATAGTGTCAATCCTACAGGACCACTTAAACCCCACACCGCTGCTGATAGCAGAAAGATTTAAGTTTCACAAAAGGAACCAGCATAAAGATGAAAGTAATGCTGAGTATTTAACAGAACTGCACAAGCTATCGAAACACTGCCAGTTTGGAACGGGACTAGCAGATACTTTAAGGGACAAGTTTGTGTGTGGGCTTCAAAGTGAAGGAACCCAGAAACGGCTTCTATCAGAAAAGGATCTTACGCTGGACAAGGCTTTCAGCATTGCAGTATCACACGAAGCAGCAGCACAGGGTGCTGCAGAGATACAACGGAGACCGCAAGAATATGGCATGTGGTAAACCACTTTTATCATTCACTACCGTTACACTATGGTTATCACTGTTATATCGTTACACTATGGTTATCACTGTTTACACTGTTGTATCACTACACGAGGTCGCCTGTTGTCACGCTGTTATACCTGGGCTGACCACTGCTGACTCCGCCCATGGCTCCACCTACTTGCCCAGGTATAAAGGTGGTCGACTGGCTGGTATTCCTCCTTGTTGGATCCGATCACCCACGAGGGTGGGCTCTGTTATTTAGCCAATAAAAACCTATAGTTACTGTCTTAACTCGTCGCTTTTCATTGGATGAATTGATAGGTATATCATGGCACAAATGAAATGTCATACGGAACAGTGAAGTGCTATCGCTGCGGCAGAACAACACACGACCATAATGATTGCTGGTTCAAGGACAAAGTGTGCAGACAGTGTGGAAAAGTAGGACACATAGCAAGGGTCTGCAGGTTGGGAAAGAAAACCCGCAGCAAGAAATCTCCACAGGAGAAGTACAAGAAGGTACATAAGGTGACGGAGAGTAGTTCAGACGAACAGAAGAGTGATACAGACTCCAGAAGCAAGGAGCTGGGTTGTCTGAAACTACATAATGTGATCAAAACGGAGGATCACCAAACTATCTGGGTCACGCTCAAGATAGCAGGAGTCCAAGTGAAAATGGAATTGGACACAGGATCAGCCCTAACAGTCATAAACCGAAGGGACTACAAGCGGCTATTCTCACATATACCCTTGAGAGATACAATGATTGTCTTGAAGACGTACACGGGGCAAAAAGTCTACCCCAAAGGAAAAATAAGGGTGAACGTTATATATAACGGCAAGGAAACACCAAAAATGGACCTATATGTATTGCCAGATGGAGGACCACCACTACTGGGACGTGAATGGATCCGGAAGATACAGCTAGATTGGCATTCCATACAAGCACTGACTGTAGGTGCCATAAAGGATGACGACGTCACACCTGGACGACTGTCAAAAATGCTAACTGACGCACAAGAAGTGTTCCAGCAGGGACTCGGAACACTAAAAGGCATAACAGCGACGATCAAAATAGAGGAAAATGCAAGCCCAAAGTTTTTTAAGGCCAGACCGGTACCTTATGCGATCCGCCCAGCCTTCAAAGCAGAGCTGGAAGGTTTGGAACGTTCAGGAGTACTGTCCAAAGTGGACTGGAGCGAGTGGGCTACACCCATCGTTCCTGTAATGAAGAGGTCGTTGAGTAGTACGCCTGGGGAACCAAAGAAGGTTCGCATCTGTGGGGACTTTAAGGTGACAGTGAACCCAGTCCTTCACACTGTACAATATCCGCTTCCGCGGATTGAAGATATTTTCGCCTCGCTATCTGGAGGGAAACGCTTCACTAAGATTGATCTGGCCCAGGCGTACCTGCAAATGGAGGTAGAAGAAGCCTCGAAACAGTACCTCACGATCAACACTCATAAAGGTCTCTACCAATACAACCGGCTGGTGTTCGGGGTAGCATCAGCTCCGGCTATTTGGCAAAGGGCAATGGAACAAGTCCTGCAAGGGATTCCAGGGACCCAGTGTTATTTGGACGACATCCTAGTCACGGGCAAAAATGACAGTGATCACCTCGCCAACCTGGAGCAGGTGCTCACTAGATTGAAGGAATATGGGCTCCGAGCTAATCGCCACAAGTGCGAGTTTTTCCAGAAGCAGATCTCGTATTGTGGCCACGTTATTGATAGAGGGGTTACATAAGTCCCCTGAAAAGATTGAGGCAGTAGTCAAGGCTCCAGCACCGGAAAATGTGTCACAACTGAGGTCATTCCTCGGGCTGGTGAACTACTACCATAAGTTCTTGCCGAATTTGTCTACCG
This sequence comes from Somniosus microcephalus, assembly GCF_052327205.1. Taxonomy (NCBI): domain Eukaryota; kingdom Metazoa; phylum Chordata; class Chondrichthyes; order Squaliformes; family Somniosidae; genus Somniosus; species Somniosus microcephalus. The sequence continues at coordinate 183,856,474 of NC_140991.1, forward strand.
TACTACACCCACTGAACACCCTACTGCAAACGGGGGTACCATGGAAGTGGAGTGACGAATGTAAACGCGCTTTCCAGAAGAGCAAAGCATTGATCACATCAAAAGAGGTGTTGGCTCATTTCAACCCAGCACTACCAATTCGGTTGGCGTGTGATGCATCACCCTATGGCATTGGAGCAGTGCTGTCGCACAAATTCCTGGACGGCTCGGAGAGGCCAGTAGCCTTTGCGTCTCGGTCACTAACCTCAGCCGAGCGTAACTATGCCCAGATTGACAGGGAGGCCCTCAGCCTAGTGTGGGGAGTGAAAAAGTTCAATCACTATCTGCACGGGCAGAAGTTCACCTTGCTGACTGACCACCAACCACTTGTCTCCATCTTTAATCCAAAGAAGGGTGTTCTGGTGATGACTGCGCAACGGCTACAAAGATGGTCCCTTTTTCTAAGGGCGCACCAATATGAAATCGAGTATAAGGGCACGAAACAGCATGGAAACACTGATGGGCTATCACGCCTGCCACTGCCTACTGCGGAGGAAGCACCAGCAGTGGATCAGTGGATCCTGTCAAAATATTTCATTCAACTATAATTGAATGCTTGCCAGTAACTAACGTTGGTATAGAGAAGGAGACCCGAAATGACCCGACACTGTCTCGGGTCTATGATTTGACGGTGAAGGGATGGCCAGCACATGGCGACTCACTGTTGCCAGCATTCTCATCCAGAAGAGAACAGCTGTCAGTATGCCAGGGGACCTTGATGTGTGGATCCCGAGTGGTAATTCCACCCAAGTTAAGGGAGAGAGTGCTCAATGAGCTTCACGAAGGTCATCTGGGAGGGGTGAAAATGAAAAGCCTTGCTAGGGCTTATGTGTGGTGGCCGGGGATCGATCAGCAAATCGAGGACCTGACAAAGAGCTGCTCAGGATGCCAGAAGGTCCAAAATGCACCACCACATGCCCCTCTACACCCATGGGAGTGGCCCTCATCTCCATGGCAACGGGTGCATATTGATTTTGCTGGTCCATTCATGGATTCAATGTTTTTAATAGCCGTGGATGCGCACTCGAAATGGCCTGAGGTCATCAAAATGTCCTCCACCACCACGGAGAAAACTATTGCAGTCCTACGGACCATTTTTGCCAGGAACGGCTTGCCAGAGCAGATTTGCTCTGATAACGGACCACAGTTTGTGTCCGAAGAGTTTCGAAGATTTATGAAAAGGAATGGGGTAAGGCATTACACATCCGCCCCGTATCATCCAGCCACAAATGGATTGGCTGAGAGGTTCGTACAAACCTTTAAAAAAGCAGTAAAGGCCATGTGCGATGACGACATTCCACTGCAGCATAAGGTGGACAATTTCCTGTTAGCCTACAGAAATGCGACACGTGCAGTCACCAACCAGGCCCCGGTCATGATGTTCTTTAACCAAAGGTTGAGATCTCGTCTGGATTTGCTCAGACCAAATGTACGAAGAGATGTTGAGAGTAAGCAATTCCAGCACATCAATGAGAAGCCGACAAGGAGCTTCAATGTAGGGCAACCAGTCTTGGCCCGCGACTACCGAACAGAGAAATGGCAACCAGGAACGATATGCACACGGCAGGGGCCACTAATGTACACAGTGGACGTTGGGGAGAGCATCGTGAGACGCCATGCTGACCAGATCCTAGAGTCACAGGAATGAGTCAACCCCATGCCTCGCCCATATGTACCTGGTGATGAACCCGACGTACAGGTAGCATCTACCCCAGAAACAGTAGCATCGGAAGCTGATGAACCAACCGACGACAGGGGGCCAGAATCGCCTCCGCACCAAGAGCAAGACACTCGGGAAAGGCGCTATCCAGAAAGGATCAGGAAGCCTCCCCAAAGACTGAATTTATAGATAGACTATTTTCAGCTAATGTTACATGTTAAAAGTGTTAATTGTAATTAGTTTGTTATTTAATTGTTAAATGAGTGTTATGGTACTGTTAATCTGAAAGGGGAGGAATTGTAATGTATGTACCTTTTTAAGGGGGGAACTACTTTCTACAGCTCATGTATACTGTATAGTACCGGCAGTGACCACACCTGTATATAACGCTGAGTAGTAGTCTGTTGTTTCAGTTGCAGTTTGAACCACGTTGAGTAAACACCTGTTGTACCGTTCTCTGCAGTCCTTTTCTTATTACTACACGGACGTAACACTTAGCTCTATCTATAGCATGCTGCTTCCACTGTTTAGCATGCATGTAGTCCTGTGTTGCAGCTTCACCAGGTTGACACCTCATTTTTAGATAGGCCTGGTACTGCTGCTGGCATGCTCTTCTACACCACTCATTGAACCAGGGTTGGTCCCCTGGCTTGACGGTAATGGTAGAGTGAGAGATATGCCAGGTCATGAGGTTACAGATTGTGGTGGAATACAATTCTGTTGCTGCTGATGGCACACAGCGCCTCATGGATGCCCAGTTTTGAGCTGCTAGATCTGTTCTGAATGTATCCCATTTAGCACAGTGGTAGTGCCACACAACATGCTGGAGGGTGTTCTCAGTGTGAAGATAGGAATTCATCTCCACAAGGACTGTGCAGTGCTCACTGCTACCAATGCTGTCATGGACAGATGCATCTGCGACAGGTAGATTGGTGAGGACGAGGTCAAGTAGGTTTTTCCCTCGTGTTGGTTCTCTCACCACCTGGCTGACAATACAAAGGTAGGTGGGAAAGAAAGCTGTGAGGAGGACACAAAGAGTTTACAAAGGAATATAGACATGTTAAGTGAGTAGGCAAGAAGGTTGCAGATAGAGTACAATGTGGGGAAATGTGAAGTTGTTCACTTTGGTAGGAAGAATTGAAAAACAGCTTATTTTTTAAACGGTGAAAAACTATTAAATGTTGGTGTTCAGAGGGATTTGGGTGTCCTTGTACACGAAATACAGGAAGTTAACATGCAGGTACAACAAGCAATTAGGAAGGCAAATGGTATGTTGACCTTTATTGCAAGAGGTTGGTGTACAAGAGTAAGGAAGTATTGCTGCAATTGTACAAGGCTTTGGTGAGACCACACCTGGAGTACTGTGCACAGTTTTGGTCTCCGTACCTGAGGAATGTTATACTTTCCTTTAGAGGCGGTGCAACGAAGGATCACTAGATTGATCCCTTGGATGAGAGGGTTGTCCTATAAAGAGAGATTGAGTAGAATGGGTCTATACTCGCTGGAGTTTAGAAGAATGAGAGGTGATCTCATTGGAAACATATAAGATTCTGAGAGGGCTTGATAGGGTAAATTTGAGAGGATGTTTCCCCTGGCTGAAGAGTCTAGAACTAGGGGGCATAGTCTCAGGATAAGGGGTCGGCCTTTTAGGACTGAGATGAGGAGAAATTTATTCACTGAGGGTTGTGAATCTTTGGAATTCTCTACCCCAGACGGCTGTAGATGCTGAGTCGTTGAGTAGATTTTTTGACTCTAAGTGAATCAAGGGATCTGGGGATTGTTGGGCGGGAAAGTGGAGTTGAGGTCAAAGATCAGCCATGATCTTATTGAATGGCGGAGCAGGCTCAAAGGGCCGTATGGCCTACTCCTGCTCCTATTTCTTATATTCTTATAATAGACTTCTTAGCAAAATTAAAGCCCATGGGATTAAAGGGGCAGTGGCAGCATGGATACAAAATTGGCTTAGAGACAGAAAGCAGAGAGTCGTGGTGAACGTTTGTTTTTCAGATTGGAGGGAAGTATACAGTGGTGTCCCTCAGGAGTCCGTATTAGAACTACTGCTCTTTTTGATATATATTATTGACCTAGATTTGGGTGAATTGGGCAGACACATGGCAGTTGCAATTTAATGCAGAGAAGTGCATTTTGGTCAGAAGAGTGAGGAGGGGCAATATAAACTAAATGGTATCATTTTAAAGGGGGTGCAGGAACAGAGAGACCTGGGGGTGTATGTACACAAATCTTTGAAGGTAGCAGGACAATTTGAGAAGGCTGTTAAAGTTTCTGGGATCCTTGGCTTTAGAAACTGAGGTAAAAGCAAGGACGTTATACTAATCCTTTATAAATCACTGGTTAGATCCCAGCTGGAGTATTGTGTCCAATTCTGGGCACCACACTTTAAGAAGGATGTCAAGGCCTTAGAAAGGGTATAGAGGTGATTTACATAGAAAACAGAAGATAGGTGCAGGAGTAGGCCATTCGGCCCCTTGAGCCTGCTCCGCCATTCAATGCGATCATGGCTGATCATCCAAATTCAGTACCCTGTCCCTGCTTTCTCCCCATATCCCTTGATCCCTTTAGACTTAAGAAATATATCCAACTCCTTCTTGAATATATTTAATGAATTGGCCTCTACTGCCTTCTGTGGTAGAGAATTCCACAGGTTCACCACTCTCTGGGTGAAGAAATTCCTCCTCATCTCTGTCCTAAATGGCTTACCCCTTATCCTTAGACTGTGACCCCTGGTTCTGGACTCCCCGACCATCAGGAACATTCTTCCTGCATCTCGTCTGTCTAGTCCTGTTAGAATTTTATAAGTTTCAATGAAATCCCCTCTCATTCTTCTAAAGTCCAGCGAGTACAAGCCCAGTCGACCCAATCGCTCTTCATACATCATTCCTGCCATCCCAGGTATCAGCCTGGTGAATCTTTGCTGCACTCCTTCCATGGCAAGAACATCCTTCCTCAGATAAGGTGTCCAAAACTGCACACACTACTCAAGATGTGGTCTCACCAAGGCTGTGTACAACTGCAGCAAGACATCCTTGTTCCTGTACTCAAACCCTCTCGCTACGAAGGCCAACATACCATTTGCCTTCTTAACCGCCTGCTGCATCTGCATGCTTACCGTCAGCGACTGGTGCACAAGGACGCCCAGGTCTCATTGCACTTCCCCTTCTCCCAATCTATTGCCATTCAGATAATCTGCCGCCTTGTTTTTGACACCAAAGTGGATAACCTCGCATTTATCCACGTTATATTGCATGTGCTATGCTTCTGCCCAATCACCCAACCTGTCCAAATCATCCTGGAGTTTCTCGGCATCCTCCTCACCGCACACACGCCCACCCAGCTTTGTGCCGTCTGCAAACTTGGAGATATTACATCTAGTTCCCTCGTCCAGATCATTAATATATATTGTGAATAGCTGGGGTCCAAGGACCGATCCCTGCGGTACCCCACTAGTCACTGCCTGCCACTCGGAAAAAGAGCCGTTTATTCCAACTCTTTGCTTTTTGTCTGCCAACCAATTCTCTATCCAAGTCAATACCTTGCCCCCAATCCCATGTGCCCTAACTTTACACGCTAATCCCTTATGTGGGACCTTATCGAAAGCCTTTTGAAAGTCCAAATACACCACATCCACTGGTTCTCCCTTATCTATTTTACCAGTTACATCCTCAAAAAATTCCAGTAGGTTAGTCAAGCACGATTTACCTTACATCTCTGGGAGGTTATTTGTGTCCTCCTTTGTGAAGACAGAACCAAAGTATGTATTTAATTGGTCTGCCATTTCTTTGTTCCCCATTATAAATTCCCCTGTTTCTGACTGCAAGGGACCTACGCTTGACTTTACCAATCTTTTTCCCTTCACATAAGCTTTTACAGTCAATTTTTATGTTCCCTGCAAGCTTACTCTCATACTCTATTTTCCCCCTCTTAATTAATCCCTTTGTCCTCTTTTGTTGAATTCTAAACTGCTCCCAATCCTTAGGTTTACTGCTTTTTCTGGCCAATTTATATGTCCTCTCCATGGATCTTATGCTATCCCTAATTTCTCTTGTTAGCCACGGTTGAGTCAACTTTTTTGTTTTACTTTTATGCCAAACTGGGATGAACAAATTCTGTAGTTCATCCATGCGATCTTTGAATGTTTGCCATTGCCTATCCACTGTCAACCCTTTGAGTGACATTCCCCAATCACTCCTACCCAACTCGCGCCTCATACCATCGTGGTTTCCTTTATTTAAATTCAGGACCCTAGTCTCTGAGTCAACTACTTCACTCTCCATCTTAATGAAGAATTCGATCATATTATGATCGCTCCGACCCAAGGGGCCTTGCACAACAAGATTGCTAATTAATCCTTTCTCATTACATAATACCCAGTCTAAGATGGCCTGACCTCTAGTTGGTTCCTCGACATATTGGTCCAGGAAACCATCCCGTATACACTCTAGGAATTCCTCCGCCACAGTATTGTTACTAATTTGGTTAGCCCAATCTATATGTAGATTAAAGTCACCCATGATAACTGCTGTGTCCTTATTGCACGCTTCTCTAATTTTCCTTTTAATGCCATCCCCGACCTCCGCACTACTGTTTGGAGGTCTATATACCACTCCCACTAACGTTTTCTGCCCCTTGGTATTTCTCAGTTCTACCCATACAGATTCCACATCATCAGAGCTAATATCCTTCCTTACAATTGTGTTAATCCCCTCTTTAACCAGCAATGCTACCCCACCTCCTTTTCCTTTTTGCCTATCTTTCCTGAATATTGAATACCCCTGGATGTTGAGTTCCCAGCCTTGGCCACCCTGGAGCCATGTTTCCGTAATCCCAATCATATCATATTCCTTTACCTCTATTTGCGCAGCTAATTCATCCACCTTATTCCGAATGCTCCTTGCATTAAGACGCAAAGCCTTCAGGCTTGTTTTTTTAACGTTCTTAGATCTTTTAGAATTATTATTTACTGTGGCCATGTTTGATTTAAACCCTTGATTTCTCTGCTACTTTTATTTTTCTCCTTCCTGTCTTTTGCTTTTATCCTTGTTTCCCTTTTCCTCTGTCTCCCCGCTCAGGTTCCCAACCCCCTGCCATTTTAGTTTAAACCCTCCCCCAGAGCACTAGCAAACACTCCCCCTAGGAAATCGGTCCTGGCCCTGCCCAGGTGCAAACTGTCTGTTTTGTACTGGTCCCACCTCCCCCAGAACCGGTTCCAATGTCCCAGGAATTTGAATCCCTCCCCCTTGCACCATTCCTCTAGCCACATATTCATCTGAAATATCCTTCTATTTCTACTCTGACTAGCACATGGCACTGGTAGCAATCCTGAGATTACTACCTTTGAGGTCCTATTTTTTAATTTACCTCCTAACTCCCTGTATTCAGCTTTTAGGACCTCATCCTGGTTTTTACCTATATCGTTGGTACCTATATGCACCACGACAACTGGCTGTTCACCCTCCCCTTCCAAAATGTTCTGCAGCTGCTCTGAGACATCCTTGACCCTTGCACCAGGGAGGCAACACACCATCCTGGAGTCTCGTTTGCGGCCGCAGAAACACCTATCTATTCCCCTTACAATAGACTCCCCTATCACTATAGCTCTCCCACTCTTTTTCCTCCCGTCCTGTGCAGCAGAACCACCCCTGGTGCCAGGAAGTTGGCTGCTGCTGCCTTCCCCTGGTAAGCAATCCCCCCCATCAGTATCCAAAGTGGTATATCTGTTTGAGAGGGGGATGGCCACAGGGGACTCCTGCACTACCTGCCTGCGCCTACTACTCTGCCTGTTGGTTACCCTTTCCCTTTCTGCCTGTGCAACCTTTGCCTGCGGTGTGACCAACTGCTTAAACGTGATATCCATGACGTCCTCAGCATCGCGAATGGTCCAGTATGTATCCAATCGCAGCTCCAGCGCCGCAATGCGGTCTGCCAGTAGCTGCAGCTGGATACACTTCCTGCACACATGGTTGTCAGGGACACAGGAAGTGTCCCTGAGTTCCCACATAGCGCAGGAGGAGCATACCACGGGGCTGGGCTCTCCTGTCATGACTTACCCTTTAATTAATTCAAAATAAATTAAATCAAATCAATCCCACCAATTACACTACAGTTAAATGATATATTTAAGGGCCCTGGTTTACAAACAGTCCCCGCTACACCACAGAGAGCTTAAAACTATAAACCACAGAGTTTAAGTTTAAAAAAGAGAGAAATACTCACCAACCAATCACTTACCTGCTTTCTGGTGACATCACACTTCGATTACTTTTTACTTCTCTCCCTCCCTTTGAGCTCGGAGATTGGAGATTAGTAAACCTACCTGGTCTCTGCCACTCTCTTAAACCTCGCCGCCTGGTTCCTTGCTGGTCCGCCGCCGCCACTCTGAGGCCTACCTGGTCTCTGCCGCTCTTTTAATCCTCGCCGCCTGGTTCCTTGCAGGTCCACCGCCGCTCTGAGGCCTACCTGGTCTCTGCCGCTCTTTTAAACCTCGCCGCCTGGTTCCTTGCCGGTCCGCCGCCTCCGCTCTGAGGCCTACCTGGTCTCTGCCGCTCTTTTAAACCTCACCGCCTGGTTCCTTGCAGGGCCGCCGCTCATTGCCGCTGATTTACTAGATTGGTGCCAGGGATGTGGGACTTCAGCTATGTGGAGAAACTACAGAAGCTGGGGTTGTTGTCTTTAGAGCAGAGAAGGTTAAGGGGAGATTTAATAGAGGAGTTCAAAATCATGAAGGGTTTTGATAGAGTAAATAAGGAGAAACTGTTTTCAGTGGCACAAGGGTCGGTAACCAGAGGATACAGAATTAAGGTAATTGGCAAAAGAACCAGAGGCAAGATGAGAATTTTTTTATGCAGCGAGTTGTTACAATTTTGAATACACTGTTTGAAAGTGTGATGAAAACTGATTCAATAATAACTTTTGTTGTGTATGTAACCTGTTCCACCTTAAGAGAGCTTAAGCCTGTTCCACCTTAAGAGATGTACTACTTTCTCAGGCTGCTGTAGACGTAATACCGGGGGTGTGAACACCGGTATATAAGCACTGTGCAGTAATCTTGTATTCAGTATAGTCCCTACCTCCAACCAGTAAAGACCTGTTTGAGTTATACGTTTAAGTCTTTGTGTTAATTGTTCAATACAATACACATACTTAACAACTTTCAAAAGGGAATTGGATAATTACTTGAAGGGGAAAAGTTTGCAGAGCTATGGGGAAAGGGCTGGGGAATGGAATTAATTAAATAGCTCTTTCAAAGAGCTGGCACAGCACGATGGGCTGAATGGCCTCCTTCTGTGCTGCATTGTCAGTCTATGATAAATCAGTAGCATGTACTGTGAAGCTAGTTAGATCAATATTTTAAAAACTAGGCAGGAGATTCTTGTAAAATGTATGGTTGGCCACATTCGGCTTACAGGATGGTATATGTTGTGCACCACTGCACTGGAATAATATCAATTCCTATAATTCATCCATACTTTGTAAAGATTCAAGTTATTGTAATCAATCTTTTTCTGAGCAACTAGTGCATACAAATAGTGTTGTTACTGATATAAAACAAGGTTCACTGTAATTGTTGTTCTGTGGCTCCCTCTAAAGGCAAAAATATGAATTCGGCCTAAGCATTTCCTCACTGTCAGGAATATTTTACTTTTTAACATGTGATTCTTGTTGAAGAGTACTTATGCCATTCTTGCTAATTATGGAGCATTTTTTTAATAGTCGTGATGGCATCTGACAGATTGTGTCACTCATGGCTGTACAATACCAGGAGGTGGGCCCACTCTGTCTTTGTTGTAATGGTAAGCAGCACATACCTTAAAAAACAGAAAATGCTGGAAAACACTCAGCAGGTCAGCCAGCATCTGTGGAATATAAGAACATAACATAAGAACTACGAGCAGGAGTAGGCCAAACGGCCCTTCGAGCCTGCTCCGCCATTCAAGAAGATCATGGCTGATCTTCGACCTCAGCTCCACTTTCCTGCCTGATCTCCATATCCCATGATTCTCCTGGAGTCCAAAAATTTATCGATCTCAGCTTTGAATATACTCAACGATTCAGTATCCATAGCCCTTTGGGGTAGGGAATTCCAAAGATTCACAACCCTCTGTGGTAAACCACTGTTGTTGTTGTTACACACTGTTGTACCTATGCATGCCTCAACATGTCTCGGCTGGCTCCACCCACAGGCCCAGGTATAAAGGTGATTGACCTGCAGCCCCCTGCCTTCTTGGAACCCAGTTAACCACGAGAGGCATGCTCTGTTCTTTGCTAATAAAAGCCTTTAGTTACTCTCTTAACTCTCAGTCTTTTATGAGTAATTGATAGCGCATCAATTTTATTAGCAAAAACAAAATGTCGACATTTGCTGAACAGCAGGCTGCTGCACCAAACGCTGAACAGCAGGCTGCTGCACCAAACGCTGAGCAACAGGAGCTGCTGCGAGCCCTCAGACCAACATGCCTGGACCTAGACCCCCAAGAAGCGGGTTCGGCTACCAAATTCGCGCATTGGCTGCGTTGCTTCGAGGCCTACCTGCAAGCCTCAACTGTGACCCTGGACGAAAACAAGTTGGAAATCCTGGCCTCAAAGGTGAGCCACCAAGTTTATACAATAATCCAGGACGCGACGACCTACGCGGCGGCTATCGGTCTGCTAAAAGGGCAATACGCACGCCCGGTAAATACGGTCTATGCCCGGCACCTCTTAAGATCCCGCAGACAGCAGCCCGGGGAATCGGTGGAGGCCTTCCTACGGGCACTACGGATACTCGGCCGAGACTGCGATTGCAAAGAAGCATCAGCCGCAGCACACACGGAGGGACTGATCCGAGATGCTTTCGTTGCGGGCTTAAGGTCCGACTACTCCCGGCAGAGACTGTTGGAAAAGGGAGAAATGGACCTGAGAAAGGCAGTGTCCCTCGCGCTCTCGCTCGACGCGGCCCACAGGAATATGGACGCCTTCTCCCCTAACCGCTCCGCAACGTGGACGCCACAACCTTGGGTCATGGGACCGCCACCTTCAACTGCTGCTGCGACGTCCAAGGCACAGAAATGTTGTTTTTGTGGCCAGGCAAAACACCCCAGAGCACGCTGCCCGGCGAGAAACGCTACCTGCTCTGGCTGCGGGGAGAAAGGACACTATGTCAGCGCCTGCAAAGGTAAAACCGCTAACGCCAGCAGCGCCGCGTGCGAACCGTGGGGGCAGCTATCTTGTCCGCCATCTTGGGCTCCCCCAGCCGCGTGGGGATCGGGACCATGGGCGCCGCCATTTTGTCCGCCATCTCGGACGTCTCCAACTTCAACCACGGGGGACCCGGACTCAACCACCGCCTCATCTGACGACCACATCGACTCGCTCGACCATATGCTGGCCTCCGTGACGCTGGACCAATCTCTCCCTCATCAACTGTCCAGGCCCATGATGGACATTAAGGTAAACGGCCGCGCCACTACCTGCCTTTTTGACAGCGGGAGCACGGAAAGCTTTATCCACCCCGACACGGTGCGCAGTTACTCTCTCCCGGTCCTGCCGACGCGACATCGGATCTCTTTGGCTTCCAAAGCCCAGTCAGCGGACGTCGGTGGCTACTGTGTAGTGACCCTTTCAGTAAGGGGCACAGAATACAAAAATTTTAAACTCCTGGTCCTGCCCCATCTTTGCGCTGCCGTTCTACTGGGGTTGGATTTTCAGTGCAACCTTAAGAGTGCCACATTAGCGTACGACGGACCCCTCCCCCCACTCACAGTCTGCAGCCAGCAGCTTTTAAATCGCCCGCCGCGCACCATTTGCAGCCTCTCCACCCTTAAAGTCCCCCCCCCCTCCTTGTTCGCTAACCTCACCCGCGACTGTAAGCCCATCGCTACCAAAAGCAGGCGTTACAGTGCCGGGGATAGGAGCTTCATTAAATCCGAGGTAGCAAGACTCCTGAAGGAAGGGATTATTGAAAGTAGCACCAGCCCATGGCGAGCACAAGTGGTGGTAGTGAAGACTGGCGAAAAACAGCGCCTAGTTATTGACTACAGCCAGACGATCAATCGCTACACCCAGCTAGATGCATACCCACTCCCCCGCATATCTGACATGGTCAATCAGATAGCACAATACCGGGTGTTCTCGACGATTGATCTGAAGTCGGCATACCACCAGCTCCCCATCAGGGCTGGGGACCGCCATTACACAGCTTTTGAAGCTGACGGTCGTCTCTACCACTTCCTCAGAGTTCCCTTCGGCGTCACCAACGGGGTTTCAGTCTTCCAACGGGAGATGGACCGGATGGTCGACCAGAACGCGCTCCAGGCCACTTTCCCCTATCTAGACAACGTCACCATCTGCGGCCGCGACCAGCAGGACCATGATGTTAATCTAGAGAAATTCCTCCGTACGGCCCAACGGCTGAACCTAACATACAACAAGGACAAATGTATGTTTCGTACCAAGCGCCTTGCCATTCTTGGCTGTGTAGTGGAGAACGGAGTCATCGGCCCCGACCCCGACAGGATGCGCCCCCTTATGGAGCTCCCCCCTCCCCCACTGCCAAAAAGCACTGAAGAGATGCCTAGGGTTTTTCTCGTACTATGCTCAGTGGGTGCCCAACTATGCGGACAAAGCCAGACCCCTCATCAAGTCCACCTCCTTCCCCCTGACAGCAGAGGCCTGTGCAGCCTTCACTCTCATAAAAGGAGATATTGCGAAGGCCACAATGCACGCAGTGGATGAGTCCATCCCTTTCCAAGTGGAGAGCGACGCATCCGACTTTGCCCTAGCTGCAACCCTTAAGCAGGCGGGGAGACCCGTGGCCTTTTTCTCAAGGACCCTCCAGGGCCCCGAGATTCGACACTCCTCTGTCGAAAAGGAGGCCCAGGCCATTGTGGAAGCTGTGCGACATTGGAGGCATTACCTGGCCGGAAAACGATTTACCCTGCTCACTGACCAGCGTTCAGTAGCTTTTATGTTTAATAATAAGCAGAGGGGCAAAATCAAGAACGACAAGATCTTAAGGTGGAGAATCGAACTCTCCACCTACAATTACGATATCTTGTACCGGCCCGGGAAACTCAATGAGCCCCCAGATGCCCTATCACGTGGTACATGCGCCAACGCGCAGGTCGATAGACTGAAGACCCTCCACAATGACCTCTGCCACCTGGGGGTCACCAGGTTTTTTCACTTCATCAAATCCCGTAACCTGCCCTACTCTATCGAGGAGGTCAGGACCATGACCAGGAACTGCCAAATCTGTGCCGAGTGCAAACCGCATTTTTATAAGCCAGACAGAGCAAGCCTGATCAAAGCCACGCGCCCCTTTGAACGGCTGAGCGTCGATTTTAAAGGGCCCCTCCCCTCCTCCGACCGCAATGTGTACTTCCTCAACATAATTGATGAGTACTCCCGTTTCCCGTTTGCCATCCCTTGCTCAGACATGACCAGTACCACGGTCATTAAATGTCTGAATGACCTCTTCGCCTTGTTCGGTTTCCCTAGCTATATTCATAGCGACAGGGGCTCATCCTTTATGAGCGACGAACTCCGGCAGTACCTGCTCTCGAGAGGTATCGCTACAAGCAGGACCACCAGCTACAACCCCCGGGGGAATGGCCAGGTGGAAAGGGAGAATGCGACGGTCTGGAAGGCAGTCCTTTTAAACTTGAAATCTAAGGGCCTTCCGACCTCTTGCTGGCAGGAAGTCCTCCCTGCGGCGCTCCATTCCATTCGGTCACTGCTCTGTACAGCCACCAATGCTACCCCTCACGAGAGAACGTTCTCCTTCCCCAGGAAGTCCACATCGGGGATCTCGTTACCGACATGGCTGACTTCTCCAGGACCCGTCCTACTGCGGAAGCACGTGAGGTCCCATAAGATGGACCCCCTGGTCGAGAGGGTGAGCCTCCTCCATGCCAACCCTCAGTATGCTTACGTGGTGTACCCGGACGGGCGGGAGAACACAGTCTCCATACGAGACCTCGCACCTTCGGGTGCTCCCGAAACACCCCCCTCGCCCTCCACCACTACCCACGCCTACCCCCAGTACGCTTACGTAGCGTACCCGGACAGGCGGGAGGACACAGCCCCCACACGAGATCTCGCACCTTTGGGTGCCCCTGAAACACTACCATTGCCATCCACCACTACCCACAACCCAACCCCACTAGACGGCATGCCGCAGCCCCAGGACCCGTCATTGACCACCCAACCGCTCAATGAGACGCCAGACTCAACGTTGGATGCTGCACCATCACTGCCGCCACCACGACGATCAGGACGGCATACAAGGCCACCTGAGAGACTTACTTACACGAACCTTTAGTACACTTCACCCCGCCGGACTCGATTTTAAACAAGGGGTGAATGTGGTAAACCGTTGTTGTTGTTGTTGTTACACACTGTTGTACCTATGCATGCCTCAACATGTCTCGGCTGGCTCCACCCACACAGGCCCAGGTATAAAGGTGATTGACCTGCAGCCCCCTGCCTTCTTGGAACCCAGTCAACCACGAGAGGCATGCTCTGTTCTTTGCTAATAAAAGCCTTTAGTTACTCTCTTAACTCTCAGTCTTTTATGAGTAATTGATAGCGCATCACCCTCTGAGTGGAGAGAGAAAACATAGTTAACGTTTCAGGTCAATGACCTTTCATCAGAATTGGAAGATATTAGAGAATAACAGTTTTTAAGTAAGTACAGAGCCAAGGAAAAGGGCAGGGGGGAGGGAAGAACACAGGGGAGAGGTCTGTGATAGGCTGGAGGGTAGGAGTGATTAAATGACAAAAGGGATGATGGTGTAAAGCAAAAGGAGGTGGTAGTGGGTCAAGTAAAGAAAGAAAAGATGGATCTAAAGGAGATGTAAATGGTTACAGTAGAATAGCAGAGGGGGCAGGAAGCATGAAAAATCTGGTAAAGAGAAGGCTCCTGTGTCCCGGGAATGTGGCGGAGAAGATGGGTAGGGTCCAGAGGTGCGGACCACCCCACAGACCATGTACCGATAGGGGATCCCCAACCCAAGCACCAGCCCACACCTCCACCAGTGGCTCTGGTGCAACCATTCTCCATTATCAGCATCTGCTGTCCGGGAAACTGGGAGCCGTGGTTAAGAAATATCGAGGAATGCTAAATATCATCTAGATATGTGATCAAGTATAAACCTAAAACATGAAGGGTGAAATTTAAGTTGGAATCCACCTGAGGGCAGATGAGACCTCGGTTTAACAGTCATCTGAAGGATGGCACTTCAGTCAGCGCAGCACTCTCTCAGTACTGCACTGGCGTATCTATTTCATTTTTAGTACTGTAAGGCATTACTGAATTATGGATGTAGTATAAACCTGGTTTTTGGAGCCATGGTAGCACTCTTGCCTCTGAGTCAGAAGGTTGTGGGTTCAAGTCCCACACTAGAGACTTGAGTATAAAGTCTAGGCAAACACTCCAGTGCAGTACTGAGGGAGTGCCGCACTGTCTGAGGTGCCGTCCTTTGGATGAGATGTTAAACCGAAGCCCTGTCTTCCCCCTTAGGTGGATGTAAAAGATTCCATGGCACTATTTTGAAGAAGAGCACCCCATCTGGTGTCCTGGCCAATATTTATCCCTCAACCAACATCAATAAACAGATTATCTGGTCATTATCACATTGTTATTTGTGGGACCTTGCTGTGCACAAATTGCCTGCTACATTTCCCCACATTACAACAGTGACCACACTTCAAAAAGTACTTAATTGGCTGTAACGCGCTTTAGACGTCCTGAGGTCATGAAAAAGCTAAATAAGTGCAAATTCTTTCTTCTTTATGGTGATAATATAATCGAGATTGTCTGCTTATAATAAAACAGTATTTTTTTTTAAACAGGTTGACCCATATTTACCATATGAATTCACAAGTGAAGGAATGCTGGAAAGATTAAATGTTTTCATTGAAAAACAAGTAAGTTTATTATTTAACTCCAGAATAATGTCACAAAAATTATTTCCAAATGCATCTGATAATAAAAACATTAAATGTATAAAAATAATTTTAAGTGCTCCAATGATTTGGTGAGCTTATCCAGTCTGTAGGTGAGTTAGGTAGTTAGATTAGATTTATAGTATCAATCGAATCAATTCCCCCCCCCCCCCCCCCCTTTCCCAAGGGTATATTCTCAACAGACAGGAATGGTGGCATAGTGGTAATATTACTGGGCTAGTAATCCAGAGGCCAGGACTAATGATCCCACCATGGCAGCTGGGGAATTTAAATTCAATTAATTAAATAAATCTGGAATTTTAAAAAAAGCTAGTTATCAGTAACGGTAACCATGAAATTATCAGATTGTCATAAAAACCCATTTGGTTCACTAATGTCCTTTAGGGAAGGAAATCTGCCATTCTTACCTGGTCTGGTCGAAATGTGATTCCAGACCCATATGTGGTTGACTCTTAACTGCCTGAAATGGCCTAGCTCAGTTGTAACAAACTGCTACGAAACACAATAATAAGAATAAAACCGGACGGACCACCCGGCATCGACCTCGGCACTGGCTACAGACACAACAATGGCACACCCAGCCCAGTCGACTCCTCACCAACATCTGGGGACTTGTGCCAAAGTTGGGAGAGCTGTCCCACAGACTAGTCAAGCAACAGCCTGACTTAGTCATACTCACAGAATCATACCTTCCCAACTCCTCCATCACCATCCCTGGGTATGTCTTGTCCCACCAGCAGGATAGATCCACCAAGGGTGGCAGCACCATTGGAATAAGTGGCCCTGGGAGTCCTCAACATTGACTCCGGACCCCATGAAGTCTCATGGCTTCAGGTCAAGCACCTACCGCCCTCCATCAGCTGATGAATCAGTACTCCTCCATGTCCAACACCACTTGGAAGAAGCACTGCGAGTAGCAAGGGCACAGAATGTGGGGGATTTCAATGTCCATCACCAAGAGTGGCTCGGTAGCACCACTATTCACCGAGCTGGCCACGTCCTGAAGGATATAGCTGTCAGTCTAGGCCTGCGACAGGTGGTGAGAGAACCAACATGAGGAAAAACCTACTTGACCTCATCCTCACTAATCTACCTGCCGCAGATGCATCTGTCCATGACAGTATTGGTAGCAGTGACCACCGCACAGTCATTGTGGAGACAAAGTCCCATCTTCACACTGAGGACACCCTCCATTGTGTTGTGTGGCACTACCACCGTGCTAAATGGGAAAGATTCAGAACAACAGCTCAAAACTGGGCATCCATGAGGTGCTGTGGGCCATCAGCAACAACAGAATTGTATTCCACCATAATCTGTAACCTCATGGCCCAGCATATCCTTCACTCTACCATTACCATCAAGCCAGGGGACCAACCCTGGTTCAATAAGGAGTGTAGAAGAGCATGCCAGGAGCAGCACCAGGCGTATCTGAACCTGGGGAAGCTGCAACACAGGACTACATACATGCTAAAAAGCAGAAGCAGCATGCAGACAGGGCTAAGAGATCCCACAATCAACGGATCAGATCAAAGCTCTGCAGTCCTGCCATATCCAGTCATGATGGCTATGGGTCCCAACAACATCCCGGCTGTCGTGCTGAAGACTTGTGCTCCAGAACTAGCCGTGCCTCTAGCCAAGCTGTTCCAGTACAGTTACAACACTGGCATCTATCCGATAATGTGGAAAAGTGGCCAGGTATGTCCTGTCCACAAAAAGCAGGACAAATCCAATCCAGCTAATTACCGCCCCATCAGTCTACTCAATCATCAGCAAAGTGATGGAAGGTTTCATCAACAGTGCTGTCAAGCGCCACTTACTCACCAATAACCTGCTCATTGATGCCCAGTTTGGATTCCTCCAAGACCACTCGGCTCCAGACCTCATTACAGCCTTGGTCCAGACATGGACGAAAGAGCTGAATTCCAGAGGTGAGGTGAGAGTGACTACCCTTGACAACAAGGCAGCATTTGACCGAGTGGGCATCGTGGAGTCCTAGTAAAACTGAAGTCAATGGGAATTGGGGCGAAAACTCTCCACTGGCTGGAGTCATACCTAGCACAAAGGAGGATGGTTGTGGTGGTTGGAGGTCAATCATCACAGCCCCAGGACATCGCTGCAGGAGTTCCTCAGGGCAGTGTCCTAGGCCCAACCATCTTCAGCTGCTTCATCAATGACCTTTCCTCCAACATAAGGTCAGAAATGTGGATGTTCGCTGATGATTGCAGTGTTCAGTGCCATTCACAACTCCTCAGATAATGAAGCAGTCCATGTCCGCATGCAACAAGACCTGGACGACGTTCAGGCTTGGGCTGATAAGTGGCAGGTAACATTCGCGCCACACAAGTGCTAGGCAATGGCTATCTCCAACAAGCGAGAGTCTAACCACTGCCCCTTGACATTCAACAGCATTAGCATCGCTGAATCCCCCACCATCATCATCCTGGGGGTCACCATTGACCAGAAACTTAACTGGACCAGCCACATAAATACTGTGGCAACAAGAGCAGGTCAGAGGCCGGGTATTCTGCGGCGAGTGTCTCATCTGTGGTGAATGGAAGTAAACACCGTGCAGTCATCAGCGAACATCCCCACTTCTGACCTTATGTTGGAGGGAAGGTCATTGATGAAACAGCTGAAGATGGTTGGGCCTAGGACACTAACTTGAGGAACTCCTGCACCAATGTCCTGGTGCTGAGATGATTGGCCTCCAACAACCACAACCATCTTCTTTTGTGCTAGGTATAACGCCAGCCAGTAGAGTTTCCCCCTGATCATCATTGGCTTCAACTTTACTAGAGCTCCTTGGTGCCATATTTGGTGCTGCTTTGCTGTCGAGGGCAGTCACTCTCACCTCACCTCACCTCTGGAATTCAGCTCTTTTGTCCATGTTTGGACCAAGACTGTAATGAGGTCTGGAGCCGAGTGGTCCTGGCAGAATCCAAATTGAGCATCAGTGAACAGGTTGGTGGTCAGTAAGTGTTGCGTGATAGCACTGTCAATGACACTTTGCAGAACTTTTGCTGATGATTGAGTAGACTGATGGGGTGGATTGGATTTGTCCTGCGTTTTGTGGACAGGACATACCTGGGCAGTTTTGTTGGGTAGATGCCAGCATTGTAGCTGTACTGGAACAGCTTGGCTAGAGGCGCGGCTAGTTCTGGAGCACAGCCAGGATATTGTCGGGGCTCGAGCCTTTGCTGTATCCAGTGCGCTGAGTCGTTTCTTGATATCACGTGGAGTGAATCAAATTGGCTGAAGACTGGCATCTGTGATGGTGGGGACCTCGGGAGGAGGCCGAGATGGATCATCCACTCAGCACTTCTGGCTGAAGATGGTTGCGAATGCTTCAGCCTTGTCTTTAGCACTCGTGTGCTTGGCTCCGCCATTGTTGAGGACGGAGATATTCATGGAGTCGTCTCGGAGATATTCATGGCGTCGTCTCCTCCCGTTATTTAATGGTCCACCACCATTCACGACTGAATGTGGCAGGACTGCGGAGGTTTGATCTGATCCATTGATTGTGGGATCCCTTAGCTCTGTTTATAGCATGCTGCTTCTGCTGTTTAGCATGCATATAGTCCTGTGTTGCAGCTTCCCCAGGTTGGCAACTCGTGGTGACTGGATAACAATTCAAATGCCTGGTTAAAACTGCCTGGATAAAACTATTAATATCATCTCCTCATTAGAATTTGGAAGCAGATTTGATTTAACAAAATGGTGGGCCCCATGTTCTGTGCCTTGAATTATTGGACTTGTTACTAACTTACTTTTCTCTCCCAGTTCAAGAGCATGGTAATGCTCTTTCTCCTTCTTGTCGGCCTCATGCTGGGACTGTTTCTTCTTTTCATTGACCTTGAATTTACATTGTTCCCTCTCTTTCTACAATCTGCATTCCTCTTGTTCTTGATCTTCTTCCCATCTGCATTGGTCTTGTTGTCTAATAACTAGGGAGGTAGATAGGGCTTTAAATAAATAAGGGGGTCGGGGGAGGGTCCTGGTGGAGCGAAATCTAGAATGCTAAAGAGAAAAGACAAGGAAGCAGTACAGGAAAGTGACTGAGGTAAGGATTACCAGATTGTGTCAGGAAGGGACAGAGCGTACAAACAAAGGAGTGCACTAACAAATAGGGTCCAGGTAAGAAAAAATGGTAATAAGACAAATAGGGCCATAGTACAAAAAAAATTAAGATGTCTAAAAATGTTAAAAAGACAAATCTCAAAGCACTGTATCTGAATGCACGAAGCATTCGTAATAAGGTAGATGAATTAACAGCACAAATAGATGTAAACGGATATGATATAATTGCGATTGCGGAGACATGGCTGCAGGATGACCAAGGCTGGGAGCTGAATATCCAAGGATATTCGATATTTAGGAAGGACAGGTGAAAAGGAAAAGGAGGTGGGGTGGCCTTGTTAGTAAAGGATGAAATCGGAGCAATAGCGAGAAAGGATATTGGCTCAGAAAATCAAGATGTAGAATCAGTCTGGGTGGAGCTAAGAAGCACCAAGGGGCAGAAAACATTGGTGGGAGTTGTCTATAGGCCTCCAAACAGTAGTGGTAATGGAGGGGATGGCACCAAACAGGAAATTAAAGATGCATGTATCAAGGGTACTACAGTAATCATGGGTGACTTTAATCTACATATAGACTGGCCAAACCAAATTAGCAATAATACCGTGGAGGATGAATTCCTGGAGTGTGTACGAGATGGTTTTTAAAGCAGTACGTTGAGGAGCCAACTAGGGAACAGCCTACCCTAGATTGGGTGTTGTGCAATGAGAAGGGGTTAATTAATAATCTTGTTGTGCGGGGTCCTTTAGGGAAGAGTGACCATAACATGATAGAATTCTTCATTAAAATGGAAAGTGAAGAAGTCCAATCCGAAACTGGGTCCTAAATCTAAACAAAGGAAACTACGGTGGTATGAGGAGTGAGTTGGCTATGATAGATTGGGGAGCTTCATTAAAAGGCATGACGGTGGATAGGCAATGGCTAACATTTAAGCAATGAATGCATGAATTGCAACAGTTATACATTCCTTTCTGGCGCAAAAACACAAAAGGAAAAGCGGCCCATCATGGATAACAAAAGAAATTAAGGATAGTATTAGATCCAAAGAGGAGTCATATAAAGTTGCCAAAAAAAAGTAGCAAGCCTGAGGATTGGGAGCAGTTTAGAGTTCAGCAAAAAAGGACCAAGAGATTGATTAAGAGGGGAAAAGTAAACTTGCAAAGAACATAAAAGCGGATTGTAAAAGCTTCTACAAGTATGTTTAAAAAAAAAAAAGATTAGTGAAGACAAATGTAGATCCCTTACAGTCATAAACGGGAGAATTTATAACGGGGAACAAGGAAATGGCAGAGCAATTAAACAAATACTTTGGTTCTGTCTTACATGGAAGAGGACACAAATAACTTCCCAGAAATGCTAGGGAACCAAGGGTCTAGTGAGAAGGAGGAATTAAAAGAAATTGGTATTGTAAAAACCAGTGCTGGAAAAATTAATGGGACTGAAAGCTGATAAATCCCCAGGACCTGATAATCTGCATCCCAGAGTACTAAAAGAGATAGCCATGGGAATAGTGGATGCATTGGTTATCATATTCCAAAATTCTTTCGATTATGGAACAGTTCCTGCAGATTGGAGGGTGGCAAATGTAACCCCACTATTTAAAAAAGGAGCGAGGGAGAAAACAGGGAACTACAGACCGGTTATCCTAACATCAGTAGTAGGGAAAATGCTAGAGTCTATTATAAAGGATGTGATAACAGGACACTTAGAAAATATCAACGGGATTAGACAAGTCAACATGGATTTATGAAAGGGAAATCATGTTTGACAAACCTACTGGAGTTTTTTGAGGATGTAACTGGTAGAATAGATAAGGGACAAGGTGTATTTGGATTTTCAGAAGGCCTTTGAAAAAGTCCCACGAAGAGGTTAGTGTGCAAAATTAAAGCACATGGGATTGGAGGTAATATACTGGCATGGATTGAAAATTGGTTAACAGACAGGAAACAGAGAGTAGGAATAAATGGGTCTTTTTTTGGAGTGGCAGGCGGTGACTAGTGGGGTACCGCAGGGATCAGCGCTTGGGCCCCAGCTATTCACAAGATATATCAATGATTTGGATGAGGGAACCAAATGTAATATTTCCAAGTTTGCTGACAACACGAAACTAGGTGGGATTGTGAGTTGTGAGGAGGATGAAAAGAGGCCCCAAGGCGATTTAGACAAGTTGAGTGAGTGGGCAAATACATGGCAGATGCAGTATAACGTGGATAAATGTGAAACATAGAAACATAGAAGATAGGAGCAGGAGAAGGCCATTCGGCCCCTCAAGCCTGCTCCGCCATTCAATGAGATCATGGCTGACCATCCAATTTCAGTACCCTGTCCCTGCCTTCTCCCCATATCCCTTGATCCCTTTAGCCTTAAGAAATATATCCAACTCCTTCTTGAATATATTTAATGAATTGGCCTCTACTGCCTTCTGTGGTAGAGAATGCCACAGGTTCACCACTCTCTCGGTGAATAAATTCCTCCTCATCTCTGTCCTAAATGGCTTACTCCTTATCCTTAGACTGTGACCCCTGGTTCTGGACTCCCCGGCCATCGGGAATATCCTGCCTGCATCAAGTCTGTCCAGTCCTGTTAGAATTTTATAAGTTTCAATGAGATCCCCTCTCATTCTTCTAAACTCCAGCGAGTATAAGCCCAATCGACCCAATCTCTCCTCATACGTCATTCCTGCCATCCCAGGTATCAGTCTGGTGAATCTTCGCTGCACTCCCTCCATGGCAAGAACATCCTTCCTCAGATAAGGTGACCAAAACTGCACACAATACTCAAGGTGTGGTCTCACCAAGGTCCTGTACAACTGCAGCAAGACATCCTTGTTCTTGTACTCGAACCCTCTCGCTATGAAGGCCAACATACTATTTGCCTTCTTAACCGTCTGCTGCACCTGCATGCTTACTTTCAGCGATTGGTGCACAAGGACACCCAGGTCTCATTGCACTTCCCCTTCTCCCAATCTATTGCTGTTCAGATAATAATCTGCCTTCCTGTTTTTGCCACCAAAGTGGATAACCTTGCATTTATCCACATTATACTGCATCTGCCATGTTTCTGCCCAATCACCCAACCTGTCCAGATCATACTGGAGTTTCTCGGCATCCTCCTCACAGCACACGCGCCCACCCAGCTTTGTGTCGTCTGCAAACTTGGAGATATTACATCTAGTTCCTTCGTCTAGATCATTTATATATATATATTGTGAATAGCTGGGGTCCTAGCACCGATCCCTGCGGTACCCCACTAGTCACTGCCTGCCACTCAGAAAAAGAGCCGTTTATTCCAACTCTTTGCTTCCTGTCTGCCAACCAGTTCTTTATCCAAGTCAGTACCTTGCCCCCAATCCCATGTGCCTTAACTTTACACGCTAATCTCTTATGCGGGACTTTATCGAAAGCCTTCTGAAAGTCCAAATACACCACAGCCACTGGTTCTCCCTTATCTATTCTACCAGTTACATCCTCAAAAAATTCCAGTAGATTAGTCAAGCACAATTTACCTTTTGTAAATCCATGTTGACTTTGTCCAATCCTGTCACTGTTTTCCAAGTGCTCTGCTATTACATCTTTTATAATGGACTCTACCATTTTCCCCACTACCGATGTCAGGCTTACCGGTCTATAATTCCCCGTTTTCTCTCTACCACCTTTTTTGAATAGTGGGGTAACATTAGCTACCCTCCAATCCATGGGAACTGTTCCAGAATCTATCGAATTTTGGAAGATGACCAAAGTTATCCACTTCGGTAGGAAAAACAGAAAGGTAGAGTATTATTTAAATGGTGATAGACTGGGAAATGCTGATGTACAAAGGGACCTGGGTGTCCTTGTACACCAGTCACTGAAAGCAAACATGCAGGTGCAGCAAGCAGTTAGGAAGGCAAATGGTATGTTGACCTTCATTGCAAGAGGATTTGAGTACAGAAGCAAGAATGTCTTACTACAGTTGTACAGGGCCCTTGTGAGACCACACCTGGAGTACTATGTGCAGTTTTGGTCTCCTTACCTAAGAAAGGATATACTTGCCATAGAGGGAGTGCAGCGAAGGTTCACTAGACTGATTCCTGGGATGGCAGGATTATCGTATGAGGAGAGATTGGGTCGACTAGGCCTGTATTCACTAGAGTTTAGAAGAATAAGAGGGGATCTCATTGAAATGTATAAAATTCTGACGGCTAGACAGACTGGATGCAGGGAGGATGTTTCCCCTGGCTTGGGAGTCTAGAACAAGGGGTCACAGTCTCAGGATACGAGGTAGGACATTTAGGACTGAGATGAGAAATTTCTTCACTCAGAGGGTGGTGAACCTGTGGAATTCTCTACCACAGAAGGTTGTGGAGGCCAAGTCACTGAATATATTTAACAAGGAGATAGATTTCTAGACACAAAAGGCATCAAGGGGTATGGGGAGAGAGCAGGAATATGGTATAGAGTTAAGAGGATCAGTCTTGATCATATTGAATGGTGGAGCAGGCTCGAAGGGCCGAATGGCCTACTCCTGATCCTATTTGTCTATGTTTCTATGTCCTATTTCTTCCTGTCTACGTTACTGAAGGTCGAATTGAAATTCACTTTTTTTTAGCTGAACCCTGTTCCTTCACTTTCTATTTGGCCACTAACCTTGCTAATTCAAGTTTAAGTTCTTTTGATTTAGACATTTAAAAAATCTCACTATTGCTATTCAGTTCACATTTATGGGCGGGGACGGGGGGGGAAGCACAGTGCAGCCAGTGTCGGAGCAGTGAATGACTGACCGCAACTTCAGGATTTCCACGTTGGGATATGCATGCACTACATCCTGAAGTTGCGGTCAGTTTCAAAGGGTTAATAACAGCGAACGCTGTTAGTTCGCCGTTATTACCCACCGTAAATTCCAGCCCTTTAAATCACCTTCATTGTCAGTGTAAATCAGTATCCCAGGTAGATACTATGAATTGTTACAAGTTTGAAGTCCACTTTCGCAGAGAATAGAGAAACACACATGAAGGCATTTGTAAAATACATATTTAGATATTGGGCAATATGGGCACATTGCTGAACATGCTCCAAAACATTTACAAGAATGGGTAGCACTTTTGTACCCAAGACAAGAGTCAAATTAAAAAACTGAAAGAAAGACCCAAAATTGTAACACATGCCACCTTCATAGCTCTGGTTCTTGATGTTCACTTTACTGCACTTGGTGAATGAGAGTGCTCAGAATCTGTTATTGTAAACTTAATGGCTTTCCTGCAGGATTTCTGCCGTCAAAGAGAAATATGGCCACCAATGAATGCGCTTGTAGTTAAAAAGGCGAAACCCTCCCAGTCATGTGTTGAAGTCTGCCAAAGAGAACAGCTAATATGTGAGCCTGCTTTCTTCTACCATCTCAACAAAGAGGCAGAGCTCAAGAGGTAAGAGTTCTGCTCTAGCTTTCACATTATCACCACAGCCCCTTAGTTAGAGATGCATTTTTACTTTCAGATCTTATTTGGAGAACACAATAATTTTTGTGCAGATAGTTGTACAAGTGACTTAATAGAAAGCAACTTTTGTTGAGCTACCTTATCACAAGTTAAATTCTTCATAAGGCAGATAAGTAAATGTGATTAATCTGCAATACCATGCATTAACAAATTAAAGGGATTTAAGTACTGTAACAGGGAAAATCTTTTTGTTGAGACCTGTTTTCACAAATAGGCTGATAGTGATGTCATGAAGCAGTAGTTGTCTGCACTACAGACTGTTATTGAGCATGTGGAAACTATTGGCATCTGCAGTGAAAAACTCAATTGCACAGGCCATAGGCACAGTTGGATCATCTCTCATAAATGTTCCCACTCGTGCTATACAAGCTTTTGGGTTCAAACTCTAAGATACAATCATTTCTGGCTTCATTCACTTGAATAATGGTTACAAGCGACCTTGAGAGATGGATTCTGAGACCTTGTAGGTGCTCATTACTTAGACAGATTGGTCAAACTCAAGAGGAAATGACCTTCAGCAGTGACATCTGCGGAGTAGCACAGCAGTAGCCAATTGGTACTCATATCAGCTTCAAATACATGACTTCACACAGCCCTGTACACATTATAGTAGGCACTGCCTCTGAAAGCAATGAGCTCATAGCGACTCCAGTAAAAGAGTGATTGATGCAGGTACAGTACATTCATGTTTGATGCAGATAACAGGCCTTCTGTAAGCCATGCAGCCTGGTAGCTGGCTATGCAATTATCCACTAATACTATTCCTGCAACTAGTAGTAGGGCACATACATAAATAGCAAGGGAAACATTATAAAAATGCCAAACACACCAACAAACACATTAAACTCCTGCACGCCAAAATGTAATAGGGATTTCTGTAGATAGGCTTGCAGGATTTTCCGAGAGAGACTTCATTTAATATTTGGTCTGGCGCTGGGAGTTTGCCAACAGCTGAGGACAGGAAATAGTGTGTAACTGCAGTTCTTGAAGACTGCACTCGGACATGATCCACCACTGGGAGTCAACCGGGTACTGCACTCGGACATGATACCCCACTGGGAGTCAACCCGGTACTGCACTCGGACATGATACCCCACTGGGAGTCAACCCGGTACTGCATAGTGGTTAGCACTGTTGCCTCACAGCGCCAGGGACCCGGGTTCGAATCCGGCCTCGGGTGACTGTCTGTGTGGAGTTTGCACATTCTCCCCGTGTTTGCGTGGGTTTCCTCCGGGTGCTCCGGTTTCCTCCCACAGTCCAAAGATGTGCGGGTTAGGATGATTGGCTATGATAAATTGACCCTTAGTGTTAGGGGGATTAAATGCATGGGGTTACGGGGATAGGGTGGGATATGTGTTGGTGTAAGGGTTACGGGGATCGGGTGGGATATGTGTCGGTGCAGGCTCGATGGGCCGAAATGGCCTCTATCTGCACTGTGGGGTTTCTGTGATTCTGTGATACCCCACTGGGAGTCAACCCGGTACTGCACTCGGACATGATACCCCACTGGGAGTCAACCCGGTACTGCACTCGGACATGATACCCCACTGGGAGTCAACCCGGTACTGCACTCGGACATGATATCCCACTGGGAGTCAACCCGGTACTGCACTCGGACATGATACCCCACTGGGAGTTAACCCGGTACTGCACTCGGACATGATACCCCACTGGGAGTCAACCCGGTACTGCACTCGGACATGATACCCCACTGGGAGTTAACCCGGTACTGCACTCGGACATGATACCCCACTGGGAGTCAACCCGGTACTGCACTCGGACATGATACCCCACTGGGAGTCAACCCGGTATTGCCTTGGACATGATACCCCCCTGGGAGTCAACCCGGTACTGCACTCGGACATGATACCCCACTGGGAGTCAACCCGGTACTACACTCAGTCATGATACCCCACTGGGAGTCAACCCGGTACTGCCTCGGACATGATACCCCACTGGGAGTCAACCCAGTACTGCACTCGGTCATGGTACCCCACTGGGAGTCAACCCAGTACTGCACTCGGACATGATACCCCACTGGGAGTCAACCCGGTACTTAGAGAGCAGAACTCTCGTCTCTGCTTTCCGAAGTTGCCTGTGGTGGGGCTCGAACCCATAACCTTCCAACTCAGAGGCAGGAATGCTATCACAATATCTCTATTGAAGCAAATCTTTGTTCTTTAGCAGAAGTGACTGGAGCTGTAAGTTTCCTTCTAGTTTATGCTCTCATCATCTATCAATGGAGCTGAATTTTTTTTTTAATGAAATGCCATAAAATAATCACATGCTACCTATTTAAGAGAACAGTTTCAGCTACTGTGTTTAGAAAAAAAGAGAAGAAACTAATCAACCAATCAAAGTAGCTGTACTAGGTATGTGTATAAGGCTAACATTTGGCCACGATTGGAAGATTGAACAGCTGAGCTGCCACAGAATTAAGCAGACCAGCACACCAACAAATCCTGTCTACATCCAAAAGGAGAAAATCAGTGTGAAAATTGATGAAAAATAGTGTTTATTTTCAACATATTGTGTATATATATAGATATAAGTACTGTATAGGTAATTACTTTCTGAGCACTTTTTAAAAAATTGAGAAGTTTGAGAAAGCAGTTTTAAATTTATAAGAAGCATATAAATACCATACATTTAAAATGTACCTCTTTAGAGGCAGAAGCTTCCAGCTACATTGACAGCACTAACATCAGTATAATCAGTGCAAACCTACATTGCTGTGAACACTCAACGGGTAAATGGGGGAGCTTGGCTTACTGCTTTGAAACACACGCCTACTTGTATTATGTTATGAACAGACTTAATTCTTGCTGTTAAACTAAGTCTAAAACAAAGATAATACTTTTGTTCCACATCAAAAGCATGTTTCAGTGAGAAAAATGCATGATTCAACCAAAAATTGGCATAAACGGGTCATTTTCGGGTTGACAGGCTGTAACTAGTGGAGTGCCGCAAGGATCAGTGCTTTGGCCTCAGCTATTCACAATCTATATCAATGATTTGGATGAGGGGACCAAATGTAATATATCCAAGTTTGCTGATGATACAAAGCTAGGTGGGAATATACATTGTGAGGAGGATGCAAAGAGGCTTCAAGGGGATATAGACAGGCTGAGTGAGTGGGCAAGAACATGGCAAATGGAATATAATGTGGAGAAATGTGAAGTTATCCGCTTTGGTAGGAAATATAGAAAAGCAGAGTATTTTTTAAATGGTGAGAGATTGGGAAATGTTGGTGTTCAGAGGGACCTGGGTGTCCTTGTACACGAATCACTGAAAGTTAACACGCAGTTACAGCAAGCAATTAGGAAAGCAAATGGTATGTTGGCCTTTATTACAAGAGGATTAGAGTATAAGAGTAAAGATGTCTTATTGCAATTATATAGGGCCCTGGTGAGAACACACCTGGAGTATTGTGTACAGTTTTGGTCTCCTTAACTAAGGCAGGATATACTTGCCATAGAGGGAGTGCAATGAAGGTTCACCAGACTGGTTCCTGGGATGGGGGGGGGGATTGTCCTATGAGGAGAGATTGAGTAACTAGGCCTATATTCTCTATAGTTTAGAAGAATGAGAGGTGACCTCATTGAAACATACAAAGTTCTTACAGGGCTTGACAGGGTAGATGCAGGGAGAATGTTTCCCCTGGCTGGGGAGTCTAGAACCAGGGGGGTCAGTCTCAGAATAAGGGGTCGGCCGTTTAGGACTGAGATGAGGAGAAATTTCTTCACGCAGAGGGTGGTGAATCTTTGGAATTCTCTACCCCAGAGGGCTGTGGAGGCTCAGTCGTTGAGTAGATTCAGGACAGAGATCGATAGATTTTTGGATATTAAGGGATATGGGGATAGTGCAGGAAATTGGAGAGGAGGTAGAATATCGGCCATGATCTTACTGAATGATGGAGCAGGCTCGAGGGGCCAAATGGCCTGCTCCTGTTTCTTTTGTTCTTATGTTCTTAAAAACACACTCCTATCTTGTGATTCATCGTGCAGTGATATTGAGTTTTATTGCACTGCATGTTGTTGCATGATCCCAGGAAACAGGAAGATTTGTATATACTTTAACATAACATCATGAGGTAACAGGAAATGTAGTCCCGTATTTTCCTAAATATTCTGAAGACAAGCAGGGAGTAACAATTGAGATTTTATAGGTGTATTAGTCAACATGAGATTTGTGCAAATGATTTACTTTCTTTTGTAGATATGGAATATACTGCAATTCCTTAAAAAGGGAAAGTGATCTGTATCTGCCAGCATTTAACCCTCAGAACCAAATGTGCCTGCTTCAGTCAGATTACTTGCTCTTCAGCTGTGCAGGATCACATGAACATTACAGTCGAATCTGTCCATGTCGAGATTATATCAAAGGACAGGTTGCTCTCTGCCAGGACTGTTTGGAAAGAGAAGTGCACAACTAACCTGTCTTGTTTACTGAAACAAAAGGACCTGCTACCTTCAAATAATTCAACAAGGATGAATCCAACAGTGATGCTGCAGCAGCAGCAAAAAGATACCACTGCTAAAAGCAGGTGGACCAGAAACAACATTCCTGAAGTCCTTATTTCGACAATGCTGTATCATAGGTAACGTAGAAACTGCCAAACAAAGCTTGTCTTCTACTGTTATTATGCAATTCAAAAATTATGGGGTAAATTGTTACTATTAATATCAAAGATGAAAACAAACTTTGTCAAAAAACACTGACAGTTCAGTGCATGGGAAAAACTATTAAGGAACATTTATCTCAAAAGGTAGCCTGTAAGCAAACCATTGTAAAATGGTCATATTTTTACTGGTTCGCTACAGACAATTACAGGTAATCGGTTGTTTTCTACAAGAGCAAAAAGAAAAAATGTCATCTATAGGTTTGCTGCTCAAGAGACTAAAAGTCCGTGGATATTTCAGCTTATTCTTCACCTTTTAAGAAGAAGCACTGCCACATTCTATGTACTCTTCCCCCATCCCCCTCAAAAAAAATTACATTTACAGCAAATAAACACGAGATAATTTGCTGATTTTACCCCAGGGAATTGTTGATAATTATACACTGAAATTTCCTGGCAAAGGATGAGGAATTTCTGGCACTATTTGTAGCAACGCTATAAATGTATTTAAAAGAAATGTGTTTACAATATTGCTACACATAGCAACAAGAGCACCTGCCCCCCACCCCCCCTAGATTACAATTGAAGCAACAAAAGTGTTCAGTTATCTTACAATTGTTTTAATTTAGATTAGCTTTTTTTCCTTCATTTTGGTGACAAGGACTCGGATATCTGATTCAGCTCGAGACAATGCTTAGAACGATACTTTGTTCTCCCACTGAAAACAATGAGACCATAGGACACTAAAATTATAACCTGAGATTTGTAACTGAGGGTGGATTGTGACATAAGGACTAAGAATGTATTTCCACTGGTGTGTTAACAAAGCAATCTGAAAACGGATCGCATCTTAGCAACAAATCTGAAACCTCTGGAAGATGGTGGTTTGTTACCCAAATTGCAGATACCCGACCACAATGTGAATGTAGGCTGTTGTTCAGGTTCTATGTTCCTATGTTCTGAAGAGCACATTTGAGGAAGGGAATGTCTGGACACTTCATGATGTAAAAATATCATCACCTATTGCACTCCTCCCATTCAATGCTGGAAGCTACATTTGTTTTCAGAGTTTTGCAAGTTCCCAAGCAACTTAAGGAAGCTTCTTTACATGACTGATCGCAAAGCTTTAAACTGCAGAGTTCCTCTTTCTGAATGCATATAGTCTGAGCATCATGACATCGTGGATGAATCATGATACTACAACATCTAGAGGTGTCAAACCATTTTGAAATTGGAAGACGAAATCGGGTTTTCGATTGAATTGAGTTTGTTTGCTGGAGTGTAAATGTGCCGTGAGTGCAGTAAGGTCCCTCTGCTACCTGTCTGAGGTTCCAAAACTAGATCTCTGACAACAATGTTTTCAGTTCAGCTGGTTTATTTATGATTGGGAACTTTTTTGCCCATTTGTCAATATAAGGGTCAAAATTCCTGTTTTCCTAAAAGAAAAAAAAATAACACAAAACCTCAAATTATTGAACCCATTCAAGGAAGCCATTGTCAGAGAGAGATTAGAAGTCAGTGATTCAGTGGAACTTGAAAGACAGTACAACTCTTGGTTTGCCCCATGTTATTCAGATATTCTGTGTTTTACAATACGTTACATAAATGTGTCCACGTGCAGTGATTGTGGCCAAGTCCATAATGGTGCTTGCAATAACTTTGCAATTCCCATACAGAATGCCATCTGCACTCTTCACAAAGAAAAACCCAGTCGGCCTGCAAACAAAATTGAAGAGTAGTACTCACTGCAGAACCAACTGTCACCACCCACATTTAAATCAGTCACTAGCACATGCATATAGACAGGACAATATTAGTGAAGTTGAGAGTGAAGTACAGGGTGAGGCACTGGTGGAGGGAACAGTAGTAGTGATCAGGAAGGCATAGCTCATGCAGGTCAGTTGTCCAGTATTCATAAAGAACATAAGAAAAAGGAGCAGGAGTAGGCCAAAGGGCCCCTCGAGCCTGCTGAACCATTCAATCAGACTATGGCTGATCTTGACCTCAACTTCACTGTCCTGCCCGATCCCCATATTCCTTGATTCCCTTAGAGTCCAAAAACCTATTGATCTCAGCCTTGAATATACTCGGCGACTGAGCATCCACAGCCCTTTCGGGTAGAGAATTCCAAATATTCACAACTCTCTGGATTTCAAGACTTGCCAATTGTGATGTCATGTAGCTCTGTACAAATGACAGTAGGTGTTGCCTTGGGATTCAATAAGCCACATCAATACCAACAAAGTTATATCGCTATCTGGCTTCATTGCAGATATAGGTAGCAAGTCTATATCCTCTACAGTTAGACAGTTGGCTACACAACATCTACCAGTGCTAGTCATTCAAGTATGGAAGGACAGAGTGGTACAGCATGTACGCAACAAACACAGAGAAGTTCACAAGAGCAAGAGGAAAGGCACATGAAGACATGTTAAACAAAAGTGCCAGTGCCACTACCACTAAATAATTTAATGAAATTCATTCACTTTCACTATAAGAATCATATCATAGAATGATATAGCACAGGCAAGATGTGAAAGAGCTAGCCAATAGTCTCACTCCCCTGCTCTTTCCCCATAGCCCTGCAAATGTTTCCCTTTCAAGTATTTATTCAATTACCTTTGAAAGTTATTATTGACTCTGCTTCCACCAACCTTTTAGGCAGTGCATTCCAGATCATAACAACTCACTGCATTAAAAAATTGTCCTCATCTATCCTCTGGTTCTTTTGACAATTACTTTAAATCTGTGTCCTTACATTGCAGTCTGTTCTTTTATTGTGCAAAAAAGAAAGTGGCCATTATCCACAAAGTAAATATACAGACTGGCTGCTGAGATGCTCCCTGTGGTGCTTGGAATGGCTTGGTCGTCTTAAAGTTGAGGGTGATAATGATCTTTCAGTGTCACTGGTAGTTCACTGCAGGAGGCTGACTGCTCTTGTGGGACTTCACGGACCAGTTAGCACAACTCATGCACTGCTCCTCTGCCATGGTAGTTGACTCTGACTGCTATTATATTAGTTTAGCACTATAGGTCTTCCCGTCACTAGCCTTGGTGATTCTGGCAATTTTACTTTGATTTGCCATCGGCTGAGTGAGATCTGTGTGTCAGGAGCTAAACCAATATAAAAGGAGCTTAGGTTGCGGTAGATACTGGGGCAGTACATGCTAAGAGTTATGCACCTTATGCTCTTTGCACTCCTGGGACACTCTCTGCCCCTACACCGTCTGTTCCACTGTGATGCACCTGCCAATAGATACCGCATCCATGTGACAAAATAATTCCTCTAATATTCACTTGTGTGGGATAGAATCTCTTGCATAGTTCTTTCTCCCATCTGAAATAGAAGAAATATGATAGTTTTGAAATGTTACATTTTATCACACTTGGTGTGATCAATTCATTGTTAAATCCCTGTATTTTATTCCTGTGGTGACACACTGGTGCTATTAAGTCATGTACACGTTACCTTCAAACTAACTAGAATTGAATTTTTACAGTGTGTTGTGCACATAAAACCCATATTGCATGCTCAATATAATATTGCCATTCATTTTAGTTATATAATATTTTTAGGAAGTAACATCTGAACTATCGATAGCACCATTATATTTTGCTTATTTTGAAACATGAAACACTTTGTGCTGAGGCTTCACAGTATTGTCCTTCCTTTGTATAACTAAATTACAGGTCTGACCAAGAGTTCAGAACTCAATTTTAACTTGCTCCCAAACAATTCTGCACGAGTTTCTTGTGATCAAATTCTCAACAAACCTCAACAAGCATTTTATGGCTACTCTTAGTTAATATATTTTAACATGACAAGAGGAGTCAAAGTAACAGGAAAAACCAAAGGAAGTTCCATTACTGCTCTCGGCGATCTTGCTCCACTGGTTACTCATATACTATTTTGTTAATATTTAATATGCAGAGGAAAATCAGCCCTTAGCTGATAATTCAGTACTCTGGTAGCCTAGGTAGTCCTGTTGGTTTTATTGTTTTTGTCGATAATTGAAAATGTTGAATTTGTTTTTGAAATGTTACATATTTTATGGGTTTTTTCTTAAATTAGGTATTTGGAATTATTTCTCACTTACTTTCTCTGTGCTGTGTCTACTGTAGATCTGTTTACAGATTTTTTTTTAAATGTTGTTGTACTTGTTCTGCTGTGACTGCTGGCCAGTTAATTAGAATATAAAATTTTACTCAGGGTCTTCTAATGGCTTAATGAGTTTATCGAGTGAGTAGACTGAGCCTTATAAGCCAGGAGGGTCGCAAGCTTGATCCCCCGATCTGTGTTGTTCGCTAATCTCAGATGATATAGGTTCTACAATTCGCCTCAATGTTTCTGGGTTAAGAAGCGGAAAATAGGTCAAGATTCCCACTTTTAATTGGACTCCAGTGACCCCCTACCTGTGTGGATGTTAGATAAGGAAAGGATTAGGCTCTGCTGTCCAACATAGTTATTAAGGTTCCCATATGAATAACGAATACTAATATGAGGTACCAGAGAACACCTGGCAGCGAACAAAATATCTCATCAGAAATGCCTTTAGGATAGCAAGCAAAAAAATTGGCAAGAAAAATTAAAATGTTACATTACTACTTACCAATAGAGTACACTGCAAGTAAACATTATAGTGCAAAGTCAGATCACCTGGGTGTACAGAGCTGGAAAAAACTGTTTCTATTAGCATCAATGGCACAATTTAGCCCCCTTCTAACCAATAAAACATTATATTATGACGGCGCTGTATATGAAGATACTGGATATTCCCATTTTATTGATGCTTATTATTAATTTTCATGAAAAATCAGATTATATAATCTACAATGGGGTAGATTTTCATCTTCACCACCTGGGTGGTAATCTGGTGGGGCAATTCACTCACCTATTATAGAAGCTGCCTGATTTTCATTCCACTTCTGGCAAGGCAGATCACATGCACTTTATAGAATCCACCTCATTTTCATTCCATTGATTACCACAAAGCTGGCGAAGACCAAAATCTGCTCCTATATTTCTTAAGGAATAATTATACCTGTAAGATGTACATTTTCTACTACTAGAGCTGTAATTCAGTTAAATGGCTATCTACGTCCATTCCAGTTTCACTGTTACTTCTAAAGAATTAAATTAGTGCAATCCTACCAACAAAATAAGTCAAATTACTTAAGTAACTTGCGAGTCCTTGTATCAAACAGTAATAAAATTACAGTAGTAATTTACTGCAAACTCTTTTTTAGGAATGTTTATTTATCGTCTGGTTATGGCGCACTCATTCAGGCAACCTTTAGTCCTGTTTAAGGGCTACGAGAATTGCAATGAAATAAACTTACTCTTATGTAAACTCACCCCTTTATCACATTTGCCTCAGTGTTTGAATAAGAAATATATTAGGCTTTGTACAGAAATAGTGAGTCCCTAGTGATTTTGGTCCCCTTACAATAATTAACGGAAAAAATACTGTGCTACCAGTTAGCCTTGTTTAATTAATGCAGGGTGATCTCACCAGTAGAATAAAACTTTACTTTGCACTAATAGTACTTAAATATAAAAAAGGAAGTAATTAATGCCATAAAAAGGAATCGTTTACCACTTGAATTTAGTTTTCCCTTTAAGATTGCAGTGCATTTTTTTCTTTTTGCCAACTCCCCGTCTCCAGAAGACATTGATTCGTTGCTGGGATGCTGTTTGTTCGCTTGGCCAAGTGGTCATTATTCACGCGAACCTTGACCGTGAACGTCTGCATGCTATTTGATTAGAACAAACATCACAGCCAAGCCCCACCCTGTCCTCACCCAATGTCCATTTACACAAGAGACCCGAAACCATCCTGGTCTGTATTTGTAGGGAAATGGTGTTAGGAAAATTGATGGGACTGAAGGCCGATAAATCCCCAGGGCCTGATGGTCTACATCCCAGGGTACTTAAGGAAGTGGCCCTAGAGATAGTAGATGCATTGCTGGTCATCTTCCAGAACTCGATAGACTCTGGAACAGTACCCATGGATTGGAGGGTAGCTAATGTTACCCCACTATTCAAAAAAGATGGTAGAGAAAAAGCGGGGAATTATAGACCGGTAAGCCTGACATCGGTAGTGGGGAAAATGCTAGAGTCTATTATAAAAGATGTAATAGCAGAGCACTTGGAAAGCAGTGACAGGATCGGACAAAGTCAACATGGATTTACAAAAGGTAAATCATGCTTGACTAATCTACTGGAATTTTTTGAGGATGTAACTGGTAAAATAGATAAGGGAGAACCAGTGGATGTGGTGTATTTGGACTTTCAGAAGGCTTTCGATAAGGTCCCACATAAGAGATTAGTGTGCAAAATTAAGGCACATGGGATTGGGGGCAAGGTACTGACTTGGATAGAGAACTGGTTGGCGGACAGAAAGCAAAGAGTTGGAATAAACGGGTCATTTTCCGAGTGGCAGGCAGTGACTAGTGGGGTACCGCAAGGATCGGTCCTAGGACCCCAGCTGTTCACAATATATATTAATGATCTGGACGAGGGAATTGGATGTAATATCTCCAAATTTGCAGACGACACAAAGCTGGGTGGGAGGGTATGCTGTGAGGAGGATGTCGTGAAACTCCAGTACGATTTGGGCAGAAACATGGCAAATGCACTATAATGTGGATAAATGTGAGGTTATCCACTTTGGTGGCAAAAACAGGAAGGCAGATTATTGTTTGAATGGCAATAGATTGGGAGAAGGGGAAGTGCAGAGAGACCTGGGTGTTATTGTGCACCAGTCGCTGAAGGTAAGCATGCAGGTGCAGCAGGCAGTTAGGAAGGCAAATGGTATGTTGGCCTTCGTGGCAAGAGGGTTCGAGTACAGGAACAAGGATGTCTTGCTACAGTTGTACAGGGCCTTGGTGAGGCCGCACCTTGAGTATTGTGTGCAGTTTTGGTCGCCTTACCTGAGGAAGGACGTTCTTGCCATGGAGGGAGTGCAGCGAAGATTCACCAGGCTGATACATGGGATGGCAGGAATGACGTATGAGGAGAGATTGTGTCGATTGGGCTTATACTCACTGGAGTTTAGAAGATTGAGAGGGGATCTCATCGAAACCTACAAAATTCTGTCAGGCCTGGACAGACTAGATGCAGGAAGGATGTTTCTGATGGCCGGGGAGTCCAGAACCAGGGGTCATAGTCTAAGGATAAGGGGTAAGCCATTTAGGACTGAAATGAGGAGGAATTTCTTCACCCAGAGAGTGGTGAACCTGTGGAATTCTCTACCACAGAGGGCGGTGGAGGCCAGTTCATTAAATATATTCAAGAAAGAGTTGGATATATTTCTTGAGGCTAAAGGGATCAAGGGATATGGGGAGAAGGCAGGGACAGGTTACTGAATTTGGATGATCAGCCATGATCTCATTGAATGGCGGAGCAGGCTCGAAGGGCCGAATGGCCTACTCCTCCTATCTTCTATGTTTCTGTGCTTCTATGATTCTCGACTACTCACCGAGCTATTGGGCGAGCTCCATTACATAATGTTTGTAATTAATTTGTATGCTGTTGACTGTAAATCATTTAAAAATAATTCTTAAGAGAATGTAATAGGTCATTTGGTAAGGTCCACAAAAATTTACACTGTTTAACCAGGTGCAGCCAAACTCTCTCAAATCCGAGTTACAAAATATATTTTGATAGAAATAAATAGCGGAGTGTAGGAGTCTACGTACTCCTAACAAAATATACTGAACTCGGAGAGGTTCAACAGAAAAGGTTTAATTGTTGAGACCACATGTTGAACACAAAAATGGCGTCAGAGACTACACCAAGTCCGACTGACTTTAATCAGTCCACAGCTTCGACTGCCCCTCCCCCGCTCTGGGCTTAACTATGTTGCAGATCGAGTTTCTTAAAGGTGTGATCCTTCTTAAAGGCATGACGCCTGATTTATAGTCTACGGACCGAAAAGCGGATTGTGTCCTTTCTGTGATCGGTACGCCACACAGCTCCCCCAAGAATCCGCTAGTAGGGAGTGTATGAACTGGCATGGCGGCTTGATGGCACGGCCGGAACGGCTCTTGGCGGTTGGTGTCGGGAGCGGGGCGGTCGGACGTGTCGGGCTCTTAGGCGGTCTGCCCCGCGGTGGGGGTTGGCCCACTTGAACGGGTTCGTCGGGCTCTAGGTGCGCCAGCTTGAGCCGGTCGACCGACACCTTGTCAGTTCTGCCGCCCACTTGGAGGAGGAAGAACTTGTTCCCCGTCTGGAGTACCTTGTAGGGTCCGTAGAGGTCCTCGGTGGGCGTCATGGCGCACGAAAACAAATTTGGCCATGTGCAGGCTAGGTGGTACGCGGGTTGCTGGCTCGCCGTGCCGGCCGGTGGGTACCGGAGAGAACTGTTGTGCTCGGTTGGCGAAAGCGCGGCGTTGCTGGTCAGCCAACCAGGGGGTTGTGGCGGTGGGCAGGAACTCTCTGGGTATGCGCAGCGGCTGGCCGTACACGAGTTCCGCCGCCGAGGCTTGCAGGTCTTCCTTGACCGCGGAGCGTAGGCCAAGTAGCACCCACGGGAGGCGGTCGATCCAAGCCTCGTCCTCGAGGCTGGCGCAGAGGGACGCCTTCATGGACCTGTGGAATCGCTCACACAGTCCGTTGGCTTGGGGGTGGTAAGCCGTGGTGCGGTGAACGGCCACCCCGAGGCTTCGGGCAATGGCGGCCCACAGATCAGAGGTGAACTGTGGGCCTCTATCCGACGTCATGTCGGAGGGGACGCCGAACCGAGCGACCCAGGTCCTGATGAACGCCCTCGCAATGTCGGCGGTGGTGGTGGACGTCAGTGGAATGGCCTCGGGCCAGCGGGTGGTACGGTCCACGATTGTCAGCAGGTGCGTGTGACCTTGTGATGGCGGCAGGGGGCCGACGAGGTCGATGTGGACGTGGTCAAACCTTCTTTCTGGCACGGTGAACTCCTCGAGTGGGGCTTTGATGTGCTGGTGGATTTTGGCACGCTGGCAAGCTATGCAGGATCTGGACCAGATGCGCACATCTTTGCGCAGGCCGCGCCAGACAAATCGGTTGGCCACCAGTCTAATGGACGCGCGGGTGCTGGGGTCTGAGAGGCCGTGGACGATGTCGAACACCTATTTTTGCCGGGACTATGGGGCGGGGTTGCGCCAAGGAGGTGTCGCATTTGACTGTGACGGCGGACGGGCCGCAGGCGACGTCGGTCAGTCGCAGCCCTGGGAGGGTTGTGGGCGCGGAGAGCAGATCGGGGTCGGTGCGTTGCTCCGCTGCCAGTTGAGCATAGTCCATTGCCAGGTGGACGGCGGGGCGGGATAGGCAGTCGGCCACTACGTTGTCTCGAGCGGAGACGTGCCGGATGTCCGTAGTGAATTCAGACACCGCGGCGAGCTGGCGTTGTTGCCTGGCTGACCACGGGTCCGCAGATTTTGCCATCGCGAATGTCAGGGGTTTGTGGTCGACAAACGCGGTGAAGGGGCGGCCCTCCAGAAGAAATCTAAAATGGCGGACTGCCAGGTACAGTGCGAGGAGCTCGCGGTCAAAGGCGCTGTATTTGGCCTCCGGGGGGCGCAGTTGGCGGCTGAAAAAGGCCAGCGGTTGCCAGGCCCCGTCGACCCACTGTTCGTACACGGCGCCGACCACGTGGTCGGAGGCGTCCGTGGCGAGGGTCACCCTGGCGTTGGGCTGTGGGTGAGCGAGCATGGTGGCGTCGGCGAGCGCCTTTTTGGTCGAGTCGAAAGCGGTCAACATGTCCGCCGACCACTCGATCGCCATTCTGTCTTTCTTACCCCGGAGGGCTTCGTATAGGGGTCGCATGAGGGAGACCGCTCCGGGAATGAAGTGGTTGTAAAAGTTGATCATCCCCAAGAACTCCTGGAGGCCTTTGATGGTGGTAGGCCAGGGGAACTGCTGGACAGCTTGCACCTTGGCGGGCAGGGGAATGGCTCCGTCCTGCGTGATGTAGTGGCCGAGGAATTCGATCCTGCTGAGGCCGAATTGGCACTTGGCTGGGCTGATGATGAGCCCGTGCTCACTGAGCCGCTGGAACAGGGTGCGGAGGTGCTCGATGTGTTCCTGCTTGGAGGAACTAGCTACCAGGATGTCATCCAGGTAGACAAAGAGGAACTTCAGGTCCCGGAGGACCGAGTCCATGAGCCGCTGGAAGGCCTGGGCCGCGTTTTTGAGGCCGAAGGGCATTCGGAGGAACTCGAATAGCCCAAAAGGGGTGATTATGGCCGTCTTGGGGACATCCGTGGGGTGGACTGGCACCTGATGGTAACCGCGCACCCGGTCGACTTTGGAGAAGACTGAGCGGCCGGCCAGTCTAGCCGAGAAGTCTTGAATATGCGGTATGGGGTACCGATCCGGCGTGGTGGCGTTGTTTAGGCGCCGGTAATCCCCACAGGGGCGCCATCCCCCGTCGGGTTTGGTGACGATGTGGAGTGTGGAGGCCCAGGGGCTGTTGGAGCGGCGGATGATGCCGAGCTGTTCCATTGTGGCGAACTTGGCCCGTGCGATCTCCAGCTTGGCCGGGTGCAGCCTGCGGGCGTGGGCATACACCGGTGGGCCTGTGGTGGGGATGAAGTGTTCTACCCCGTGCTTAGCAACTTTCCCGGAGAAGGTCTGGTTGGTGAGGGCTGGGAACTCAGCCAGGAGTGCTGAGTAGTCGTCCGTTGAGCGGGCGCGGCACTGCCACGCCATTTCGGTGGGTTGGGGGGGGCCATGGCGCCCGGGATAGGCGACATGGTGTTCATGTCCACGAGGTGGCGCCGAGGCATGTCGACCAACAGGCCGTGGGCGCACAGGAAATCCGCACCGAGGAGCGGGGAGAGCACCTTGGCGGTGATAAACTCCCAGTGGTAGCGGTGGCCTGCGAGGTCGATGGTGACGGTGCGGGTGCCGTACGTCCGGATGTCGGTGCCGTTGGCGGCAGCCAGCACAGGGCCGCGGCCGCCTCGCTGGATCTCGAGGGCGGACGCGGGGATGATGTTGCGCTGCGCGCCCGTG
The DNA here is from genome assembly GCF_052327205.1 of Somniosus microcephalus. Lineage (NCBI taxonomy): Eukaryota > Metazoa > Chordata > Chondrichthyes > Squaliformes > Somniosidae > Somniosus > Somniosus microcephalus. The sequence continues at coordinate 183,897,293 of NC_140991.1, forward strand.
TCGCATAGGAAACGGCGTCCGGAGGCGCTGTCCGTAACGTACAGCAGCACGCCTGCTTGCCCCACGGCCATCGTGTAGGCCGGTGTGGGGGCGGTTGGAAACGTGCAGGGATGGCTGCAGCGGCGTGCCCGTGCGCCGCACCGGGTATGGAAGTAGCAGTAGCCCTGGGTCGGAGGGCATGGGGGCCTCGTGGCCGAGCGATAGAGGGTGGAGCGCGTGCCGACGCTGTGAAGGCCAGGTCGGGGGTGACGGCGTGGTTGGAGCCGGCGGACAGGAGCTTATCGGCTTCGTCGGCCAGGTCCTCGAGGTCCATGAGGCTGGATGCCACGATCGCCGGGCGGATGCTGGGGGGTAGTTGGCGGATAAAGAGCGTGTGGAAGAGGGAGCCGGGCAGTTTCTCGTCGGTCAGAGCAAGCATGTGTGAGAGCAAGTCTGACGGCGTGGAGTCACCGAGGCCCGGGAGGTCGAGGAGGTGGCAGTTGCGCACGAATTGGGAGGCTGTGAATTTTTTAAGGAACGCGGCCTTGAGATGTGCGTACTTGCCATCCTCCGAAGGGTTTTGTAGTGTTGTCCAGACTCTCGTGATTGTGGAGCTGCCCAGGGAGGCGAGGAGGTAGTCGTACACCGTTGCGTCAGCGGTGATGCCGCGGAGTCGGAATTGCGATTCGGCTTGAAGGAACTAGGCTGCCTGGAGAAGGAACGCGCATTCTTGCTGGAAACACCAAAAGTTATTTTTTTTTAAATGGCTGTTAAGAAGATGGGACACCATCTTCATTGTGTTTTAACGTTTTAGACATTGTGTTTTTACATTTTACACATTATTTGTTAGGAGTGATGTTTTTTTTTTAAACACACTGAAGGTGAGAATAAAGATGGCGGCCACTCACCTCAGTTCAGAACGATAAGGCCCGCCCACACATGCACTGATTGGTCGATCGTCATGTCACCGAAGCATAGGATTGGTCAATCGTCCTGTCACTCGACTCTAGGAGGGCCCGGCTGCACATGCGACGAACCCGCCCCCGCCACGCATTGATTGGTCGACCATCGGGTTGGTCGACCGTACGATTGGTCGACCTCAATGTCACTCTATGGTAATGAGTGGATAATGAGCGGAATGTTGAAGGTTTTTCGGATACCGCGGGCGCAATTTTTGTCCGGCTGAAACGTAAATACGCTTACCATCGTTTTGGAACGGTGAGCTTTCTTTCGATGTAACGCACGCGTTGGTACGCTCTGTAACTTTCGAGCGCATAGCCGGACAGACGCACACCCGAGGACAGACAGACAGAAGGACAGATAGATCGACTCCTTTATATATAGATAGATAGATAGATTACACTGTCGAGTATTTCTGAAGTCGTTTTTTCTAAATTGGTTATTTGGTAAACCTTTATTTTAAGCAGGACATTATTTGTGTACTGGGAAAATGTTGATGCCTAATAACCACTCAGTACTAATTATACCTCCAGTGGCCCTGGCCCTTTTCTCTGGTTTTGACTTAATTTTCATTTTGGTGAGGGAGGAGGGTGGGGGAGGGGGTCGCTTGTTCAGTTTTTCATGCCTTTTCTTTTTAGTTTATACACGAGGGTAGATTTTATGCTAGTTCGGCCAAACCAGCACATAAGATTGCTGAATTTCAAGCGCAAGTTACATTCAGCGCAAATTGAGTTTCCGTGATCTTTTGCGCTGGTTTAAAAAACATTGCACGGGAAGCCGGCCCCACCCCCAGATTAAATGAATCATCATGGCAAATTCCCGCTAAAAGGCCTTTGCGGGTCTTCAAGGAAGCGCTTAAAATTAAGCTTTTTTGGCACAAGGACACTAATAGGCACCTTTTAAAAGCTTTTAAATATTAAATATTTAACTTACTAAGACTACTGTACACCAATGAAACTAGTAAACGGTTCTGTATAGTTTTTTTTAGTCATTTTCAATTATTTAAAATCGAGTTACTCAGGTGGTGGATTAGACACCCTTATTAAAAATGCTTATTATTTGTGATAAACCCATTTTCAGCTGTATTAATAAAACTGCACCAGGTTACCACTCTTAAATATATAAAGGAATATTTCTTGATGCAAAAAAAAATTAAGTTCTAAAATGCTGACCGATTGTGCTGGTTCATGGATGATTTTACATTTGTGGTTATGAAAATGAGTGCACAGAAACTTCAACCATAAAATCAATTCAGAAGACTAGCAACATTCTAAGCGCAATTTGAGTCTGGATTTCCGATTGCACCCAAAGCGAAACCCTACCCCATGGACTTAACATTTGTTTTTGTTTATGGACTGTTAATCAATTTGATTTAAGTTGTTTTAATATTGCTGCCTCTAACAGATTTATTGTTTCTATGTCTTGAATGTTCTTGTCTCTTTTCATTCAACATAGCTGTTGTGACCTGATAACCTATCTAATCTCTCAGGGTGTGCTGTTCTGCTGGTTTCAGCTGTCAGGCTTCCTCTCTAGCTGGTGTTGTCTCTTTTAACTTCCTCTGCCTTCTCAATATCTGTCCTTTGTTCAACTGTAATTTTTTTAATTAAAAAAAAATACTTAAGGAGTAACAGGTGGCCTGGAGCCCTATGATCCAGACTTCATGGGGACCCAAAAGCAACAGGATTTGAAGGTGCCATCTGTCATTTCTACATCACCAGAAATTAGATTATTTTTAAAGAAAAGTTCTTTCTCTCTCTCCACATCTCCTTTATCTCTAGAATATTTATTTCCTTCTCCACACGGACCACCCAGGTCACTGCTCCCTAGCGCTAGCCAAATTGCGAAAATTATAAAAACTATATAAAAATGTTGTATCTGCCTGTAAAATTGTATTACAGAAATGGCCATTTAATTAAAAACTTGAAAAGGAGAAAGGGCTGTCGGCTGGAGAAAAGGGGTCAAGGTTCCTATTGCTTCACAATCTAAGAAGTTCATAAGTTTTTTTTAAACCCCAAATTTAAGATTTTATAATGATTGTTCCATTTTTGTGCACTCTGGAAGTTGGCAGTACTGATTAGGTCTTAGGAAACTGCATATTATTTGTGAATTGTTACCTTGACTTGTGGAATGTTATTGTCAGAATTTGTAAACCAATAAAAACATAGATGATTAAAAATGTTTTCAGTGTGTAGGAGGATTATCTCTGAACTCTTGCTAGTCACAGACAAATCTTATGTATTCAATATATTAAAAGGCCTTGTGTGTAACACACATCACACTTTAAATGTGCCTGTCCTGCTTTTCTGAATAGTTACTTGATCCAATCGAAAATAATTCACTGCTATCCACTTATCGAGGAATCAATGCACAAACTCTTCAACGTTCCATTTACTTCAGTCTCTCACCACATCTCTCAAACTTCTACCATATCCTGTGACTCACTGAGCAATGTCATAGGAGATCCACTAGTAAGTTATCAATAGTGGAGCGAAGGGGAGAGATGAGCAGTAGGTCATTACTGGGAGCAGAGGGTGCTTGTTGGGATGTAGGATAAGAAAAGATTATAAAAGTAGGGTGGAACGAGGCATCTGAAGACAATGAATTTGAAATTAATGTCATGGTGAATAGGGAGCCAGTGGAGATGAAAAGACAGTGATAGGGATGGAATATGGGCTAGGGAATTGAGTTGTGTTTTTTTTGTATAATGGAGCTGGGGAGGCCTGGTGAAGAAAACAACAGCAACTTGCATTTATATAGTACCTTTAACGTAGTAAAACATCCCAAGGAGCTTCAAAGGAGCGTTATCAAACAAAATTTGACTGAGCCACATAAGAAGAAATTAGGACAGATGACCAAGAGCTTGGTCAAAGAGCTTGGTTTTAAGGAGCATCTTAAAGGAGGAGAGTGAGGTGGAGAGGTTTATGGAGGAAATTCCAGAGCTTAGGGCCTAGACAGCTGAAGGCATAGCCGTCAATGGTGGAGTGATTATAATTGGGGATGCGCAAGTGGCCAAAATTGGAGGAGCGCAGAGATCTTGGAGGGTTGTAGGGCTGGGGGAGGTTACAGAGCTAGAGAGGGCGAGGCAATAGAGGGATTTGAAAACAAGGATGAGAATTTTAAAGTTGAGGTGTTACCAGACTGGGAGCCAATGTAGGTCAGTGAGCACAAGGGTGATGGGTAATCGGGACTTAGTGCGAGTTCAGATATGGGCAGCAAAATTTTGGATGAACTCAAGTTTTGGAGGGCAGAAGCTGGGAGGCCGGCCAGGAGAGCATCGGAATAGCCAAGTCTCAAGGTAACACAGGCATCGATGAGGGTTTCAGCAGCAGATACGCTGAGGCAATGGTGGAGTTGGACAATGTTACGGAGCTAGAAGTAGGCAGTTTTGGTGATGGAGCGGATATGTGGTCGGAAGCTCATCTCTGGGTCCGACACCAAGGTTGCGAACAGTCTGGTTCAGCCTCAGTCAGTTGCCAGGCAAAAGGATGGAGTTTTTGGCGGAGGCCAAAGACAATGGCTTCGGTGGTCTTAATATTTGGAGGAAATTTCTGCTCATCCAATACTACATGTCGGACAAGCAGTGTGACAAATCGGAGACAGTGGAGGGGTCGAGAGGTGGTGGTGAGGTGGAGCTGGGTACAGTTAGCGTACATGTGGAACCTGATGTGTTTTTGGATGATGTTGCCGAGGTGTAGCATGTAGATGAGAAATCGCAGGGGGCCAAGGATAGATCAGGGGTAAGCCAGAGGTAACGGTCTGGGAGCGGGAAGTCATTGCAGGTGATTCTCTGGCTACGACGGGATAGATAAGAATGGAACCAGGTGAGTGCAGCCCCACCCAGCTGGACAACGGAGGAAAAGCGATGGAGGAGGATGGTCTGGTCAACCGTGTCAGAGGCTGCAGACAGGTTGAGAAGGACAGTTCACCATGGTCCCAGTTACATTGGATGTCATTTGTGGCTTTGGTAAGAGTTGTCTGTTTCAGTACTGTGGCAGGGGCGGAAACCAGATTGGAGGGATTCAAACATGGAATTGCGGGAAAAATGCTCACAGATTTGGGAGGCGACAACACCTTCAAGGATTTTGGAGAGGAAAGGGAGGTTGGAGATGGGGCGGGAGTTTGCAAGGACAGTGGGGTCAAGGCTCTCGGACAATGTTCCCTGTAAACTGCGCTTTGTTCTGTGCGGCCTGTTTCTTTTAGTGCGTTGTCCCTTTAAATTTCCGCTCATGCGTGGTATTTACAGTGGAGAAGCCAGTGAGCAGCCTACGCAGGACCTCTCCCATTACTGAGTGGCCACGCAGCTTAGAGGGAACATTGGTCAAGGATTAAAAACGCAAGGTCACAGACCTGAAACGTTAACTCTGTTTCTCTCTCCACGGATGCTGCCTGACCTGCTGAGTGTTGCCAGCATTTTCTGTTATTTCAGATTTCCAGCATCCGCAGTATTTTGCTATTGCATTGGTCAAGGATTGTTTTTATGAGGAGAGGGAATTTGAAGGGGAGGAGTACAGTACCTTAGGGGAGGGAACCATTTAGAATATCAGCAAACGTGGGGGCCAGGAAGGGAAGTTGGGTGGTCAGCAGAATGGTGGGAATAGGGTCGAGGGAGATGATGAACTTGGATAGGGTAGGGGATGGGGAAGTTTGGCTTGGTGGGCTTGGGAAAGGGAGGGAAGTGACAGAGGCAGCTGAAACGGTGAAGAAATCAAGCTTTGTTTTGGTAGAAGTGGGAGTGAGTTATAAACAATAGGTAGTTACGTTTTTGGTATTTTTATACTAGATATTTTCCTCAGGTTCAGCACCACAGACATTACTATAAGTGAAACCCCATTGCCTATCGTGTGGCATATCTGTGTAAATATAGCGAGTCCATGGGTTGGAGAGAGAAGAACCCTTATCACTATTTCATTACATAGAACCTGCAACACAGAAACAGACCATTCGGCCCACTGATCTTTGCTGGTGTTTATACTTCACACGAGTCTCCTCCCATTGTAATTACCTCTTCCCACCCTACCCTGCTATCCCTCTATTCTCTTCTCGCTCATGTATGCATCAAGCCTCCCCTTAATTGCATCACTGCTATCTGCCTCAACCACTCCATGCGGCAGTGAATTCCACATTCCTCTCTGTGGAAAGAAATTCCTCCTAAATTCTTTATTTGATCTGTTAGTGGCTATCTTATATTTATGCTCCCTTGGTCTGGACTCACCCACAAGTGGAAACAATTTCTCCATCATCCATCCTATCAAAGCTCTTCATAAATAAAACAAAACCTCTATCAGAATTTCTCTTATCTTTTCCAGAGAAAAGAGCTCGAGCCTGCTCAAACTTTCCTGATAGTTGGATCCTCTCAATTCTGGCAACGTTCTTGTCAATCTTTTCTGCGCGCACACAATTTTTATACAGAAAAAATACTTGTCTTACAGGGAGTCCATGGAATTTTGTTAACACAGGAAGCGGGTCCTCAGAAGCAAAAACATAGGAACAGCAGTAGGCCATTGAGCCCCTGGAGCCTGTTCCGCCATTCAATGAGATAATGGCTGATCTGCGACCTAATTCCATATACCTGCCTTTGGCCCATATCCCTTAATACATTTGGTTAACAAGAAGCTATCAATCTCAGATTTAAAATTAACAATTGATCTAGCATCAATTGCCGTTTGCGGAAGAGAGTTCCAAACTTCTACCACCCTTTGTGTGTAGAAGTGTTTCCTAATTTCACACCTGAAAGGTCTGGCTCTAATTTTTATACTGTGCCCCCTTGTCCTAGAATCCCCAACCAGCAGAAATATTTTCTCTCTATCTACCCTATCTGTTCCCCTTAATATCTTGAAAACTTTGATCAGATCACCCCTTCACCTTCTAAATTCTAGGGAATACAACCCTAATTTGTGTAATAAAAACAGAAAATGCTGGAGCTACTCAGCAGGTCAGGCAACATCTGTGAAGACAGAAACAGAGTTAGCGTTTCAGGTTGATGACCTTTCGTCAGAACTGGAAAAAAGCAGGAAATGGAACAGATTTTTAAGCAAGTGTAGGAGCTGGGAAAGAGGGGAGGGGATGAAAGAACAAAAGGGAAGGTCTGTGATAGGATAGAAGGCAGGAGAGGTTAAGAGATATTCAAGGCAAAAGGAGATGGTAATGGGACAGGTTAAGAAACAAAAGATGGCTCTAGATGAAGTGTAAATTATGCTGGCAGAAAGAAAGACAGCTGCCATGTGGGAGAGAAGAAAAGAAAACACAAACAAAAAAAAAGTGGGAAAAAATATGCATATAATAGGGGCCGAGGTTATGAGCTGAAATTGTTGAACTCTATGTTGAATCTAAAATTCTGTAAAGTGCCTAATCGAAAGATGGGGTGCTGTTCCTCGAGCTTACATTGAGTTTCAGTGGAACAATGTAAGAGGCCGAGGACAATGAGGTCTGAGTGGGAGTAGAGCGGAGAATTAAAGTGACAGACGACCGGAAGCTCGGGGTCCCCCTTACGGATTGAACGGAGGTGTTCCGCAAAGGGGTCACCCAATCTGTGTTTTGTCTCCCCAATGTAGAGGAGACCACATCGTGAGCAGCGAATACAGTATACTAAATTGCAAGAAGTACAAGTAAATCGCTATTTCACCTGGAAGGGGTGTTTGAGGCCCTGGACAGTGGGAAGTGGGGAGGTATAAGGAGATGTGTTGCATCTCCTGCGCTTGCACGGGAAAGTGCTGAGCGAAGGGGAAAGGGTAATAACAACAGAAAATGCTGGAAATACTCAGCAGGCCAGGCAGCATCCGTGGAGAGAGAAACAGAGTTAACGTTTCAGGCATTTTCTGTTGTTATTTCAGATTTCCAGCATCCGCAGTATTTTGCTATTATAATGAAGGGGTGTTGGGGGTGATAGAGGAGTGGACCGGGGTGTCGCGGAGGGAGCGGTCCCTTTGGAATGCTGAAAGGGGAGGTGAGGGGAAGAAGTGTTTGGTGGTGGGATCACGCTGGAGGTGGCGGAAATGGCGGAGGATGATTCGTTGAATGTGGAGGCTGGTGGGGTGAAAGGTGAAGACAAGGGGAACTCTATCGTGGTTCCGGGAGGGAGGGGCAGGGGTGATAGGACGGACACGGTCGAGGGCCGTGTCAACCACAGTAGAGGGGAATCCTCAGTTGAGGAAAAAGGAAGACATGTCGGAAGCACTCGTACGGAAGGTGACATCGTCAGAGTAGATATGGCGGAGACAGAGAAACTGGGAGAATGGAATAGAGTCCTTACAGGAAGCGGGATAGGAGGAAGTGTAGTCCAGGTAGCTGTGGGGGTCAATGGGCTTGTAGTGAATGTTTGTGTAATCTTTTCTCGTAACTTAACCCTTGAAGTCTGGGTATCATTCTGGTAAACCTACGCTGCACTCCCTCCAAATCCAATACATCCTCCTTAAGGTGTGGTGCCCAAAACTGCTCACAGTACCCCAGGTGTGGTCTAACCAGGGTTTTGTACAGCTGCAGCATAACTTCTACCCCCTTGTACTCTAGTCCTCTCGATATAAAGGCCAGCATTCCATTAGCCTTTTTGATTGTTTTCTGTACCTGTTCATGATATTTTAATGATCTATGTACCTGAACCCCAAGTCTCTTAGGGCCTCCACTGTTTTTAGCTTTTCACCATTTAGAAAGTATTCTGTTCTATCCTTTTTTAGGTCCAAAGTGGATGACCTTGCATTTGCCTACTGATGCACTATCAATTGCTACAAAAGACTGGAGATTGAGAAAGTAATAAACAGGCTTTTATTACCAAAGAACAGAGCATGCCTCTTGTGGTTGCCTGGTATCCAAAAGGGCTGGAGGCTTCTGAGCAGCGACCTTTATACCCAGCCATGAGGGTGGAGCCAGGGGCGGAGTCAGCTGAGGCATGCACAGACAAGTACAACAATATGCAAGAGTGAACAACAATACTAACAACAGTGGTTTACCACATTCACCCCTTGTTTAGAATTGAGTCCGGCGGGGTGAAGTGCACTAAAAATTCGTGTACTGAAGTCTATCAGGAGGCCTTGTAAGCCGTCCTGAGCGTCGCAGCAGCGGCGGTGATGGTGCAGCATCCAATGGTGAACCCGGTGTCTCGTTCAGAGGAGGTGTAGCAGGTGGCGGACCCTGGGGCTGCTGCATGCCGTCTACAGGGGTCAGAGCATGGGTAATGGGAGGTAGCGATGGTGGTCTCTCAGAGGCACCCGAAGGTGCGAGGTCTCGTGCGGGGACTGTGTCCTGGGGGTAGGCAGGAGTAGCGGTGGGTGGCGAAGAGGGTGTTTCAGGAGCACCTGCAGGTGCGAGGTCTCGAATGGAGACTGTGTCCTCCCGCCCGTCCGGGTACACCACGTAAGCATACTGCGGGTTGGCGTGGAGGAGGCTCACCCTCTCGACCAGGGGGTCCGCCTTATGGGTCCTCACGTGCTTCCGCAGTAGGACGGGACCTGGAGAAGTCAGCCATGTTGGTAGCGAAATCCCCGACGTGGACTTCCTGGGGAAGGAGAACATTCTCTCGTGAGGAGTGGCATTGGTGGGTGTACAGAGCAGCGACCGAATGGAATGGAGCGCCGCAGGGAGGACCTCCTGCCAGCGGGAGGTCGGAAGGCCCTTAGATTTTAAGTTTAAAAGGACTGCCTTCCAGACTGTCGCATTCTCCCTTTCCACCTGGCCGTTACCCCGGGGGTTGTAGCTGGTGGTCCTGCTTGTAGCAATGCCTCTCGCGAGCAGGTACTGCCGAAGTTCGTCGCTCATAAAAGATGAGCCCCTGTCGCTATGGATATAGCTAGGGAAACCGAACAAGGCGAAGAGGTCATTCAGACATTTAATGACCGTGGTACTGGTCATGTCCGAGCAAGGGATGGCAAACGGGAAACGGGAGTACTCATCAATTATATTGAGGAAGTACACATTGCGGTCAGAGGAGGGGAGGGGCCCTTTAAAATCGATGCTCAGCCGCTCGAAGGGGCGCGTGGCTTTGATCAGGCTCGCTCTGTCTGGCCTATAAAAATGCGGCTTGCACTCGGCACAGATCTGGCAGTTCCTGGTCATGGTCCTGACCTCCTCGATGGAGTAGGGCAGGTTACGGGATTTGATAAAATGGAAGAACCTGGTGACCCCCGGGTGGCAGAGGTCATTGTGGAGGGTCTGTAGCCTATCAACCTGCGCGTTGGCGCACGTACCACGTGATAGGGCATCTGGGGGCTCATTGAGTTTCCCGGGCCGGTACAAGATATCGTAATTGTAGGTGGAGAGTTCGATTCTCCACCTTAAGATCTTGTCATTCTTGATTTTGCCCCGCTGCTTATTATGAAACATAAAAGCCACTGAACGCTGGTCAGTGAGCAGGGTAAATCGTTTTCCGGCCAGGTAATGCCGCCAATGTCGCACGGCTTCCACAATGGCCTGGGCCTCCTTTTCGACAGAGGAGTGTCGAATCTCGGGGCCCTGGAGGGTCCTTGAGAAAAAGGCCACGGGTCTCCCCGCCTGGTTAAGGGTTGCAGCTAGGGCAAAGTCGGATGCGTCGCTCTCCACTTGAAAAGGAAGGGACTCATCCACAGCGTGCATTGTGGCCTTCGCAATGTCTCCTTTTATGAGAGTGAAGGCTGCACAGGCCTCTGCTGTCAGGGGGAAGGAGGCGGACTTGATGAGGGGTCGGGCTTTATCCGCATAGTTGGGCACCCACTGAGCATAGTAAGAGAAAAACCCCAGGCATCTCTTCAGTGCTTTCTGGCAGTGGGGGAGGGGGAGCTCCATAAGGGGGCGCATTCTATCGGGGTCTGGGCCGATGACTCCGTTCTCCACTACGCAGCCAAGAATAGCGAGGCGCGTAGTACGAAACATACATTTGTCTTTGTTGTATGTGAGATTCAGCCGCTGGGCCGTCCGGAGGAATTTCTCTAGATTAACGTCGTGGTCCTGCTGGTCGTGGCCGCAGATGGTGACGTTGTCTAGATATGGGAAAGTGGCCTGGAGCGCGTTCTGGTCAACCATCCGGTCCATCTCCCGTTGGAAGACAGAAACTCCGTTGGTGACGCCGAAGGGAACTCTGAGAAAGTGATAGAGCCGACCGTCAGCTTCAAAAGCTGTGTACTGGCGGTCCTCAGCCCTGATGGGGAGCTGGTGGTATGCCGACTTCAGATCAATCGTCGAGAACACCCGGTATTGTGCTATCTGATTGACCATGTCAGATATGCGGGGGAGTGGGTATGCATCTAGTTGGGTGTAGCGATTGATCGTCTGGCTGTAGTCAATAACTAGGCGCTGTTTTTCGCCAGTCTTCACTACCACCACTTGTGCTCGCCATGGGCTGGTGCTACTTTCAATAATCCCTTCCTTCAGGAGTCTCGCTACCTCGGATTTAATGAAGCTCCTATCCCCAACACTGTAACGCCTGCTTTTGGTAGCGATGGGCTTACAGTCGCGGGTGAGGTTAGCGAACAAGGAGGGGGGGGGGACTTTAAGGGTGGAGAGGCTGCAAATGGTGCACGGCGGGCGATTTAAAAGCTGCTGGCTGCAGACTGTGAGTGGGGGGAGGGGTCCGTCATACGCTAATGTGACACTCTTAAGGTGGCACTGAAAATCCAACCCCAGTAGAACGGCAGCGCAGAGATGGGGCAGGACCAGAAGTTTAAAATGTTTGTATTCTGTGCCCCTTACTGAAAGGGTCACTACACAGTAGCCACCGACGTCCGCTGACTGGGCTTTGGAAGCCAAAGAGATCCGATGGCGCGTCGGCAGGACCGGGAGAGAGTAACTGCGCACCGTGTCGGGGTGGATAAAGCTCTCCGTGCTCCCGCTGTCAAAAAGGCAGGTAGTGGCGCGGCCGTTTACCGTAATATCCATCATGGACCTGGACAGTTGATGAGGGAGAGATTGGTCCAGCGTCACGGAGGCCAGCGTATGGTCGAGCGAGTCGATGTGGTCGTCAGATGAGGCGGTGGTTGAGTCCGGCTCCCCCGTGGTTGAAGTCGGAGGCGTCCAAGATGGCGGACAAAATGGCGGCGCCCACGGTCCCGATCCCCACGCGGCTGGGGGAGCCCAAGATGGCGGACAAGATGGCTGCGCCCACGGTTCGCACGCAGCGCTGCTGGCGTTAGCGGTCTTCCCTTTGCAGGCGCTAACGTAGTGACCTTTCTTCCCGCAGCCGGAGCAGGTAGCATTCTTCGCGGGGCAGCGTGCTCTAGGGTGTTTAGCTTGGCCACAAAAATAGCATTTTTGTGCCTTGGACATCGCTGCAGCAGTCGGAGGTGGCGGTCCCATGGCCCAAGATTGCGGCGTCCACGGCGCGGGGCGATGAGGGGAGAAAGCGTCCATATTTCTGTGGGCCGCGTCGAGCGAGAGCGCGAGGGACACTGCCTTTGTCAGGTCTATTTCACCCTTCTCCAGCAGCCTCTGCCGGGAGTAGTCGGACCTTAGACCCGCAACGAAAGCGTCTCGTATCAATCCCTCCGCATGTGCCGCGGCCGATACTTCCTTGCAGTCGCAGCCGCGTCCGAGTACCCGCAGTGCCCGTAGGAAGGCTTCCACCGATTCCCCGGGCTGCTGTCTGCGAGATCTTAAAAGGTGCCTGGCATAGACCGTGTTAACCGGGCGTGCATACTGCCCTTTCAGTAGGTCGATAGCCGCCGCGTAGGTCGTCGCATCTTGGATTAAAGTATAGACTTGGTGGCTCACCTTCGAGGCCAGGATTTTCAGTTTATTTTCATCAAGAGTCACGGTCGAGGCTTCCAGATACGCCTCAAAGCAACGCAGCCATTGTGCGAATTTAGTCGACGAACCCGCTTCTTGGGGGTCTAGGTCCAGGCATGTTGGTCTGAGGGCTCGCAGCAGCGCCTGCTGCTCAGCGTTTTGCGCCATCGGTTGATCAGCATCCGCAGCCAACATTTAACTTTGGTAATAAAATTGATGCACTATCAATTGCTACAAAAGACTGGAGATTGAGAAAGTAATAAACAGGCTTTTATTACCAAAGAACAGAGCATGCCTCTTGTGGTTGCCTGGTATCCAAAAGGGCTGGAGGCTTCTGAGCAGCGACCTTTATACCCAGCCATGAGGGTGGAGCCAGGGGCGGAGTCAGCTGAGGCATGCACAGACAAGTACAACAATATGCAAGAGTGAACAACAATACTAACAACAGTGGTTTACCACACCTACATTGAAATCCATTTGCTACAGTTTTGCCCATTCACTTAATCTATCAATCTATCAGCCAAAAAGGTTGATAATCCCTGCTGTAGACAGAATTTGTTTAAACTATGTTCTTGCAAATCCTGTCCTTTCCCCTCAATGACGTGGATTACATTGGAGAAGGGTGAATTTCAGGACATTGTACTGTGAGGATAGGCACATTTAGATTTTTAAATAAATAAGCCAGGTTGATAATATTGAGCTTAAAGAGTTGTTAGGATTAAAATAGAAATTGGGCTACTTACCACCACCCGTTAACGGTAGATTCCTGGAAAAAAATTGCGGCTGCCGCTCTAACACCCACCTCTGGCGCAGGACTCAGCGGCTGCCATTTTGGTGAGGGCCATAGCACTGCCCTTAGCAGCGCTGGCCCTGGTCTTTGCAAATCTGGAGAGCGTGACATCAATCGGCATGCCACGCCGACTTAACGCCACGCTCTGCAAACTTGGATCTTAGCGCTGAGTCCTAAGCTCACTCTGAAAAGCGAGTGTGCAGCAGACCAACAGAGACGCTGTCAGAACTTCTTAAAGGGACACACATATCTTTCAGGTAAGTTTGCATTTAAGCTTTTGGACTGGATTCTTTTTATTTTATTGAAGTAATGGCTTGGTGCAATAGATGCTAAAAGTTTTTCAAGTATGCAGGGAGTGCTGCTGGACATTTGCAAGGCCTTGGATGGTAAAGGAAGGCCTCTGAGAAGATAGAAAATACTGGAAATACTCAGCAGGTCAAGCAGCATCTGTAATGAGAAAAACAGAGTTCATGTCTCAGGTCGAGATGCTGCCTGACCTGCTGAATATTTCCAGCATTTTATGCTTTTATTTCAGATTTACAGTATCCACTCGCAGAGGGAAGAAGAAGAAGCAGAAGAGGAGGAAGCAGAAGGAAGGATGCAACCCAGAGAGCCCCTTTCTGGCTGGGATATCCAGGATGGAATCATCCACCTGCGGTACCAATTCCCCTTTCAACATTTGTCCCTCAACTTACCTTCCCTCTGTTACTTCCATCAGTGTCCAAAATGCTGAAATAAAAGCCACCACAAAGAAAACTTCCCAATCCAACTTTATACATCTATCCATCCAATATCATATCAAGAAATCAACTAATCACCCTTATGCATTTCCTTAGTGACTGTATGTGTGTGCCTTTGCCTATCCTGTGCATCAGCCAGTGGCTCAGTGGGTAGCACTCTCATCTGAGTCAGCAGGTTATGTGTTCAAGTCCCACTCAAGGAACTTGAGCACAAAAAACTAGGCTGACACTCCAGTGCAGTGCTGAGAGAGTGCTGCACTGTCGGAGGTGTCTTCTTGTAAGGTTATCAAAATTCCCCCATTCCCCCAAGGTTATTAATAAAAGGGACCCTGTATGGACAATTTAAAAAAGGGTACCCAAAAGATGGCGTCCGCACCTCATGACCAAAAGCCTGTAAGATTTTACAAGCTTGGACTCTGCAGCACAGAACAGGCAGTTCTGGGAAATCAAAACTTAAAATGCATTTCTGTGAAAAGGACTTTGTGTTTGAAAAGCCAGACAGCTAGGCAAGCACTGAATATGCATTGCGTCAGATCGAAACAGATCAAACCCAGTTAGGCCTAAACATGAGGCCATTAGTTTGTCCGCATAAATAATCGGAAACAGCTCAAGGGAGCCACCAAGGCTGGACAGGCCGATTAAAATGCATTAATGACAATACAACCTGGACATCGGGGCCATCGGGTGCGATAAACGATCATCTAAAGCCAGTTAACTTAGATTGGTATAATCATTTAAAACAGCCCGCCAAAAGTTGGACAATAGACTGACCTGATTTGGTGTGCTGATAAGGGCCATCAGAAGGAGTATAATTGTAGGCCCATCGGTAATCAACGCTCTCTTGCGCACTTGCTCTCTTCCTCCTGCACTTACCGCCTGGCCACTGCCCGTGTCTTCCCCAAATCCATCAGGGACGCCCGGTATCGCACCAGGCAAACACGGGCAAACCAGGCCAGACGAGGCGGGATGAGACGAGACGAGATGAAATGAGATGAGACGAATTGGAAGAAGATTGAAGAACGCTTCGAATAATCGGGCCTTCAATCCAGCTAACCTGTGACTATCTTCATGCAAACTTCAACTGCCGCCACCCGAAGAAGAGGAACCATCACCCCTGTGAGGTAAAGTACCCAAGCAAAGACTTTAATCTCGGGGTACTTTACCTAGACGATGCCCTTGCAGCGCCCTGAGACCACGTGATGACAGCAGGCCCCAGAGAGCACAAAGAGCGAACCCCAAACCCCACAGCCATTTTAACTCAGCAGATTTTGACTCGGTGAGCATGAATTCCTGGCCCCTCTTAGCTTACTCTAGTTAGGTATAGGGGTGTGTTGGTGAAAAATAAATTCACTCGAGTCTGTCTTAAAGTAAAAGTACACAGTTTATTAACAGAACGTTCTGAGAGGTCATAGACCCCGCGGTCTAGTGATACCCTTCTCATTCTCTCTTGGTTGGTACAGCTTTTTATTCTATTTTTATCCAATCACATTGTATTACAATAATCACCTGATCACATATGGCTTATTTATTCTTTTCAGTATTAGTAAAGGTTAGTCACATCTTACTATGCCTTTGGTCACAGGTCAAATTCCCATGACCCCTATATTCTGCTGTGTCTACAATTTTTAGCTAAAGCAGCACATTCCTTATCGCTTACTCAAAACATACATATTCTGTCTTGTCCCACAGCTGCGTCTTATCTTTGTTTTGCAAAGTTCTGCTTTTTCACATAAGAAAGTAGCATTTTTCAGTCTGTCCTTTGTTTAGTTTTGCCTTTTTACGTAAGTCAATTTTATTGTGATATTTCTTATCGCCACCTGGTTTCTTTTAGTTCTTGTTCATTTTCACATGACCCCACTCCTTTGTTCTGATTTTAATTTTGCTGGCATCACTTCATTAGTGGTCACCTCGGCTGTCTGAATTCTGAGAGGGTTCATTTTAACCCCTTCAGTCCCTCCTGTTGGTCCCACACCAAATTTAGACATTGGTTAGGGATAACAACTTCTTTTCCACTTTTACCATCCCCGGGATTACTCCTATACTGATGGCTTAAACTTAGTACCTAAGTTCATCTTTCCCCTCTGTCTATCTTGTTGTGCTGGGCATGGTAGTCTGTGCAAATGACTGAAGAGCTTTACATGTATGTACCTACTTCTGTCAGTTCATTATCCCACATTAACTGTTTGGTTTCTGGCTCAATATCGATTATATCAACTGTAGCAACCGGCATTATTCAGGACACAGCTGCCCTACAACATGCATTCAAAACCGTCATCATAACACAAAATAATACTGCAGCTATAATAACAATTATAAGTCCATGCATCAGATATGAACTCCAAGATCCTCCAAATAGCCAACTCCACCAACCTTCCCCATGGGTTTCGTGGCTCCTTGTTATCTAGCAGGTGCTATCCTCCCTGTTTCCTTGCATTTTACCATTCCCTTATCATTTCTATTTGTCTTTTGATGCTTGATATTTGACCTTGCTGGCAATTATGCTATCTTTTTCTGCTTGCCTGTTGTCAGTCCCTGGTCTAAGTGCGTCGGCGGGAATCTCGAGCGGCAGAGTGGGGCTATAAAAGCCCCAGAGACCAGGTAAGGCCTCAGTACGTCGGCGGGAATCTCGAGCGGCAGAGCGGGGCTATAAAAGCCCCAGAGACCAGGTAAGGCCTCAGTGCGTCGGCGGGAATCTCGAGCGGCAGCAGCGGGGCTATAAAAGCCCCAGAGACCAGGTAAGGCCTCAGTGCGTCGGCGGGAACTAAGCGGTAGCAGCGGGGCTATAAAAGTCCCAGAGACCAGGTAAGGCCTCAGTGCGTTGGCGGGAACTCAGCGGCAGCAGCGGGGCTATAAAAGTCCCAGAGACCAGGTAAGGCCTCAGTGCATCGGCGGGAACTCAGCGGCAGCAGCGGGGCTATATAAGTCCCAGAGACCAGGTAAGGCCTCAGTGCGTCGGCGGGAACTCAGCGGCAGCAGCGGGGCTATAAAAGTCCCAGAGACCCAGGTAAGGCCTCAGTGCGTCGGCGGGAACTCAGCGGCAGCAGCGGGGCTATAAAAGTCCCAGAGACCAGGTAAGGCCTCAGTGCGTCGGCGGGTGTTTCAGCGGGGCTATAAAAGTCCCAGAGACCAGGTAAGGCCTCACAGCGTCGGCGGGAACTCAGCGGCAGCAGCGGGGCTATAAAAGTCCCAGAGACCAGGTAAGGCCTCACAGCGTCGGCGGGAACTCAGCGGCAGCAGCGGGGCTATAAAAGTCCCAGAGACCCAGGTAAGGCCTCAGTACGTTGGCGGGAACTCAGCGGCAGCAGCGGGGCTATAAAAGTCCCAGAGACCAGGTAAGGCCTCACTGCATCGGCGGGTGTTTCAGCGGCAGCAGCGGGGCTATAAAAGTCCCAGAGACCAGGTAAGGCCTCACTGCATCGGCGGGTGTTTCAGCGGCAGCAGCGGGGCTATAAAAGTCCCCAGAGACCAGGTAAGGCGTACCAGTCTCCAGTCTGGGAACTCGGAGGGAAGGAGAGAGGTAAAAAGTAATCCAAGTGTGACGTCACCAGAAAGCGGGTAAGTGATTGGTTGGTAAGTATTTCTCCCTTTTTTAAGCTTAAATCTCTTTGGTTTATAGTTTCTAAGGCGTGATATTCACCATCTAGAATCGGGGCAGAGGGTATTTAAGAATAATATTAATAAATTTAATTAATTACATAGAATGGGAGATCAGGTGATGTGTTGCTGCTGCAATATGTGGGAGCTGGTGGACACCATTGATGCTCACGGTGATCACATTTGCAGTAAGTGTTGGCTGCTCGAGGAATTCTGGCTCCGTGTTGAAGAGCTGGAGTCCAAGCTACAAACACTGAGACACATCAGGGAGGGGGAGAGTTACCGGGACTCTGTGTATCACGAGGTATTCACACCAATTAGATTAATTAATTCAGATGTAGTCCGTGGCCAGGGTCAGGATGGTGTGACTAGAAGTGAGGCAGATACGGGGATCCAGGAGGTAGTGTTGGAGGAGCCGCAGCCCTTGCACTTGTCCAACAGGTTCGAGGCTCTTACTCCCTGTGAGGATGGGAACAGGGGCTGCGGGGAGGATGAGCAACCTGGCCACAGCACCCTGGAGTGGGGGGCCATTCAAGTGGGGGGAGTTAAAAGAAATGTTGTCGTGGTAGGGGATAGTATCGTTAGGGGGATAGAGTTCTTTGCAGCCGAGAGCGAGAGTCCCGAAGGCTGTGTTGCCTGCCCGGTGCCAGGGTTAAGGACATCTCCTCTGGACTGGAGAGAAACTTGGAGTGGGAGGATCCAGTTGTCGTGGTCCATGTTGGTACCAACGACATAGATAGGACAAGGAAGGAAGTTCTGCTGAGGGAGTTTGAGCAGCTAGGGGCCAAATTAAAAAGCAGAACCACAAGGGTAATAATCTCTGGATTATTACCTGAGCCACGAGCAAATTTGGCTAGGACAAATAAAATTAGAGTTAAATGCGTGGCTCAAAGACTGGTGTGGGAGAAATGGGTTTTGCTTCCTGGGACACTGGCACCAGTACTGGGGCAGGAGGGAGCTGTTCCGTTGGGACGGGCTTCACTTGGCCAGTGCTGGGACTAGAGTCCTGGCGGATCATATAACTAGGGCTGTAGAGAGGGCTTTAAACTAACTAGTGGGGGGGGAGGTTCCTAGAGAGCAAATAATAAAAATGACAACAGAGAAGGTCATAGACTTAGGTAGCAGTGGGGAAATTAAAAACCAGAGCGTGTCAGGAAGGGGCAGAAGGTATGGAGTAAAAGGTAAAGTAATAAAAAGGGCAAAAGCAGGAACTAAGTGTCACAAACTTTGAAAGTTCTTTATCTGAATGCACGTAGCATTCGTAACAAAATAGACGAGTTAATGGCACAAATAACTACATATGGGTATGATCTTGTGGCCATTACAGAAACATGGCTGCAGGGTGACAATGCCTGGGAATTAAACATACCAGGTTATTTAACGATCAGGAAGGACAGGCAGGAAGGAAGGGGAGGTGGGGTGGCTATGTTAATAAAGGAAGGAATCACTGTAATACAGAGAAATGATATTGGGTCAAAAGATCAGGATAATGAAACAGTTTGGGTGGAGGTAAGGAATAATAAGGGGAAAAAAGCACTAGTGGGCGTAGTCTATAGGCCTCCGAACAGTGGCAACTCTGTTGGACGGAGTATCAATCAGGAAATAGTTGAGGCTTGTAATAAGGGAACATCTATAATTATGGGAGATTTTAACTATCATATTAATTGGACAAATCAAATTGGGCAGGGCTGCCTTGAGGATGAGTTCATTGAGTGTATTAGGGATGGGTTTCTTGAGCAGTATGTAACTGAACCGACCAGGGGGCAAGCAACCTTAGATCTGGTCCTGTGTAACGAGACAGGATTAATTAAAAATGTCCTAGTAAAGGATCCCCTTGGAATGAGTGACCATAACATGGTTGAATTCCATATTCAATTAGAGGGTGAGAAGGTTAGATCTCAAACAAGCGTGCTAAGCTTGAATAAAGGAGACTATGAAGGTATGAGAGCAGAATTGAGTAGAGTGGATTGGGAAAATAGATTAAAGGGTAAGACGATACATGATCAGTGGTGTACATTTAAGGAGTTATTTTACAACTTCCAAAAAATATATATTCCACTGAGAAGAAAAGGGTGTAAAAGAAAAGACAGCCATCCGTGGCTAAGTAAAGAAATTAAGGATAGTATTCGACTAAAAACAAGAGCATATAAGGTAGCCAAATCTAGCGGGAGGATAGAGGATTGGGAAAACTTTAAAAGACAGCAAAAAATAACAAAAAGATTGATTAAGAAAGGGAAGATAGATTATGAAAGTAAATGAGCAAAAAATATAAAAACAGATAGTAAGAGTTTTTATAGTTATATAAAAAGAAAAAGGGTGGCTAAAGTAAATGTTGGTCCCTTAGAGGATGAGACTGGGAAATTAATGGTGGGAAATATGGAGATGGCAAAAACACTGAATGAGTATTTTGTATCAGTCTTTACAGTAGAAGACACTAAGAATATCCCAACACTGGACAAACAGGGGGCTAAAGCGGGGGGAGGAGCTAAACACGATCAAAATCACTAAGGTAAAATAAAGGGACTCCAGGCAGATAAATCACCTGGACCTGATGGCTTACATCCTAGGGTCTTGAGGGAAGTGGCGGTAGGGATTGTGGATGCATTGGTAATAATTTTCCAAAACTCCCTGGACTCGGCAAAGGTCCCGGCAGACTGGAAAACTGCTAATGTAACACCCTTATTTAAAAAGGGCAGTAGAAAGAAGGCTGGAAACTATAGACCAGTTAGCCTAACATCTGTGGTAGGCAAAATTTTGGAGTCCATTATTAAGGAGACAGTAACAGGACATTTGGATAATCATAATTTAATAGGACAAAGTCAGCATGGTTTTATGAAGGGGAAGTCATGTTTGACAAATTTACTGGAGTCCTTTGAGGAAGTAACATATAGGGTGGATAAAGGGGAACCAGTGGACGTAGTGTATTTAGACTTCCAAAAGGCATTTGACAAGGTGCCACACAAAAGATTATTGCTTAAGATAAAAAATCACGGGATTGGGGGTAATATTCTGGCATGGATAGAGGATTGGCTATCTAACAGAAGGCAGAGAGTTGGGATAAATGGTTCATTCTCAGACTGGCAATCAGTAACCAGTGGTGTTCCGCAGGGGTCAGTGCTGGGTCCCCAACTCTTTACAATCTATGTTAACGATTTGGAGGAGGGGACCGAGTATAACATATCAAAGTTTGCAGATGATACTAAGATGGGAGGGAAAGTAGTGAGTGAGGAGGACATAAAAAACCTGCAAGGGGACATAGACAGGCTAAGTAAGTGGGCAGAGATTTGGCAGATGGAATACAATACTGGAAAGTGTGAGGTTATGCACTTTGGCAGGAAAAATCGTCGAGCAAGTTATTATCTTAATGGCAAGAAACTGGAAAGTACTGAAGTACAAAGGGATCTGGGGGTCCTGGTGCACGAAACTCAAAAGGTTAGTATGCAAGTGCAGCAAGTGATTAAGAAGGCCAATGGAATGTTGGCTTTCATTGCTAGGGGGATAGAATATAAAAATAGGGAGGTATTGCTTCAGTTGTACAAGGTATTGGTGAGACCGCACCTGGAATACTGCGTACAGTTTTGGTGTCCATACTTAAGAAAGGACATACTTGCTCTCGAGTCAGTACAAAGAAGGTTCACTCGGTTAATCCCGGGGATGGACATATGAGGAGAGGTTGAGTAGATTGGGACTCTACTCATTGGAGTTCAGAAGAATGAGAGGCGATCTTATTGAAACATATAAGATTGTGAAGGGGTTGGATCGGGTGGATGCGGGGAGGATGTTCCCGATGATGGGTGAAACTAGAACTAGGGGGCATAGTCTTAGAATAAGGGGTTGCTCTTTCAAAACTGAGATGAGGAGGAACTACTTCACTCAGAGGGTGGTAGGTCCATGGAATATGCTGCCCCAAAAAGCTGTAGACGCTACATCATTACATAAATTTAAAACAGAAATAGACAGTTTCCTAGAAGTAAAGGGAATTAAGGGTTACGGGGAGCGGGCAGGAATTTGGACATGAGACTAGGTTCGGATCGGTCATGGCCCTGTGGGTAGCGGAGCGGGCCCAGGGGCCGTGTAGCCTGATCCTGCTCCTATTTCGTGTGTCTAATTCTGTTAGATTCAGGAGATGGTTCTATGATAGTGGATTGGCGGTTAGGATCAGATCAGCCATGATCTTATTGAATGGCGGAGCAGGCTCGAGGGGCCGATTGGCCTACTCCTGCTCCTATTTCTTATGTTCTTATGTAATTAAAACCCATCTTTGAATCTAACAGCTATTTATTACAATTCCCTTTTTTGAGAAGGAAATATCCTTATTGACTTCTCACAATCGGCTCTTGACTAATCTAGCTAGCTCTTATTGCTCTCTCAACTTGGGCATTAGTAGGGAGTCTTGAAGATTTCTCCCTTCCTTACAGTCCATTCCTTTGAGGAGAAAGAGCAACCTCTGACCCCTTACTCAAATTCAATTCACTGTTCCGGTGTTCCAATTCTGCCCCGCCTGAGGTCTCCTCTGTTTCTTCTATCTTTCCTGATGTTACCCCGCCTGGGGTCTCCTCTACATTGCTTCGGATCTGCTCTTTCAGTGTGCTCAATTAATTTGTTAGTGCTTGTCAGTCATGGGCATGAGTACCCAATTGGCTTATGTATCAAAGTCTTACTACACACGTTACATATATCAAATACACTATCATTACAAGTTGGATAACTACCAGAGCATGTGAAATAATACAAACCTAAGGGTGTGCTGATGTATTAAGCCCAATATCCCACCAATGTGAGTTGTCCCCTATGCTGGCAATTTCAATATCTATTCTCGAGTTGTCTTGCTCCAAAACATAAAAATGCTTTAGGGAGGAGTTCAGTCGCATCATGAGCTCACTGAAACCCACAAACAACAGGGGAATGTCATATCTGAGTATCCGAATTGTGCCACATAATTGTGTAGCTCATACTTAAAAACGTGTTGGTTGATGGGACAGGTCCTGTTAGACCCGTAAAGCATGGTAATTGCAGTAGTAGTGACACAGGCGGCACCACTAAAATCACCTCATACTGGATTCGTACTAGTTTTTCCCACGCTCTGTTACCTACAAAACACAATTATTACAGTCACAGTTAAATTCAGTCTTACAATCATATCAAATACATTACAGTTTAACATCTAATCAACAAATCATGGATTTAAAAGATTCTCCAGATCTCTCTTTTGCTCGTATCCATCTTGTGGATAATTCTTACTAATCATGATTTCTCCTTAGCCCTCGATTGTACCAATCCAGATTCCATGCAACTCTCCACTTCAACTTCAATCCCTCTAACAGGTACCCGTGTGTTTAACTCTATTCTGATTGTTTCATTAATTAGATAGTTTCTCAATGGAGTATGCTTTAAAAGTTGTCTCGCTCTCCTGAGCCACATTAACCATGTCTTGCTGTTGTCAAGTAACTGGGCATGTCTGAGATCCGTTCTTCAGTGCAAACTCAACATACATTCCCGGATGGTAATTACCTCATACGTATTGAATCACATTTGCACACTTATATCAGTATCTCAATATCGTGCCACACGTGCCATCCGATACAAGCCTTTCTCGGGCTTTCAGGTATCTTATCGAAAGATTGTAGTCGCCTGGAGATCTTTGCTCATCTTCCTCTGCATGGTTCCGATGTCTTGGGTAGTGGCCAGACTATCAAATTCAGTTTTCTTAAAAGTTCATTAAAGGCAGGGACACAAATGTCTCCAAGAGAAAGCTATCAATTTACTATTCTTAACTACATTTTCCTGACTTTCACTAGAAAATTTTGAAAATTCCCATTCAGTAGTGTAATTCTCCTGTTTCAATCTTACACTCTCAATCACTTTCCTTTAATTACCATTCATATCTCATTCATGAGTCCTGGAAAAACTTTACTGTCCAGTACAATATTTAAGATAGAAAACATAGATCAAACGTTCTCACTTGATCCAAGTTATTAACACATTTTATTATCATTATTTTTAGAGGATCTTTTATTTTCCCAAAAGTAACCAAATATATAGTGCCTGAGTCCATTTTGTCATTTCAAAATTATCCCAAAATCCAAATAGCCGTACAGTTGAACTGACAGGTTTTGTCAATGTTCAATTTCATTTCTATCAATTTATCTTCCATTTCCAATTTCAGAAACAAGTGATTCTCAGGCTAGGTAGCTTACACAGTGTTTTTAACATTAGAGACAGAAGTGCTGCAATTAGTTTACAAGGTAACTTCCATATAACAAAAGAAAGAAGGGAATCCATTGTGACTCTGCTTAGAGCCCAAGGGGTTAATTTATCAAATCTTAATTTTCCCTCTGTCGCTGTGGTGAAATAATAACTTAAAATTAAGAAACTTAAATTTAATAATGTCCAATATCTTTAGATTTCATACTAAAGTTGTTGCTTGGTGAACTTAAACAGCTGTCAGTGGAAAGGGTTAACTCCTTTGCAGGTTTTTAAGAAGGCGGAGCAAAACATTATCAAATGCATGCAACTGCGTCAATTCACGTAAATCAAAAAAAAACTTTCCTGATCGAAAGACAGTTGTGTTTTCACACTTTAACTAAACACGAACACGGAGGTAATATGGACAGTGAAGAAAGACGGGATTGAGCAAAGTTCACAAGCTAAGTAAGTCTTTGTAAGGAACTCTGCAACTATCGGATGTTCTTGCAGAGCGGAGTTATCTTATTCAATGCGGTCTACACAAATTTACACCAACCAAAATTTCACCGTGGCCACAATGAAAGTCTGGTTTTAATAGGTTAATTAACCTCATAACTCCAATTTAATCCAGATCTTGTAAACATTCAAATTAATTTTCTTCCAAGCACATTGGCAACTGTAACTTTAAGGCAGAAGCTTATCTTTTGTAAAACTATGAACAGACAAACAAAACAAAATAGCACATTCTTGCAGAAAACAGTAAATTACGTCATATTTCTTATTGTCCTTTCTTCAGATGTCTTTCCAAAATACTGTAAAAACATTGAATATAACTGGAGAAAAATTAGTTTTTCACATTTAAACAAATCAAATCAAACTGCTTTAGAAGATTTCACCATAGCAACCGTGACTCCAAGGTTAAATCTTAGACTGAAACTTAATTTTTTGTTAAGCAAACTTTTTGTTGCTCTTCTCAGTTTTTACACACCAGCTTAACTTAAATTAGTTCAAAGGTTTTTTCCAATTCTTGGGGCACAATCTTATTCGCACATTCTTAAAACTTCCAAAATCCAAGACAAGACAAAAGTTTTTAAACACTTTTAACACAGAGAAGTGGGTGGAGCTAAAACAAACATAACAGAATCTTTCTTTTAAAGACAGACTTTCAGACAAAAGAAATACTGTAACTTCTTAAACATTCATAGTCAGGAAAACTTTCACACTTTAACACACACTTTCACACAAACTGAAATTCCAGCATTTTTTAAGGTTCCTTTCACTCAGCAAATCTCGTGTTTTATTTGTCTCAGCACAAATGTTAATAACTTCCATGTCAGTAAAACTTTTAAGTTTCTCTTTTTTTTTCTCTCTTTTTCCATCGGTGTCCCTATCTTCTTTCTCCTTGTTTATCCTTTAGTTTTGCCAATTTTTTTGCTCTAATTTTGTCACCTGCTCCTGTAGATTTTCGTTTTAATTTCCTCGGTCTTTTGAATGACCGTTACTAATTGGTGTACCAATATAACTCCCGCTTTGTCTTACTTCCCTTTTGTGTCTCCCACCATTTTCGTTGGTACACTGGTACCTTAGACGGATCCCATCCGTCCTTTTTCATTTTGTCTATCAAACCCTTCCGGTCATCTGCATAGAGCCTGGTAAGGGACCCAGGGGGTCCCCATTCCATCTCTTTCCCCGACGCCATTTCCAGTCCTACGTCAGTCTTACCTACTCTGCTGCGTTTCTCTGTGCGGGTTTGCCGTGATCCTGTCTTTATTCGTGGTACGTCCGTGACCTGGGATTTCTCCCCTCCGTCTTACCTCTAGTAACACCCCCAGTGGTCATAAAAGACTTCTTAAGCAGTTAATTAATCACAATTAAGCACACATACATTCATTGACTTCACGATCCCAGGGTACTTTGGAGTCTCTCAGCCTACTTGATCCTGGCCATCACGTGGGGCCCAATCGCCCTCTTAATTCCGGCTCAGGCTAGGGTCGATGAGACAGGCACCCTCCTTGTCCTTGTCGATCAGTCAATCACTCATTCCTTCACGACCTCTATCACTACACAGCGTTCCCTTAGTTCATGTGATCCACACTCACACAACTGTGTTCTCTCACCTCTTACAGACTTTCACTTGATTCGTGATGCTACGGCACTGTCCCTCTGCCTTCCCAGATGACTCAATTTCTGGACGGTCAGAATTTGACTTCTCGTCCGGGTTCACTGGTACGGGCAGTCTTTCAGTTCCGTAGCACCCTGCTCGCTGCGCCAATTTGTTGGTGAAAAATAAATTCACTCGAGTCTGTCTTAAAGTAAAAGTAAAAGTTTATTAACAGAACGTTCTGGGAGAAGGTCATAGACCCCGCGGTCTAGTGATACCCTTCTCATTCTCTCTTGGTTGGTACAGCTTTTTATTCTATTTTCATCCAATCACATTGTATTACAATAATCACCTGATCACATATGGCTTATTTATTCTTTTCAGTATTAGTAAAGGTTAATTACATCTTACTATGCCTTTGGTCACAGGTCAAATTCCCATGACCCCTATATTCTGCTGTGTCTACAATTTTTAACTAAAGCAGCACATTCCTTATCGCTTACTCAAAACATACATATTCTGTCTTGTCCCACAGCTGTGTCTTATCTTTGTTTTGCAGGGTTCTGCTTTTTCACATAAGAAAGTAGCATTTTTCAGTCTGTCCTTTGTTTAGTTTTGCCTTTTTACGTAAGTCAATTTTTATTGTGATATTTCTTATCGCCACCTGGTTTCTTTTAGTTCTTGTTCATTTTCACATGACCCCACTCCTTTGTTCTGATTTTAATTTTGCTGGCATCACTTAATTAGTGGTCACTTTGGCTGTCTGAATTCTGAGAGGGTTCATTTTAACCCCTTCAGTGTGGGATAAGGATAAGGGGATTGTTAATGTAGTTTGTTTTCCCTCGATGTGCCGTGTGTTCCATTCCCATTTAAGTGTATTTTCTTTTGATAAGCCTACATAGTGATTTTCTCAGTATTTGTAATTTTTATCATCATTTTAATAAAGTTCACGGTTTTCTTGTACCAAACCAATTGTCTACCCATTTTTCTGTATCGCCGCCTGCACCTAAGTCCGGTGTCGAGAGCCCAGGGGTGTGGGAGCAATTCGAACCGCCCACAGGCAGTCAAGGGCATAACTGACTGGCCACACGCCACCCCCTACAGAAAATGGCGACCGCGGCAGGACACCGGCAGCAGGGTTGCGATACAGTAAACAATGGTTCGGATGAGCAAACCATGATGGAGGAAAGGATTTTTGATTATGTGTTTAGCAAGGTGAATATCACAAAGAAGTGGATCACCACTCTGTTAAGGGCTGGGCGTCCGGTAGATGCAGCAGCTAAGTAGACAGAGGGAAAGGAACACAAGAAGTCCTTAGAGAAGGCAGTCTGGCTGATGTGTTTCAAAAAGCAGGTCCAGCTTTTGGACAGGCTCATTGCAGCACAGGCAGCCGAGTTAAAGGAGTCAGCCCTGGAGATCCAGGATAAGGCTCTAGCAGGGGAGAAGTTATTGGTAGCATTGCAGGCCTTGAATCGGGAGAGAGTGTATTTAATGGGAGAACACAAGGCCCAGATGGAATACCTACAGTGCCAAGTCACCGAAGCCAAGGGAAATGAGTTACGGTTGCGGGAAAAGAATGTCCGCTTGGCAAGGCAAGTTAGGGAATAAGAAGAGAAAGTACAGGAGGTAAAGGCAGCTTACAAGCTAGCAAGCGAACGGGGGTTTGAGGAGGCAGACCACGGCCCCTGCAAAGAGCGGATAGAAAATCTGAGCCTGGCCCTCAGGAAGGCAAAAGGCATGGTGTGCCTCATAAGCCCAAAGGCAGGTCAGGCGGATTTTATGGGGAGCGAGGGGAGGACAGTTCCAACGTCACCGGTAGTGCCCAGGGACGACCCGGTTGGGGGACAGGAGGTCTCACGACCACCACCCGTAGCGCCAAGTTTCAGTGAGGTCTGGCAGCAAGGGGGGGTGGAGCCAGGGGTGGGAGCGGAGGTGGAGCAACCCCCGCCAGAGAGGTCGGAGCCGGAACCGCTGTGCCCAGCACGGCATCGGATGTTCGGCCCACCCGTCAATGGCGACGATGAGGGACCCCTCCAAAACCAGTTCGTGTTACCCTATAGCACCCAACAGCTTAGGGCTATGGTGAACCATATCCCAAAGCTCTCCGAAAAGGGAGACCCCTCGATCCACTTCAGGGACATAGAGCAGGCATCCAGCGTCAACGACTGCAATGGCGCTGAGCAGGCCAAGATGCTGCTATTCTCCTTGGAGAGTAGTCTCCTCCAATCCCTCTCTGACGAGTGTAACAAGTGGCAGAGCGGGTATGAGGCGCTCAGGGATAAAGTTCTGGAGGCCATGGGGATGAATGAGGGAAATCCTTGCTCCCATGTGGAGAAGACAGTCCAGCTCGCAGGGGAAACCCCGCAGGCTTTCGCGGACCGGTTATGGCCGGTGTACCGGAGGGCCTGTCCGGGGACGCCGAACCGGGTGTTCCTGAACGGGGATCCCCTGGCCCATTGGCTCTGTTGCCTGGTGGCCAACAGCTTGCCACAGGTCCGGGCCAGGTTCGACCCCAAGAACCCCCAGACCACCGAACTTACGGTGATCAGACAGTTGACTCTAGCCTATAAAAACGGTAGGGGAACCGATGCACACCCACCTAAGGGGAAGGTGCATGAGGTAAAACCCGGACCGGGTAGGAAAGAATGGCACCAGGAAGGGAATAACCCCCCCAATACAAAGACGAATTGTTACGGGTGCGGGAAGGATGGTCACTGGCGGAAGGAGTGCCAAAACCCTTGGAAAGATAACAAGGGAAAGAATTCCACAGCCCCAGCCCAAAAGGCAGAGACAGGAATCTCTCCCGCAGCAGTCGAGTCACTTTTGGACACCATGAGGTCCTTATTGACTGGCCAGGGGAGAGTAGCAGCCGCTACCGGTGCTCTGACCCCGTCAGCCCCATCCAACTGACAGCCCTGACTGGAGCCAGTGCAGCCTGTTTACCTATGTTCTCTCCAGTACGATGAATGGAAAAGACCCCTCTTGGAGATGGAGGTAGAAAAGGTGACGGGGACCTATCTGTTGGACACGGGGGCATCATGCACCGTGGTCTACTCAGCTAACCCCACCACCTCGCCTCTATCTAACGGGGTCCCATACAGTCTGTCGGGGTTCACAGGCAAAGAACAGACCGGCTCGTTTTCCATCCCGCTCGCCATTCGTTTAGGACCGCTCTGCTCTAAGTGGACCTGTGTCCTGATGAAGTGGGAAGTGGAGGGTGGAAGAGGGGTCACACAGAATCACAGAAACCCCACAGTGCAGATAGAGGCCATTTCGGCCCATCGAGCCTGCACCGACACATATCCCACCCAATCCCCGTAACCCCTACACCAACACATATCCCACCCTATCCTTGTAACCCCATGTATTTAATCCCCCTAACACTAAGGGTCAATTTATCATAGCCAATCAACCTAACCCGCACATCTTTGGACTGTGGGAGGAAACCGGAGCACCCGGAGAAAACCCACGCAAACACGGGGAGAATGTGCAAACTCCACACAGACAGTCACCCGAGGCCGGATTCGAACCCGGGTCTCTGGCGCTGTGAGGCAACAGTGCTAACCACTATGCCACCGTGCTGGCATAGGGAGCTGACTTTATTGTAGGCCACAGGATCCTAGCAGATTTGAGAAATCATTGCCTATGGGGGGCAGGTAAAGGAAAGAACGGTGAGGTAGTAGTGATCCCAAGAAAGGAAGGGAAGGGGACCCTATGCACCATGAAGCCCAAAGAGGGTTATAACCTCGAGCTTATGGTCAGTGACACCCCACAGGAGTTCCAGGCATTTGTGCAGGCCCACCTGGCCACATTTGCCACACACGAACACGACTGCGGGAGGGTCAACGGGTTTGAGGTCAGCGTAGACGGGGACCCCATGGCCCGACCACAGAAACAGTATAACTTCCCCAGGGAAGCAGAGCCAGACATGGAAGCAGCCATGTCCTCGTTAGTACAGCAGGGAGTTCTGAGACCGATAGCCACCCATGTGAATTCTCCATTGTGGCTGGTTAGAAAGCTGGACAATTCCTGGAGGGCCACAGTGGACTATCGGGTGCTCAATAGTAACATTCCAGCCTGTGCACCCACGGTAGCAGCAGTTGCCGACCTGATAGGAAGTATTCCAGCATCCGCGACCACTTTCACGGTGCTGGATATTTCCAACAGGTTTTGGTCCATCCCTTTAAGGAGGGAGGATCAGTACAAGTTTGCCTTTACGTTTAAAGGGCAACAGTACACGTGGAACTGCTTGCCTCAGGGCTTCCATAACAGCCCCAGCATTTTCCATGAGTGCATGGCAAACAGTTTAAAGGAGTTCAGCCAGCCCAGACAGTTGGTCCAATATGTGGATGACCTGCTCCTGTTCACCGATTCGAGAGAGGAGCATGGCCCGCTATTGGCCGAACTGCTGGAGCTGCTTGGGCAAAAGGGTTTTAAGGTAAACCCCAAGAAAGCGCAGATCGGCCAGCAGGAGGTGAAATTCCTAGGCCTGACCGTACGCGCTGGAGAAAGGGCCATAGATAAGGCTAGGAGGGAGGCGGTACAAGAGTTACCGGTCCCCAACACAGTGACGGGTGTGAGGTCATTTCTAGGGCTAACTGGGTACTGCAGGGATTTCATTGAGGACTATGCAGCCACAGCGGCCCCTCTGCTCCGACTCCTACACAAGGGAGTGGAGTGGCTTTGGGATGAGGGTTGCCAGGCAGCATTTGTCAGGCTCAAAAAGGACTTGCAGACCACACCAGCTCTAGGGGCTATAGATGGGGGGAAAGAGTTTTTCCTGGAGGTAGTAGCCAGCAGGGACAGCCTGAGTGCTGTGCTGCTCCAAGAGCGGCACAGCAGGCTAAGGCCGGTGGTCTACTCCTCCAGGATACTCACGGATGTGGAGAAGAGCTACTCCAACTGTGAGCGGCACCTCTTGGCCACACATTGGGCTGTGAAAAGATCACTGATCTTCACAGGCACCTCTACCATCACCCTCCTCACCCATCACACCCCCACCCAGATGCTTCTGGATGGGAGGATCAAGGATGGAACCGTGAGCAGTGCCCGCATTGCCCGCTGGACCTTGCTCCTCTCACAGATGGATCTTAAGGTGAAGGGTCTCTGTGAGCCAAAGCTTGCAGCCAACCTGGTATATCCTGGAACAGCCCACCGGTGTTCCACAGAAGGGGTTTGGGAAGTGAACATAGGTTTACGGGCCGGGATACATCCCACAGGCCGCAAGATCTATGTAGACGGTTCCAGCACGGTATCTGCTGGCGAGCGTCTCACGGGGTGTGGAGTTTATGACCCAGCGGCAAACATTGCCCTGACGATTAAGTTCCCCAGCACCATGAGCGCCCAGCAGGCTGAACTGTCCGCGGTAGTGTACGTCGTTACACACCCCAAAATTTTCCCCACCCCCTACACGATTTGCTTGGACAATTCGTGTACGGAGTACCTGGCCATCTGGTCCCGCCGCGGACACACCTCTGCCGACGGGAGACCCCTCACAGTAAAACCCCTGCTGGAGAAGACCCTGGCAGCAGTGGGGGAGGAAGGGGAGGTTTTCATCCACAAGGTGAAAGCCCATTCCTCCACAGAACCCCGCGGCCAAGGCAACCAGCAGGCTGACTTGCTCGCCAAGGAGGATGCCCGCACAGGCACTTTCTTGGGACCCATTTGGGTCCAGACCCATGGCGGCGGTCAGAGGTAGGGACAGGACTCAAGGGAGTGCAGGGGTAGCTTTAGCCCCGGACCTTAAGACGGTCCAAACCCAAGACCCCATCCTCAAAGCAGTCCTCAGTGCAGTGACTGAGGGGAAAAGGGTAGAGGGTCCATACGGCACAGCAACCCTCTCCGTAAAAGAGGGCATTCTGTTCCGGGGGGAACAGTGGGTTGTGCCGCAGCAACACCGGAGGGAATTCCTTCAACTGGCCCATGAGGGTCCAGGAGCGGGACACCCCGGGCCTGGGACCACCTGGCAGCGGGTGGAACAGGCGGGATGGTGGCCGGGACTCAGGGAAGATGACCGCGAGTTCTGTGCAGGCTGTCTTGTGTGCGCTGCTAATAACCCTGACCCCCATAAAAGGAAGGTACCTATGGGACACATCAGGAGGGTAGAGGGACCATGGCAGTCGATACAGGTCGATTACATCGGCCCCTGCCCACCGCCCAGGGAGGCTATAAGTACTGCCTAGTCCTGGTGGATGTGTTCACCAAATGGGTAGAGGCCTTCCCCTGCAGAATAGCCACAGCTCTGGGTACTGCCAGGATCCTGGTCTGGGAAGTGTGCTTACGGTGGGGACTACCACAGTATGTGGAGTCCGACCAAGGGAGTCATTTCACCGGACAGGTGATGCAGAATACCCTTATGCTGCTAGGCATCGAGGGGAAATAGCATGTGGCCCACAACCCGCAGTCATCAGGGATTGTGGAAAGAATGAATAGGACCCTAAAAGAAAGGTTGAGGAAGGAGACGGTGGACTCGCCCCACAAATGGGCAGAGGTCTTACCGTTGGTTCGGATGGGGATCCGGGCCAGCCAGTCT
Source organism: Somniosus microcephalus (assembly GCF_052327205.1). Taxonomy (NCBI): domain Eukaryota; kingdom Metazoa; phylum Chordata; class Chondrichthyes; order Squaliformes; family Somniosidae; genus Somniosus; species Somniosus microcephalus. Next base: position 183,929,860 of record NC_140991.1, read on the forward strand.
AAAAGCACGGGGTACTCCCCGTACGAGCTAATGACCGGCAGGGTTATGCGGGCCCCCACCCATGTACTAGCCCCGGTGCTCACGGAGGGTCAGCTCAGAGAGGTAAACCGGGACAGGTTCGCCCGAAACCTCTTTGAGCACCTTAAACAGGTCCACGAGCAGGCGGCTGGGAACATGGGAAAGAGCATCGGAGTAACCGATTGCTGCTCGAACCCCGAAAGCACCACGAGTGGGAGGTAGGAGATCAGGTCATGGTGAGGAACTATGCCCGAGTAGGAAGTTTGGAACCATTGTACATTGGGCCCTACAGCATTGTAGATAAAGCCGGCCCCGTGGTATACGCCGTTAAGATGCCTCGGCGCACAAAATGGTTTCACATTAATCAGTGCAAACTGTTTAAACCTGAAAGGAGAAAACAGCCAGTTGGGGTAAGGTCTGAGGATAAAAATCCTCAGCCTGCAGCAGAAGCGAGTTCACAGACTGCACAGGCAGGCGCTGTGGCTTCTTTAAGGGGAGGGGCCATCCTGCCCACCGATTGGGACACTCCCCCACTCTTCTGGGCTCCAGATGAGGAGGGACCCGAGGGCGAAAACCCCGCCCCTAACCCAGGTGTAGAGGAGAAGGGACCTGAGGTCGAACACCCTGCCCCGGACCCAGCCATGGGACCTGGGAGCAGAGACTCTCAGCTTGCAGCAACAGGCTGCGAAGAGTTACCTGCCCCTAGCCCAGGTTCGGGAGAGGTCAAGCCTGAGGGAACAGCGGTTCGGGTTAAAGGCCCACCAGTCAAGAAAACCCCACCCGCCAAAGCCCCTAGAAGGTCCCCACGGACGCCTCAGCCAAGGAAGCCATGGTCACCAGCTCCCCAGTTTAAAGGGACAGCCTTCCGAGTCAGGGGGAAGTCCAAGGACAGAGGTCCCCAGCTAGCAGCCACGGGCGGCGAGGGGCCAACAGTGCAGGACGGTGTGGCCACGCCGGAGGGAGCGGTGTGCCGCAGCCCAACCAGGAATTAGCCTGGCCGCCTGGAGATGGGCGGCGGATGTATATAGTTTAGGTAATGTAAGTTTATAATTCTAAGTTTAGGTATTTAGCTTAAGTTCGGGTGTTTTAGCTTAAGTTAATAAGGTGATGGGTAGTTTTAATTAAGTAGTAATCTGCTAAGAGTGTGTGTATTTGAGTCGAGGTCGCGGGACCCGACTATGCTTCACCCAAGCCAGAGAATCTCTTGGGGACCTGGCTGCATGTTTTTGTATCTGTTGCAGAAAGACTTTCAGGATGAAGGGGATCGTAATGCTACTCGCCCTGATGGGACTGAGCCTGGGAAAGAGGGGCGACGTGGAGGACACTCACATCTACGGATGCTCAGGGGATAGAGCAACCAACGGAAGTGGCGAGTGGGATGCAGAGGAGACCGCCGTCTAAGTCCACGAGGGAAGGTGGCCAGGGTGGCTGGGGTCCAATTCGTCTCAGTACTCCAGCCAGACCGGGTTCACGTACGGGGAGGCCTCCCTCCTGTGCCCCAGGGTACGGGTCATTACCACAAGGGTCAGCGTCACCGTAGGGAAGCGTGTATGTTTAACGTGCAAGGGACACATTCCTCTGGATAGGTGGTGGTGGCTCAGAAAGCTGAGCAAAGATATGAGGAACCCCGCAGTCGAGTGGGAACGGTTGGGGAACAATACCCACCGGACGATTACATGGACTCGTGGGGGATTAAGTGTGTGTTGGGACAAGTGGTGGGAGCCGGATCAAGGGATTTACATCTGTATGTGGGGGTCAGAGAGGGTCTGCCCCTCAGGCTTATCCATTATTTTCCACCGGCAGTGGCGAGATGCCAGGAAGGGGATGAAATGGGATACCAGCCGGAAGGTGTGCGCGGTCCCATACTCCCCGATCCCAGTCAATGCCACTGAGCTTGTAACCCACCCCCGAAAGCCCCTGCCCATGATGCAGGCGGCGAGGTTACCCAGGGAGGGGTGCCCCACCACCACCAAGGGACCAGGGAATGGGTTGGTACTAGTGCCTACTGACCAGATGTTGTACCAGGGGGTACACTATGCGGTAGCCTCTGTAATTTTAAATCTCATCGAGGTACATTTACCGGAGTGGTGTCCCAAAGAAACAGAGCAGCTATACCAGGCCCTATTAAAGGATATGTTCAAGAAGTTTTATGAGTTCGATTTCGCCAATGTTGACAAAACCGAACTGTACACCACACACCGCAAGTTTTTGGGTAATGCAGGGAGACAAAGAAGGGGAGTATGGAATGATGTTTTTACTGCGATTAACACTGGGTCCTCTGTCATCAACAGTCTGGATGACATAGAGCTGCAGACCCAGATAAACGGTTTAAAAACACAGTTAAGGAAGATATTAATGGATGAGAACAAGGTAGTGGGCTCAGAGTTACATGAGGACCAGGCTATGATGGTCCATTTAAAAGAGATTATAGCGGAGTTGGAGAAGCACGCAAAGACAGTAAATGCCCTCATAAGGGAGGACAGAAACGCTTCTGACCAGGCTGCGCAGAATGAGGTGTGCATGCTGTATGGGGCGTGGTTGCTGGGCGAAGGCTGCAGTAATCTGGAGGATTTAAAACAAGGTTTAGTCCCCTCCTGGATCAGCAACAAACACCTCGCAGCCCTTCACCCGTTTGAGAATGCATTCAGCCCGTGCCAACTCCGACCAGCTTCCGAAGCCTACCCAGTCCCAGTGGATTGTGGGCGGTCCAACCACACGATCATGGGAATAGTAGTTAGGATGCCGGTGATGGGTAGGACAGCCCGGCCCGCACTGGTATACAGGGTTGAGAACATTGGAGTCATTCAAGGGGGTGCACACATTCGTTTCACAGCGGTCCCACCTTACGTCATAAAGTGGGAGCACGCTATGACAGGTACTGACCTCTCAGGGAGCTGGAGCCGGGGTGCACACATAATTCTGTGTCCCCAGCACTTGAATACCTATTCAAAACCGAGCTGCTGGCGCGAAACCTATAAATTGTACCATGGAGGCAATGGCACAAGGCCATGTTCCCCCGCAGGTAGCATATATAGGTGGGACATATTGTGTCACCACAGGTGTGTCCCACTACCAGCATGGACAGCATAGCTGGTGTCCGGTAAGTGACAGCAGTTTCTGTTTTAAACCCGAGGCAGAAGTTCAAGTGGCCCAGGAGCGAATTGTCCCCATTCCTGAACCCTCCGCTGTTCACCTCACTGTGAAGGAGAATTTTACCAATTTGCAAAAAGTACGTAGTGCATTTCGGCTACGAAATTCCCCCTCTCCCAGAACACCTTACCAAAATACTCAAAGCCATTATAGTTTCACAGAAACATTTTTACACTTTAGAGCAGAAAACAGTAGAGATAGGGGCTAAGATATTGGACATTGTGATTCCACCCTATGTGGGACATTTTCAATAACATAGAGGTCCCTTCGTGGATCAGACTGGCCTCCCACATTCTTGTGGTTTGCCAGTTAGGGATAGTGTTGTATCTAGTCTGCATTGAGTGCAAGGGAAAAGGTCAGATGCTAGAATTCCGAAACCAGAGGATCTGGAAGGAACATTATGTGAAGGTGGAGGGAGATACACCTGTGTGAGTTATTTTGTATTTTTGATTAAAGATTGTTTTTTTTTTGTGTTTGTTGTTTTTTAATAAAGATTTTGAGACGCGTTGTTAATAAAGATGTATGTGTACCAAGTGGTGCAGGGGTGTTGAACCCCCTCCATGCTTGGATGTGTGTCAAAGACTGTAGTTATTCTATGTATACTTATGTACACTACATTTTCACGGAATGGGAAGTGCATGTGTCGTGGGTATATTAGATAGGTAATTACAGGGGAAGATTGAGTGTGGAGGGTCAGAAATTTTGCTCACCTTATAAGGATGATACTTCAAGCAAGTTTTAGTATCACAGGGGGGGAGTGTAAGATTCTCAAAATTACCACATTCCCCCAAGGTTATTAATAAAAGGGACCCTGTATGGACAATTTAAAAAAGGGTACCCAAAAGATGGCGTCCGCACCTCATGACTAAAAGCCTGTAAGATTTTACAAGCTTGGACTCTGCAGCACAGAACAGGCAGTTTTGGGAAATCGAAACTTAAAATGCATTTCTGTGAAAAGGACTTTGTGTTTGAAAAGCCAGACAGCTAGGCAAACACTGAATATACATTGCGTCAGATCGAAACAGATCAAACCCAGTTAGGCCTAACCATGAGGCCATTAGTTCGTCCGCATAAATAATCGGAAACAGCTCAAGGGAGCCACCAAGGCTGGACAGGCCGATTAAAATGCATTAATGACAATACAACCCGGACATCGGGGTCATCAGGTGCGATAAACCGTCATCTAAAGCCAGTTAACTTAGGTTGATATAATCATTTAAAACAGCCCGCCAAAAGTTGGACAATAGACTGACCTGATTTGGCGCGCAGATAGGGGCCATCAGAAGGAGTATAATTGTAGGCCCATCGGTAACCAACGCTCTCTTGCGCACTTGTTCTCTTCCTCCCGCGCTTGCCGCCCGGCCACTGCCCGTGTCTTCCCCAAATCCATCAGGGACGCCCAGTATCGCACCAGGCAAACCAGGCCAGATGAGGCGGGACGAGACGAGACGAGATGAAATGAGACGAATTGGAAGAAGATTGAAGAACGCTTCGAATAATCGGGCCTTCAATCCAGCTAACCTGTGACTATCTTCATGCAAACTTCAACTGCCGCCACCCGAAGAAGAGGAACCATCATCCCTGCGAGGTAAAGTACCCAAGCAAAGACTTTAATCTCGGGGTACTTTACCTGGATGACGCCCTTGCAGCGCCCTGAGACCACGTGATGACGACAGGCCCCAGAGAGCAGAAAGAGTGAACCCCAAGCTCCACAGCCGTTTTAACTCAGCAGATTTTGACTTGGTGAGCATGAATTCCTGGCCCCTCTTAGCTTAATCTAGTTAGGTATAGGGGTGGGATAAGGATAAGGGGATTGTTAATATAGTTTGTTTTCCCTCGATGTGCCATGTGTTCCCCATTCCCATTTAAGTGTATTTTCTTTTGATAAGCCTGTAACTACATAATGATTTTCTCAGTATTTGTAATTTTTATCATCGTTTTAATAAAGTTCAGTTTTCTTGTACCAAACCAATTGTCTACCCGTTTTTCTGGATCGCCGCCTGCACCTAAGTCTGGTGTCGAGAACCCAGGGGTGTGGGAGCGATTCGAACCGCTCACAGGCAGTCAGGGGCATAACTGACTGGCCACACGCCACCCTCTACATTCTTTCGGATGAGACATGAAACCGAGGACCCATCTGTCCTCTCAAGTGGACGTAAAAGATCTCATGGCACTATTCCGAAGAAGTGTAGGGGAGTTATCCCCAGTGTCCTGGCCAATATTTATCCCTCAGTCAACAGAACAAAAGTAGATTATCTGGTCGTTATCACATTACTGTTTGTGGGACCTTGCTGTGTGCAGCTTGCCTGCCGCATTTCCTACATTACAACAATGACTACACTCCAAAAGTACTTCATTGGCTGTAAAGCACTTTGAGACATCTGGTGGTTCTAAAAGGCGCTATATAAAATGCAAGTCTTTCTTTTCTTTCTCCTACTGATGTCACACAGTGCTACCCCAGTGGCTGCAGCATAGTTGCTGACTTTCAGTGGGGACACTGCAAATGACCTTGCAGGTCGATCTTGAGGAGCTGGTGGCTGGGAGTGTGAAATCCAGTGATGGTGTTTCTTCTTCTTCATTCTCCTCTCCCTCTTCTTGGTCAACCTCTGGCTGGGCAGGCTGCATTTCTTGGGTGTCTGAAATGAGGAAGGCACAAGGGTGAAGTTGTGGTGAGGGGAGCGTGAGAAAGCAAGAGATGCAGGCAAGGAGGAGGATAATGTATGAGGATACCTGCATCTTGTATCCTTTCAGCCCCACAGCTGGCCGTGGGCTCAGCAATAACCCTGCCAATAATGGACAGCACTGTCTCCTCCAAGGGGGTAAGGTGAAGTTAGGAATGGGAGGTGTGCCTCGTATTTGGTACAGGTTGTTGGTAGGTGAGTGATTGGGGCGGAGGTTAGTCAGGCATTGAGCAGTCTGCAAGGCTAGTGGTGCAGTTGGTAGGAGACGGATTTTGAAGATGCATTCACTGACCTTGAATACTAGTCTGAGGTCATGAAGCTTCCTTGGGCACTGGAGTTAGGTCGTGAGGGCGGTGATCTGGTCCCGCATCATTCTTTCTGGAGGACCTCTCTTGCAGTGTTGACCCCTGCAAAAAACTGGACTGCTGCGTGCCAAACCCTGTGTCCCCTTCCCTGGCTTGCTGAGACATTTGTGTTCGTGCTGAAGAACTTTTCCCTTTTTTTTTAGGTGCGGATGGCAATTCAGCTGTAGATTGCCATTTGGGACTTTTTAATGTTAGTTTTTTTTTCAGAAGGCAATTGAGCTCTAAGGGCTAAAAGCTGTCTATTTTTAAATAATTTTACTTTTTTTTCATTTTAGTAGGCAGTTCCCCTTTAAGGGACCGCACTGCTTTCTAAAATGACAGCCTTGCTTTAAGAGAAGACTGCTCTTGCTGCAATGACCCTACAACCACGCTACATTGAGCCTCCTGCTGAGACTACCACCAGGAAAACCGGCCTTGCACAGTAAGTTTAGCACTGTGCTAATGTTAGTTAGCAAGCAGCACCAATATACTGGCAGGTTTCCAGCACTCTTGTATTTCTAAGCCATAGGCTTTTAAGACACAGGCTTTTGATCACAGCAGTGGGTTGTGTAAGAGAGAAGGTTGCTGGAATATAAAAAGCAATAGGTTGCTATAGAGCATATATCAAAGGTTTTGTATAACAAAACTATGGCTCGGGGAAAGCAATGATAGGAACTAACACTATGGTATGAAAAGACAAAGATAGGAAGTAACAGTATGATATGAAAAGACATGATGCCCCTCATCCCTACCTGGCTATTTGTGTAAGAATAAGCCATTTGCTGTAAATTTTGCTGTAATTTGGCCAAACTTAAAAGTTGACAATAATTTAATATACCAGCTTGCTTCGAGAGGCTGAGAGGTTGGTTCCTGTGGGAACATTGTATGAAAACTGTTCACAGATAAAGACGACCTTGGACAGAAACAGAGACTTTCTGCTGGAATGTAAAACAGATTGCTACGGTTGTAAGCGGTGAAGGCTGCCAACAGTCTTTCAACAGATAAGGGAAACAGACCTTGAAAGTTCTGTGGAGAAGAAGCTATTGAACTGTTAAACCATTGCAAAAACAGGAATATCCTCAGTCTTTGGAATGTAACCGGCTTTGAAGCCCATGGATGCTTAACGGACTATTGATCAGAGTAACTGAAAGACAACTATTGACTATTCTTTGTATAAGTTTGGGATAATTATGCTGTGGGCAGGTTGCCGCGTTTTAAGGTATAAAAGATGCTGTAAGAAGACACTCGGGGCTGCAGTCAGGGGCAACATGGTCAGTTGTCAGAAATCATACGTCTAGTCATCGCCGAATTGACCAATTGCTGGTATTAGTACGTACGTGGTGTTTTGCTTATTATCGCTTGAGCTTAAAGTAAAGGAATAGCTCTGTGTATGCTGAAGTATAATTGGGAATTGTTATACGCTACATAACTGTAGGATGCATACTTGTAATTTCTTGCTGATTTTTAATTAAAAGCAGTTTTTCACAGATTCATTGCATTTTGTGTTGTCTGTTTGACGGGTCTGAACTTTGGAAAATGTTGGACAGGGCGAGGGGCGATTTCCGCACGTCTTACATTTGTTCAAAGAACTGGGGTGGGGGTCATAAAACATCAGATAGTGTTGCATGCAACAGGAAGTATACCATAAAAGCGAATGGTATAAAAAAGAGATGCCATCTTTTACTCTGTACAAAGACTTTTTCCTACCTTCAAGACCAGGTAGTATGAACAGGCTTGGAGAAGCCATTTTAACAGTTTCTCACCAAATCCTATGCATGTGAGTGATAGAAGTAAGGCTGATGTGTATTGCTCTGTATGGGGTTTCAGATTAATGTTTGGTAACAACAATAAATAAGTTAATTATCAGACATATTACTGTCTCTAGCTTTTTGAATCTGTTAAAAGGATAAGGAAGGAAGTAACAAACATTTTGCTGTACTGCAGTGATAGCTAAGACTAGTAGTGTTTGAAAGTAAAATCTGGGACCGGCCTGCCTTGATTGAAAAGACCTATACTGTAGTAGAAGGGATAAATTTGTTCATCTATATATATAAATCGGTACATCTGTCTGTCATTCTGTCTGTCTGTCATCGCCTGTGCGTCTGTCGGGCTATGCGCTCGAAAGTTACAGGGCGTACCTACGCGCGCGTCACCTCCAAAGAAAGCTTACGCTTCCGAGACGGTTTTAAGCGTATTTACGTTTCGGCTGGGCTAAAATCGCGCCCGCGGTATCCCAAAAACCTTCAACTTTCCACTCATTAGCATCTCATTATCCGCTCATTAGCGACAGAGTGACCTCGAGCTCGACCAATCATACGCCGGGTTGCTGGCGTGTGCCGCCGGGCCAATCGGTGCGTATGTGGCCGGGCCTTATCGTTCTGAACCGAGGTGAGTCGCCGCCATCTTGATTCCAAACTTTTCCTTTCTTTTTCCCGCTTTCTGCGTCTTAAAAAAAAACATTGCTTTTAAAACACATATTGTTTAAAAAAAAAATGATTTAGAAAGTAATTAACTTATCTAATCTCATTAATTTTCCTACCTTTCCCCGTTTTTCCAGGTAGGCCTAGAAGCCTCGGCGTCTCCTCCGCACCCACGCCCGAGCTAGGCACCTCCCGGCCCCACTCGAAGGCTGGAGGGCCGTGCCTCAGCTCAGCGCCGCTAGGGTGCGCGCGCAGCAGGAGCTGAGACGCAGCGTCTCTCTCTGGCTCGGCCGGGGGGCGGGGCTTGCTGAGCGTTGATGGTTACCCTGGCAACCGGCCCCGCCGGCCGTCTCGCACAGCCGCAATCGGCGGTCTTCACCTCGGGGGGGGGGGGGCCGCGACCCTCGGGGGGGCCGCGCGCGCAGCAGGAGCAGCTGAGACACGGCGTCTCTCTCTCTGGCTCGGCCGGGGGGCGGGGCTTGGTCAGCGTCACGGTTACCCTGGCAACCGGGCCCGCCGGCCGAGCCAGAGAGAGACGCCGCGTCTCAGCTCCTGCTGCGCGCGCAATCGGCGGTCTTCACCTCGGGGGGGGGGGCGCGACCCTCGGGGGGGGGGGGGGCCGCGACCCTCGGGGAGGCCCCCCGCCCTCCCTCCCCCCCCCGCCCCCCCTTTTCCCCCCCCGCCCTCCCTTCCCCCCCTCCCTTCCCCCCCTCCCTCCCCTCCCCCCCTCTCTTCCCCCCAGTCGCTCTCTCTCTTCCCCCCAGTCGCTGTCTCTCTTCCCCCCAGTCGCTCTCTCTCTCTCTTCCAACAACAACATTCCCTCGGAAAAGCTTCGGCACCGCCGGGCACTCCAGCTAGTTTATATATAAAAGCGGTCGATCTGTCTGGCTATACACTCTAAAGTTATAGAGCGTACCTACACGTGCGTTACATCAAAAGAAAGCTTATGATTCCACAACGGACATAAGCGTATTTACGTATTGGTGAGACAAAAATTGCGCCCGCGGTATCCAAAAAACGTTCAAAATTCCGCTCATTAGCATCGAGTGACATCGAGGTCGACCAATCGTACGGTCGAGCGACCCGATGGTCGACCAATCGCTGCGTCGCGGGGGAGGGTTCGTTGTGCATGCGGGCGGGCCCTCCTACAGTCGAGTGACAGGACGATTGACCAATCCTACGCTTCGGTGACATGACGGTTGACCAATCGGTGCGTGTGTGGGCGGGCCTTATCGTTCTGAAATGAGGTGAGTGGCCGCCATCTTGATTCCAAACTCTTCATTTCTTTTTCCCGCTTTCTGCGTGTTTCTTTTCAAATATACATTTCCAGCAAAAAAAAAGTTGCTTTTAAAACAAATTGTTTTTTTAAAAAGTTAATTAATTTGTACATCTTTTCTCTAACCTCTATAAGAACATAAGAAATAGGAGCAGGAGTAGGCCAATCGGCCCCTCGAGCCTGCTCCGCCACTCAATAAGATCATGGCTGATCTGATCCTAACCGCCAATCTACTATCACAGAACCATCTCCTGAATCTAACAGAATTAGACACACGAAATAGGAGCAGGATCAGGCTACACGGCCCCTGGGCCCGCTCCGCTACCCACAGGGCCATGACCGATCCGAACCTAGACTCATGTCCAAATTCCTGCCCGCTCCCCGTAACCCTTAATTCCCTTTACTTCTAGGAAACTGTCTATTTCTGTTTTAAATTTATGTAATGATGTAGCTTCTACAGCTTTTTGGGGCAGCATATTCCATGGACCTACCACCCTCTGAGTGAAGTAGTTCCTCCTCATCTCAGTTTTGAAAGAGCAGCCCCTTATTCTAAGACTATGCCCCCTAGTTCTAGTTTCACCCATCATCGGGAACATCCTCCCCGCATCCACCCGATCCAACCCCTTCACAATCTTATATGTTTCAATAAGATCGCCTCTCATTCTTCTGAACTCCAATGAGTAGAGTCCCAATCTACTCAACCTCTCCTCATATGTCCATCCCCTCATCCCCGGGATTAACCGAGTGAACCTTCTTTGTACTGACTCGAGAGCAAGTATGTCCTTTCTTAAGTATGGACACCAAAACTGTACGCAGTATTCCAGGTGCGGTCTCACCAATACCTTGTACAACTGAAGCAATACCTCCCTATTTTTATATTCTATCCCCCTAGCAATGAAAGCCAACATTCCATTGGCCTTCTTAATCACTTGCTGCACCTGCATACTAACCTTTTGAGTTTCGTGCACCAGGACCCCCAGATCCCTTTGTACTTCAGTACTTTCCAGTTTCTTGCCATTAAGATAATAACTTGCTCTACGATTTTTCCTGCCAAAGTGCATAACCTCACACTTTCCAGTATTGTATTCCATCTGCCAAATCTCTGCCCACTTACTTAGCCTGTCAATGTCCCCTTGCAGGATTTTTATGTCCTCCTCACTCACTACTTTCCCTCCCATCTTAGTATCATCTGCAAACTTTGATATGTTACACTCGGTCCCCTCCTCCAAATCGTTAATATAGATTGTAAAGAGTTGGGGACCCAGCACTGACCCCTGCGGAACACCACTAGTTACTGATTGCCAGTCTGAGAATGAAACATTTATCCCAACTCTCTGCCTTCTGTTAGATAGCCAATCCTCTATCCATGCCAGAATATTACCCCCAATCCCATGATTTTTTATCTTAAGCAATAATCTTTTGTGTGGCACCTTGTCAAATGCCTTTTGGAAGTCTAAATACACTACGTCCACTGGTTCCCCTTTATCCACCCTATACGTTACTTCCTCAAAGAACTCCAGCAAATTTGTCAAACATGACTTCCCCTTCATAAAACCATGCTGACTTTGTCCTATTAAATTATGATTATCCAAATGTCCTGTTACTATCTCCTTAATAATGGACTCCAAAATTTTACCTACCACAGATGTTAGGCTAACCGGTCTATAGTTTCCAGCCTTCTGTCTACTGCCCTTTTTAAATAAGGGTGTTACATTAGCAGTTTTCCAGTCTGCCGGGACCTTTGCCGAGTCCAGGGAGTTTTGGAAAATTATTACCAATGCATCCACAATCCCTACCGCCACTTCCCTCAAGACCCTAGGATGTAAGCCATCAGGTCCAGGTGATTTATCTGCCTTGAGTCCCATTATTTTATCGAGTACCACTTCCTTAGTGATTTTGATCGTGTTTAGCTCCTCCCCCCCTTTAGCCCCGTTTGTCCAGTGTTGGGATATTCTTAGTGTCTTCTACTGTAAAGACTGATGTAAAATATTCATTCAGTGTTTTTGCCATCTCCATATTTCCCACCATTAATTTCCCGGTCTCATCCTCTAAGGGACCAACATTTACTTTAGCCACCCTTTTTCTTTTTATATAACTATAAAAACTCTTACTATCTGTTTTTATATTTTTTGCTAATTTACTTTCATAATCTATCTTCCCTTTCTTAATCAATCTTTTTGTTATTTTTTGCTGTCTTTTAAAGTTTTCCCAATCCTCTATCCTCCCACTAGATTTGGCTACCTTATATGCCCTTGTTTTTAGTCGAATACTATCCTTAATTTCTTTACTTAGCCACGGATGGCTGTCTTTTCTTTTACACCCTTTTCCTCAGTGGAATATATATTTTTTGGAAGTTGTAAAATAACTCCTTAAATGTACACCACTGATCATGTATCGTCTTACCCTTTAATCTATTTTCCCAATCCACTCTACTCAATTCCGCTCTCATACCTTCATAGTCTCCTTTATTCAAGCTTAGCATGCTTGTTTGAGATCCAACCTTCTCACCCTCTAATTGAATATGGAATTCAACCATGTTATGGTCACTCATTCCAAGGGGATCCTTTACTCAGACATTTTTAATTAATCCCGTCTCGTTACACAGGACCAGATCTAAGGTTGCTTGCCCCCTGGTCGGTTCAGTTACATACTGCTCAAGAAACCCATCCCTAATACACTCAATGAACTCATCCTCAAGGCTGCCCTGCCCAATTTGATTTGTCCAATTAATATGATAGATAAAATCCCCCATAATTATAGATTATAATTTTCCTACCTTTCACCGTTTTTGTAGGCCTCGAAGCCTGGGCCTCTCCTCCGCACCCATGCCTGAGCTAGGCACCTCCCATCCCGGTCAACAAGCGGCCCGCGATCGCCACCATCTTTGTGAAGGCTGGAGGGGCGGGCCTGAGCCGAGCGTCGCCACCGCCGCCATCTTAGTAAAGGCTGGTGCAGCGGTGGCAGCACGGAGCTCCGCGGAGCAGGTGCGCGGCGGTGTCTCACTCTCCCCCCCAGTCTCTCTCTCTCTCTTCCCCGCACGGCCTGAATGTGCGGGGGAAGAGGCCCGGGGCACCGTGGCCGCTTTCGGAGACTTCAACTCCGTGACAGGTGAGGAGGGTGTTTGTTGTTCACATTGGGCGGCGGGCGGGTTCCCCGGGTGCTGATCCCTGGCGGTGTGGGTGTGGGGCCGGAGCCCGGCTCTTACCTTGGCCCGGAGAGCGGGCGGACAGCGGGGCCTGGAGTAGCAAATCGGGCACCGGCGCCAAGATGATTTCGATACAGAGCCTGAGCGGCCGGCGAGCTTGGAGACAAAAAACGGCAGAAAAACTGAGAGCGGCAGAGGGGAACAGTCAACAGGCAGACGTCAGAGAGAGAGAGAGAAATAGGGAGGGAGGAGAGAGGAGAGGGGGAGGGAGGGAGAGGGGCAGGGAGGGAGAGAGGAGAGGGGCAGGGATGGAGAGGGGAGAGAGAGAGGGTGAGGGAGGAGAGAGAGTAAAGCAGGGAGAGACAGGGGGAGGGTGAGAGAGAGAGAGGACGGGGAGGGAGGGAGAGAGAGTAAAGCAGGGAGAGACGGGGGAGGGAGAGGGTGAGGGAGGGAAAGAGTGAGGGGTGGGACAGGGAGGGAGAGCTTACCTTCTTCCTTCCTTCGCAGGTGTCCATCAGGCCACCTTCCCCCCCGTCTCACTCTTCCCCCCGTCTCTCTCTCTCTTCCCCCCCAGTCGCTCTCTCTTCCCCCGTCGCTCTCTCTTCCCCCCCAGCCGCTCTCTCTCTTCCCCCCGTCGCTCTCTTCCCCCCAGTCGCTCTCTCTTCCCCCGTCGCTCTCCCTCTACCCCCCAAGCCGCGCTCTCTCTTTCCCCCCAGTCGCTCTCTCTTCCCCCCGTCGCTCTCTCTCTTCCCCCGTCGCTCTCTCTCTTCCCCCCCAGTCGCTCTCTCTTCCCCCCCAGTCACTCTCTCTCTTCCCCCCAGTCGCGCTCTCTCTTCCCCCCCAGTCGCTCTCTCTCTCTCTTCCAACAACATGCCCTCAAAAAAGCCTCGGCACCGCCGGGCACTCCAGCTAGTGTATATAAAGCGATACTTCTGTCTGTCCTTCCGTCTGTCTGTCTGTCCGGCTATACACTCTAAAGTTATAGAGTGTACCTACACGTGCATCACATCAAAAGAAAGCTTACGATTCCAGAACGGTCATAAGCATATTTACGTTTCGGTCGGACAAAAATTGCGCCCGTGGTATCCAAAAAACCTTCAAAATTCCGCTCATTAGCATTGAGTGACGTCGAGGTCGACCAATCGTACGGTCGAACGACCTGACGGTCAAACAATCGCTGCGTCGCGGGGGTGGGTTCGTCGCGCGAGGGCGGGCCCTCCTAGAGTTGAGTGACCAATCCTACGCTGCGGTGACATGACGGTTGACCAATCGGTGCATGTGTGGGCGGGCCTTATCGTTCTGAACTGAGGTGAGTGGCCGCCATCTTGATTCCAAACTGTTCATTTCTTTTTCCCACTTTCTGCGTGTTTCTTTTCAAATCTACATTTCCAGCAAAAAAAAAGTTGCTTTAAAAACACAAATTGTTTTTTAAAAATTTGTAAATCTTTTCTCTAACCTCTATAATTTTCCTACCTTTCACCGTTTTTCCAGGCCCGGGGCCTAGGCTTCTCCAACTGCCAGCAGTGCAACTCCAGTCCCAGGCTCCCGGCCTAGACAGGGACCAACAGTGGCAGAGGGGAGAGGGTGTGCTGTCTCAGCTCCATTCCCGGGGTCAGTAGGTGGGGAGGCTTCATAAGCAACTGGGGTAGGTCGCAAGCCCCGAATAATAATCTGAAGATCCTGTGTTTGCAGCTGAGGGAATTTCTTCTGCTGACAGCCCCAGGTTAACGGCAGCCATCTTTGTCAAGGAGGGCGAAAAGTTTCAGTGCGACGCCATTTTGATTCAGGATGTAACAGAGTGCATGCGCGGCCATCTTAGTACAGGAACATAGAGTGGGTGGGGCTTCAGTGCTCCCAATCGGGTCCTGGTGACCGGGACAGACAATCGACTGTGTGAGCGGGGCCTAATCTTTCCAACTGAAAAGCAAGCTGCGGCCATTGTTTGTGATACAACACACTGACAGGTGAGGACCCCTTTTTTAATAAAAAGATTGGTGAGGTTGTAAAGTGTATTATAGAAAGATTTACCAAAAATGTTTTATAAGTACTTTAAGTTTCATGTTTCAAGGCATTAAAAGGTAGGCTGGGCCATGTCAGTGCAGGGGCCCGAGGCCGAGGCTTCTCCAACGGCCAGCAGCGCAACTCCAGTCCCAGGCTTCCGGCCCAGACAGGGACAAACACTGGCAGAGGGTCTGCTGGCTCCCCCCCTTTCCCACCCCCTTCCCCTACCCCCCTTCCCACCCACCTTCCCCCACCCCCTTCCTTCCCTTCCCCCCACCCCCCTTCCGCTTCCCTTCCCACCCCCCGTCCCTTACCCCACCACCCCATCCCTTTCCCCCTCACCCACCCCTTTCTCCCCCACACCCCTTCACCCCCCCTTTCTCCCCCACCCACCCCTTTCTCCCCCACCCTCTCTCATTCCCTCTCCCTCCTTTGCTCTCTGTCTCTCTCTCCTTCAATCTGTCTCTCCGTCCCTCTCTCTCCTTCCCTCTCGCTCTCCTTCACTCTCTCTCCCCTTCCCTCTCTCTTCCCCCATCTCTCTTCCCCATCTCTCTCTTCCCCCCATCTCTCTCTTCCCCCCTTCTCTCTCTTCCCCCCGTCCCTCTCTCTTCCCCCCGTCGCTCTCCTCCCCCCGTCGCTCTCTCTTCCCCCCGTCGCTCTCTCTTCCCCCCCCGTCGCTCTCTCTCTTCCCCCCGTCGCTCTCTCTCTTCCCCAGTCGCTCTCTCTCTTCCTCCCAGTCGCTCTCTCTCTTCCCCCCAGTTGCTCTCTCCCGTCCCCCCAGTCGCTCTCTCTTCCAACAACAACATGCCCTCGAAAAAGCCTGGGCACCGCCGGGCACTCCAGCTAGTCTATATATAAAAGCGGTACTTCTGTCCTTCTGACTGTCCGGCTATACACTCTCAAGTTATAGAGCGTACCTACACGTGCGTTACATCAAAAGAAAGCATACGATTCCGGAACGGTCATAAGTGTATTTACTTTTCAGTCGGACAAAAATTGCGCCCACGGTATCCAAAAAACGTTCAAAATTCCGCTCACTATTCAAAATTCCGCTCATTATCATTGAGTGACGTGAAGGTCGACCAATCATACAGTCGAGCGACCCGACGGTCGACCAATCGCTGCGTCACGGGGGCGGGATCGTTGCATGTGCGGGCGGGCCATCCTAGAGTTGAGTGACGTGACAATTGACCAATCCTACAGTTCAGTGACCTGATGGTTGACCAATCGGTGCGTCACATTGCGTGTGTGGGCGGGCCTAATCGTTCTGACCAGAGCTGAGCTGCCGCCATCTTGATTCCTGCCTTGATTTTTTCCCCCCAGTTTCTCTGTGTGTGGAGGGCATTTTATCCACCACAAATTTGGTACTTAGGAGCCCAACTAACTCATTATATAATTTGTGTAATAAAGAGTCCATTATGTTTGATTTCTCCAGGTCTGCTGCCTGCAGGCCTTGAAGCCGGGGCCTCTCCTTGCCAGCCACGCCCGAGCTACGCACCGGCCGTCCCGCTGGGCCCGATTCCGAACCAGCGGCCAGCCATCTTGGTAAAGGCTGGCTGGGCTCACTGCAAGCTGCTCGCGCTTGATTCGCGCTCGCGCTGCACGGCGCACCTCCACACAGGGCCCACAGAGCGCGGGCAGAGGGAAGCGAGCAGGTTAGCGGGGGGGCGGGGCTCGGGAGGGGAGGGGGTAGCGGGAAGGGGGAGCGGATAGGGTTACCTCGGCAACCGGGCTCGGCCAGCCGCAATCGGCCGTCTCAAGCCGCTCAGGCCCAGTCCCGGAGATCGGGAGGGCGGAGAGGGGAGGAGGGTTACCCCGGCAACCGGGCCTGGCCAGCCGCAATCGGCCGTCTCAAGCCACCTCAGGCCTGGCCTGGGGAGGGGGGGGCGGGGCTCGGGCTGACCGGGGCGCTGCGCTAGGCTGGGCCATGTCAATGCGGGTACCCCAGGGCCTAGCCTTCTCCAACCGCCGCCGGCAGCGCAACTCTCAACACTGGCAGAGGTGAGAGGGTCTGCTGGCTCCCCCCTCCCTTTCTCCCCCCCTCCCCGTTCTCACCCCCTTCCCCTCCCCCCTGCCCCTTCCCCCCCTCTCCCCAGTCGCTCTCTTCCCCCCAGTCGCTCTCTTCCCCCGTCGCTCTCTCTTCCCCCCCAGTCGCTCTCTCTCTTCCCCCCCAGTCGCTCTCTCTTCCCCCCCCAGTCGCTCTCTCTTCCCCCCCAGTCGCTCTCTCTCTTCCCCCCCCCAGTCGCTCTCTCTCTCTCTTCCAACAACAACATGCCCTCGAAAAAGCCTCGGCACCGCCGGGCAGTCCAGCTAGTAGATATAAAACAGTATGTCTCTCTGTCTGTCTGTCTCTCTGTCTGCCCAGCTATACAATCAAAAGGTATAGGGCATACCTACACATATGTTATATCAAAAGAAAGCTTATCATTAGGGGACTCTTGTAGGCGTATTTACTTTTTGGTCGGACAAAAATTGTGCCGACGGTATCCAAAAAACGTTCAAAATTCCGCTCATTAGCATCGAGTGGGGGCGGGTTCATTGTGTGTGCGGGCGGGCCATCCTACAGTCGAGTGACAGGACCATTGACAAATCCTACACTTCAGTGACCTGACGGTTGACCAATTGGTGCGTGTGTGGGCGGGCCTTATCATTCTGAACCGAGCTGTCAGCCATCTTGATTCCTAACTACTAACTATTGATTTATTTTTACCACTTTCTGTGTGTGTGGAGGGGATTTTATCCAGCACAAATTTGGTACTTAGGAGCCCATCTAGCTCATTATATAATTTGCATGTAATAAATGAGTCCAGTATGTGATTTATTTCTCGGGGCCATGTCAGTGCGGGGGCCCAGGGCCTAGGCTTCTCCAACCGCCAGCAGCGCAACTCCAGTCCCAAGCTCCCGGCCTAGA
This sequence comes from Somniosus microcephalus, assembly GCF_052327205.1. NCBI lineage: Eukaryota > Metazoa > Chordata > Chondrichthyes > Squaliformes > Somniosidae > Somniosus > Somniosus microcephalus. The sequence continues at coordinate 183,947,806 of NC_140991.1, forward strand.
CAGGGACCAACACTGGCAGAGGGGAGAGGGTCTGCTGCCTCCGCTCCATTCCCAGGGTCGGTAGGTGGGGAGGCTTCATAAGCAACTGGGGTAGGTCGCAAGCCCTGAATAATTATCTGAAGGTCCCGTGTTTGCAGCTGAGGGGATTTCTTCTGCTGACAGCCCCAGGTTAACGGCAGCCATCTTTGTCAAGTAGGGCAAAAAGTTTCAGTGCGATGCCATTTTGATTCAGTGTGTAACAGAGTGCATGCGCGGCCATCTTAGTACAGGAACATAGAGTGGGTGGGGCTTCAGTGCTCCCAATCGGGTCCTGGAGAGACAATCGAGTGTGTGGGCGGGGCCTAATCTTACCAGCTGAACAGCAAGCGGCGGCCATTGTTGTTTGTGATACAACACACTGACAAGTGAGGACCCCCTTTTTTAATAAAAAGATTGGTGAGGTTGTAAAGTGTATGTTATAGAAAGATTTACCAAAAATGTTTTATAAGTACTTTAAGTTTCATGTTTCAAGGTATTAAAAGGTAGGCTGGGCCATGTCAGTGCAGGGGCCCGAGGCCTAGGCTTCTGCAACGGCCGGTAGCGCAACTCCAGTCCCAGGCTTCCAGCCCAGACAGGGACCAACACTGGCAGAGGGGCGAGGGTCTGCTGGCTCCCCCTCTCCCACACCCCCCTTCCCACAACCCCCCTCCCCCCCCTCACACACCCCCTTCCCCCCCCCACACACCCCCTTCCCCCCCCCACACACCCCCTTCCCCCCACACACCCCCCCTTCCCCCCACACCCCCCCTTCCCCCCCACACCCCTTCCCCCCCACCCCCCTTCCCTCCCCACACCACCTTCCCCCCCACACCCCCCCTTTTCCCCCCACCCCCCCTTCCCCCCTCTTTTCCCCTTTCTCCCCTCCCATCCCCCCTTTCCCCCACCCCTTTCTCTCCTTCCCTCTCTGTCTCTCTCTCCCTCTCTCTTTGTCTCTCTCTCCCTCTCTCTCACACTACCAGTCTCTATCTCTCTCACACTCCCAGTCTCTCTCACACTCCCTCTCTCACACTCCCACTCTCTCTCCCCCACTCTCTCTCGCTCCCCCACTCTCTCTCCCACTCTCTCCCCCACTCCCTCTCTCTCCCCCACTCCCTCTCTCCCCCACTCTCTCTCTCCCCCACTCTCTCTCTCCCTCTCTCTCCCCCCACTCTCTCCCCCACTCTCTCTCTCTCTCCCCCACTCTCTCTCCCCCACTCTCTCTCTCTCCCCCCCTCTCTCTCTCCCCCACTCTCTCTCTCTCTCTCTCTCTCTCCCCAGTCTCTCTGTCTCCCCAGTCTCTCTCTCTCTCCCCCAGTCTCTCTCTCCCCATCTCTCTCTCTCCCAGTCTCCCTCTCCCCAGTCTTGCTCTCTCTCCCCCAGTTTCTCTCTCCGTCTCTCTCTCTCCCCCAGTCTCTCTCTCTCTCCCCCGTCTCTCTCCCCCAGTCTCTCTCTCCCCGTCTCTCTCTCCCCCAGCCTCTCTCTCTCTTTCCCCCAGTCTCTCTCTTTCCCCCAGTCTCTCTTTCCCCCAGTCTCTCTCTCTCCCTTTCCCCCAGTCTCTCTCTCTCTCTTTCCCCCAGTCTCTCTCTCTCTCTTTCCCCCAGTCGCTCTCTCTCTTCCCCCAGTCGCTCTCTCTTCCCCCCAGTCGCTCTCTCTCTCTCTCTCTTCCAACAACAACATGCCCTCAAAAAACCCTCGGCACCGCCTGGCACTTCAGCTAGTTTTGTATATTTGAACGTTGGAACGGTTAGGAGCATATGTAAACCAATATCGGCATAGTGGCGGACTCCTAAAGATTGGAGATCTTATGGGACAAACCGATTCTCTAAACGAGTTAGTGGAGCTCCTTAAGAATGACAGGACTGAAACCACTGTAATACACAGATTGTTTACTGTAGCCAAAGCCCAGTTCGACAGAATGAAATGTTTAATGAAAGAGTGAAAGGAAGAAGAAAATAAGCAGAAAGTTAGAAATAGAAGCACAGGAGAAGGAAATCCAGCAACTTAAAGATAAGATTGTTGACTAACAGGCAGCAGTGGCTTGTACAGAGCATTTAAAGTTTCTGTAGACAGGGACCGTCTCAAAACTGAGAGTGAAAAGGGGAAATGTGAGAGCTGTAAAGATGGTCTGGGAGTAGCAGGAGTGAGAGGCAGTTGTAAAGATTCAGCAATTCAGAAATTTACTGGGACTTTTGACGAGTTCCCCAGTGCTCCCTGTAATGATCAATAACATGTCATTCTATAGTGGACACTAGGTGGAGCCGTAGAGCTGTGTAGAGCTGTATATAAGACTACACTACCCAGCTGTATATATATTAAGACTACATTACCCATGAGGCACTAGGCTACCCACAAGGCAGCAGTCAAGATGGAAGCCTCTACAGATACTGTACCTAGTCCACATGTGCTCAGTAAAGTAACTAGCAAAAGCTAGCTGTGTTCATAATAAGAATGTCAATTTATTAATGAACATAAGATGGTACCAGGGTGGTGAAGATCTGCTGAAAATTGTGAAAAGCGACATGGAGAATTTGAAGCCACCAGACCGTTTGAAACTCACAGGAAACATCGACTACAATTGGCAGACTCTTAAACAACAATTCGAACTCTACATTGCAGCCATCGGATTCGGTACGAAGCCAGACGCAAGGAAGATAGCGTTGCTGCTTACGGTTGCAGGCCCACAGGCGATAGAGGTATTTAATACATTTGTATTTAATCCAGTGGAGAACAGAGAAAAATTAGAAGATGTGCTAAAAAAAATTGATGCACATTGCTCTTCCAAAAAGAATGAGACCTATGAAAGATACATCTTCTGTTCTCGGACACAGCAGCAAAATGAGACTTTTGATAGCTTTATAACTGATCTGAAACTGAAAGCACAGACATGTAATTTCTCTGAGCTCAAAGCATCCATGATTCGTGACCAGAATGTGTTTGGTATTCATGATAAAAAAGTCAGGGAACGTCTGTTGAGAGAAACCGAACTAAATTTGGAAAATGCGGTGAAAATATGCCAAGCCAGCGAGCTAGCTCGAAAGCACGCGAAGACTTTCAGTGAAATCAATAATGATGCGATTGTAATGAGTGATAATGCTGCTGTCGGTGCTGTGTCCTATAAGGGGAAGAAACATGGGCAGAATAGAAATGAAAAGCAATCGGAGGATGAAATTTTTAATTGTAAACGCTGTGGTTACAAACACCAGTTAAGACAATGCCCAGCATTTGGAAAAATGTGCACAAAGTGTAATGGAAAGAATCACTTTGCCAAACAATGCTTTTCAAAAGTACAAACTAAGAAAGGGCAACGAGTTAATGTAATTGAGGACACTGATTTAAGTGAGACATTTTTTGTAGGAATGGTGTCATGTGACAATATCAAAAAGGATACAGAAAATGTGCAGCCCTCAGAAATGGACAATGCTGAACATAAAGTTAATGCAGTAAAAGAGGACAAATGGATGATCCCACTGCAGGTAAATGGAGCATTAGTTACCTTGAAACTAGACACTGGGGCAAAAGCAAACTTAATTAGTATGAGTGACATTAACAATATGAAAGAAAAGCCCAAAATACAGAAAAAGTCAGTACTACTGAAGGACTATAATGGACAGAAAATAGATAGCTTAGGTGTATGCAGACTTAAAGTGACAGTCAAAGACAAAGTGCATCATCTCATGTTTTCTGTTGTGGCTGAAAGGCTTGATTCACTACTGGGTGACAAAGCTTGTGAGGACTTAGAACTGGTCAAAAGAGTCTACCGTATAAACTGTGCCATAAGCAGACCAGATGACTCGGTGGATTCTGTAGTGAATAATTTCCAGGATGTGTTCAAAGGATTTGGAGTTCTACCATTCACTTACAAGATCCAGCTAAAGCAGGATGCTCAGCCAGTGGTACATGCTCCACGAAGAGTTCCAGCACCCCTGCGTGACCGGCTCAAGAATGAACTGGACAGAATGACCATGCTAGGAGTCATCAGGAAAGTCGAAGTGCCAACAGACTGTGTTAACTCCATGGTATGTGTAAAGAAAAAGAACAATGATCTAAGAATATGCTGGATCCAAAGGACTTAAATGCAAACATAAAACGTGAACACTACCAGATTCCCAAGCGAGAAGAAATCACCAGTGAAATGTCAGGTGCCAGATACTTTACAAAGCTCGATGCCTCACAAGGATTTTGGCAACTAAAACTGGATGAAGAGAGCACCAAATACTGTATCTTCAACACACCATTTGGCAGGTATTGTTTCCTCAGAATGCCTTTCGGGATAATATCTGCATCTGAAATCTTTCATAAAGCGATGGAACACATAATTGAAGGTCTGGAAGGAGTTCGGGTCTATGTTGATGACATCATCATCTGGGGCTCCACACTGAAAGAACACAATGAGAGACTGACTAAAGTGCTACAGAGCATACGCCGGAATGGACTGAAGCTCAACAAAGCCAAGTGTCAGTTTGGCGTCCAGGAAGTCACTTTCCTAGGAGATAATCTATCTGGTAAAGGAATAGAGCCAGATATGGAAAAAGTAAACGCCATACTCAAAATGCTCCGACCCACTGACAAAAAAGGAGTGCTACGCATCATGGGGATGATAAACTTCATTGGAAAGTTCATTCCTAACTTGTCAGCCAAGACAGCCTGTCTGCGAGGCCTGCTACATAAAACAAATGAGTTCGCATGGACAGAAAGACATGAACAAGAGTGGATAAACCTCAAAACAGTGCTGACAACCACACCTGTACTCACCTTCTTTGACCCAACAAAAAGAATCAAAAGTGTCAACGGATGCATCAAAAGATGGCCTAGGTGCGGTCTTGCTACAAGCAGAGGGTGAAGATTGGAAGCCTGTTGCCTATGCCTCCAGGTCTATGACTGATACTGAGTGTCGATACGCCCAGATTGAAAAGGAATGTCTAGGCTTGGTAGTTGGACTAGAAAAGTTTCATGGCTACATATATGGACTTCCCACCTTCACAGTTGAGACAGACCACAGCCCTCTGGTTGCCATCATAAAAAAAACCCTGAATGAGATGTCTCCAAGGATTCAACGACTCATGATGAAGCTGCAAAGATATGACTTTGAACTGATCTACACACCAGGCAAATACATAGTGTTAGCAGATGCACTATCCCGAGCACCCACAATGAGTCATGTGAGCTCTACTGAAGAAGACGTGGATGTTCATGTGAGTATGGTCACTGCTGCGCTGCCCGTGTCAGACACAAAATCAAAGCAAATAGCAGAAGAAACAGTAAAAGATACAGTATTACAAACAGTAATAGAGAACATTCATCATGGTTGGCCAAAAGGTTCCTGTCCAAAATATTTTCACATAAGGTCAGAATTGAGTGTCGCAAGTGGACTATTACTAAAACAGAACAGAATAGTCATTCCACAGGCTCTACGTCAAGACATGCTCAAAAGGATTCATGAGGGACACCTCGGAATTGAAAAATGCAAAAGGAGAGCAAGAGACACTGTTTATTGGCCTGGCATAAATAAGGACACTGAGAACATGATAGGCAAATGTGAGACATGTCAGAAACACCAAAACAAACAAGCAAAGGAACCAATGATAGTAGCTGACATACCAACAGCAGCATGGCAAAAGGTTGGTATGGACCTTTTTCATTTAAATGGTAAAGACTATCTAATAGTGATTGACTACTATTCTAACTATCCTGAGATGGCGCTGCTCTCAAGCACCACAGCAAGCAGTGTCATAATGCATGTGAAATCCATCTTCGCCAGACATGGAATTCCCAGGATTGCCGTTAGCGACAATGGTCCATGCTTCAACTGTAAGGAGTGGCAACAGTTTGCAGCACATTATGACTTTCAGCACATCACATCCAGTCCTTTGTATGCTCAGTCAAATGGTAAGGCAGAGAAAGGTGTTCAAGTTCTCAAGCAGCTACTGAAGAAAGCGACAGAGAGCAAGTCTGATCCTTATCTCGCCCTGCTGAGCTACCGAGCCTCACCTTTAGACTGTGGTTCTTCACCTGCTGAACCTAATGGGTCGCAAGTTGCGCACCACGCTACCCTGCTGTGCAAAAGAACAGCAAAGTGAGGAACTGAGACAGAGACTTCAACTGTTAAAGCTGAAACAGAAATCATACTATGACAAGTCATCCAAAACTCTAAAACCATTGACAAGGGATGATGTTGTCAGGATTGAGGATCCAGATGCATGGAACAGGAGAGCTACAGTTCTTGAGGAAGTAGGACCAAGATCATACACTGTTAGAACTGAGGAAGGACAGATTCTCAGGAGGAACCGCTGTTCCCTCCTAAAAACACAAGAGACTATTCAAGACCAGATTGATGACAATGCCGCAACTGCATCTTGTCATTCACCACCAGAACAATCTCATGAAGACACATCAGACTTACCCGTGTTGAGAAGATCCACACGTGAAGTAAAAGGGCCTGATAGACTTAATCTTTGAGTACAATGTAAAGCTTTGAAAATGTGTTGACTGTTTTGAAAATGTTTATGTTTATAGAGCACTAACAAAAATGTTACTGATATTATCTTTATTGTTTTCTTGAAAGTTGATTGATATTGATTTTGTTAAACCTCAAAGGGGGATGTAATGATCAATAACATGTCATTCTATAGTGGACACTAGGTGGAGCCATAGAGCTGTATATAAGACTACACTACCCAGCTGTATATATATTAAGACTACATTACCCATGAGGCACTAGGCTACCCACAAGGCAGCAGTCAAGATGGAAGCCTCTACAGATACTGTACCTAGTCCACATGTGCTCAATAAAGTAACTAGCAAAAGCTAGCTGTGTTCATAATAAGAATGTCTATTTATTAATGAACATAAGACTCCCTTCCCTGTGTACTCTATGCCATTACACACCTTCCTTTGCTTAAGAGAGGAAGGCAAGAAATTGTGCAGCAGGTTGAGAAGTTTGTATTAGCCCTTTCACAGCAAGTAGAGGCAGTGAAGCAGTTATGTAAAAATACCTTTGTTAGATATGCGAAGAGTAAGAAAAGATTTAGGAAGATTTAGAAAGCTCACAGCAAACATCAGAGATTAAAATTGTTGTGAGAACAGGATTGAAGTAAAAGACTAATAGACTTTCTTTTGTGTTTCATGTATTGTCCCTTTAAATGTGTGTCCTGCTTTCTGTTGTTCCATGCAGCAGCATCTCACAGAACTAAAAGCAGTTTAACCCGCTGTCGTCTGTTGTTGATATTAGGAGTAATGTAAGCATTTTGATCATTTTCTTTTCTATGAGCATATGTTGGCTCACATTTGTTAATTGTTTTTGCTGTATATGTATACAAATGTTTTTGCTGTATATATGTATATACAAATGCGTTATTTTTACAATATTTGAGTCCTTCAGTTTTTGGGTCTGATACCTGAAGTTTACAGAGTGTCTGACCAAATAATCAAATTATGAATACTGCTTTTCTATTGGTGGCCACTTTAGAAAACTGTTTATGCAAATTATGTGAACAATCTCTAGCTCGCGTTTTGGGATTAACACATAAAACTTGGCACTTTTAAGTTAATCAACCATACCATAACTAGGAATCAGTATTTTAAGGTGGATGAGAGCAAATGAGGCATGAGTGATTGAGTGTGATTAAGGCACCTGGAGTTGTTATGAGAGCATGAATGTGGTTGTGAAGCACCTTGGGACATTTTGCTACATTAAAGGTGCTATATAAATACAAGTTGTTGTTGTTGTTGTTAACAGTATGTTAATTTCAATTTAAGATTGTGCCCGCAGAACGTAAGAGATTTAAGGAAAACCTTTGTGTTTTCATAAAAGTGTTTGGTTTTATATATTTTATGGTGAGGTATGGATTTATTTTGACCATAATTTACACTGTTAAAATGCACAGAGTTTTTTTTAAAAAAGCTAAAAGCAGCTTTGGAGAATTACAAAGTTATGATTTCAACTTTTTCAAAGCACTTTTTTATTGACTTGGCAACACATCTGAAACTACTATTGTGTTGGCTGATTCCACCCCGACCCCCACGGATTTTTTCAGTGGACAAGTAATTAACGCCTTATTTCTATTTGCCACATTGATTTGCTGATGTAAAGACATGCTGTATTAATTTTTTTAAGCATCAGCTTGAAGCGATACCACCACATTCATGACTGTGAATGTTCTTGTGGAATAAGTCCTTTCAAAGTGGGGATTTTGAGGTAATTGATAGTGACAATTGAGTATGATTTGTGGGCCAGGTCATGAAAGAAATGTGCACAATGTTAGGGATAGAACAGAAATTCCATCGCGAAAGAGCGTCTCCAAAGCAGCTTTATGCTGTCAATGACGGATATGTTTAAAGCATGGTGGCATAGTGGTTAGCACTGTTGCCTCACAGCGCCAGGGACCCGGGTTCAAATCCGGCCTCGGGTGACTGTGTGTGGAGTTTGCACATTCTCCCCGTGTTTGCGTGGGTTTCCTCTGGGTGCTCCGGTTTCCTCCCACAGTCCAAAGATGTGCGGGTTAGGTTGATTGGCCATGATAAAAAAATTGGCCCTTAGTGTTCGGGAGGATTAAATACGTGGGGTTACGGGGATAGGGCTTGGGTGGGATGGCTGTCGGTGTAGGGACCGGGTGCTAGGGTTTGGATGATCAGCCATGATCTCGTTGAATGGCGGAGCAGGCTCGAAGGGCCGAGTGGCCTGCTCCTGCTCCTATCTTCTATGTCTATGTTTCTATGTAAACTGTTGCCACTGAACCCTTTCGGGGCACCACCCATTGAAAGGCCTCCCCTTCTCAGTTCATAAATTTGTTTCATATCTCATTAAATTCTAACCTGTATGGAGAGCTGTTTCTTTTTAGATTGAAAGGATGGGGTGGATGTTCTTTGCTGCTCTGATGGATTTTGTTGTGATCAGTTGGGAAAGAGGTACCAGAGTACCTGAATACTTTCCTTACCAATGGCAGCTGGCAATACAAGGTGGACAATACTTATCTGGCAGAATGATGCACTGAAACTTGAAATTTTTCATCTTTATGATGACACGAAGGCAAATAAATTAACATTCATCAATTGTGATAATTGTTTGAACTGCAGACTCATGTTAAAGGAAAACAAGCAACAACAACAACTTGTATTTATATAGCACCTTTAACGTAGTAAAACGTCCCAAGGTGCTGCACAGGTGTATTTTAAGGCAAAAAATTTGACACCGATCCACATAAGGATAAATTAGGGCAGGTGACCAAAAGCTTGGTCAAAGAGGTAGGTTTTAAGGAGCGTCTTAAAGGAGGAAACTGAGGTAGCGAGGCGGACAGGTTTAGGCAGGGAATTCCAGAGCTTAGGGCCTAGGCAACAGAAGGCATGGCCACCAAAGGTTGTGCAATTATAATCAGGGATGCTCAAGAGGGCAGAATTAGAGGAGCGCAGTAGAGGAGAGCAAGATCCAATATGTAACAAAACTAAATTGGACCAGAATGAATCAACAAAATGCCCAAGATAAGGAAAAGGAACAAATAATGGGCTGATAGTGAGTTGTGATTCGGAAATTTTCCTATTCTGTTAAATTTTTCTTTTGTACCTTTGCCTTCTGATTTATGTAATCATATATATGTAGAATTTAATCATGTAATTCTTAGAGAAATAGTACACGATTTTACTCAGCGCAATTTGGGAAGAAAATCAGGTGAATTGACATAAAAAGAATGTAGGAACATGATAAAACAGCGCACAAGCGAGTAAAGGGGTTGTTTAAAGGAATAAATAGGCAGACGGGATGTTATATCAGAACAACAAAGACTATTAAGAACAATTGATCTCAAAGACGATTAATTATGGAGGGTTTCTACTTAAATCAGATTCAAAAGGGGTTAAATGATATAGAAAACAATTGGATACAAAATTTATTAGACAAACAAATGAAAATCTGGAAATCAGATAGGAATATGGATTGGTGTAAGGTGCGAAGATTCGGATTGATGTATCATGCCAGGAAGCCTGCAGGCGGTGATATTGGGCTGAAAAACGGGTGGGTTGGGGTCAGCTGAGATGTTGAAACTTTAAAAATCTCAAACCCAACCCTAACCCGCCTACTTTCAGGATTAATGGAAGCAGAACAAGGGGCGGGCAGCCAACCCGCTCCCAGGAGGTGGGTTGGCCAATGAAATATGTTAATGAGGCTGTCAGCCTCTGATTTAACCTGCCTTGCAGGTTTAACCCTAGACCTCGGGGGAAACCCGACAGCTGAAGGGAGACGAAGACAGCTTCGGGGAGAAGGTAAATGCTTTCCCCCGGCTCCCCCATCAGACTCCCACCATACACTGCTCCCACTAGCAGCACCAGGTGATTTAGCTGCAGCTGTGGCCTGCTCCAGAGTGCTCCCTGCCAAACTGGAAGCCAAGCCTGCCAATCAGGCTGACTTCCGGGCAGGGATCCTATCAAAGAAAAACCCCACAGCATGTGGGGAAACACGGACATCCGGTTTTCCCGACCGAATCTACCCCACCCCACCCTGCCCGCATACGCAGCCTGCCCCCATCAAGATCAGGGTCATTATTTCTGATTGATTCCTGTGTTAGTGGCAATAGCATTGTTATCTACTGATGTAAGACCAATGAAAATATTTTAAATGGACACGATAGACTTATTGAAAGATGATATATACAAGGAGTTTGTAAACCATCCTAGGATACTAGTTAGAGGGAATGAGGGAGTCCTGCTTTTGATCACAACAGGGTGTATGTAAGAGAGAAGGTTGCTGCAATATAAAAGGCAATAAGTTGCTGCAGAGCATACGCCAATGCTTTTGTACAATAAAGATATGGCTCGGAGAAAGAAAAAATAGGAAGTAACAGTATGATATGAAAAGACATGAGGTCCCTCATTGCTGTTTGGCAATCCGTTCAATGAAATGGGGGAAGGGACGGTCATAAAACATGTGATAGTGTTGCATCCAGCAGGACGTAGACCACAAAAGCAAATGGTATAGAAAGAGATGCCATATTTTACTACATTGGAAGACTTTTGCCTGCCTTCAAGAACAGGTAGCGTTAACTGGCTTGGAGAAGCCATTCTCACGGTTGCTCACCACAACCTGTGCACGTGTTAGACGTAAGGCTGATGTGTATTGCTCTGTATGGGGTTTTAAGATTAATGTTTTGTAACAATAATAAATATGTGTAATACTGTCCATGGTAAACTTGACTGAATCTAAAGTAACCAAATGTACCGACAAACTTTGAGGGCAAGAGACTGCTTGGCTAAAATATGAGGTGCTGGTATTTTTCCTTCAAAAGCTAAGGGGCCGGGTATTCCGATCCCTACGGGTGGGTACGCGCTGTGTACCCACCCGTAGGGACATTGGAAATGCTCGTTTCAGGCATGCACAGCGCATGCGCTGGAAACCGGCATTTCCGATCTGTCAAGAAAGCTCTTGACAGATCCTCCGGCTGCCCTGGAGCAGGGCCTCTGCGGGCAGATAATTCTGCTTTTTGGAGACCCTCTGCCCGCAGAAAACACTTACAATTCTTGCGCCTGGTAAAAGCAGGCGTAAGGCCTGTTTTTACCAGGATAAGAGTTGAAAAAGGTAAAAAAATAAAATCCACTGATTTATCATTTAAAAACTTTAAAGAAAGGTAAGTTTGTTTTTAGCCCCATTAAAAACTTGAATTACCTTATTCAAAAATTTAAATTTTTGTTTAAAATAGTTAATTTATGTAATTTCAAGTCATTTTAAAAATGTGATTTAAAAATTTTTTTATTTGAAGTTTTACTATGTTTTGGAGGTGATCTCCATGCATATATTTGACAGGTCTTCCTGTCAAATGTATGAAGGGAGATTCCCTTCTCTGATTGGCTCCCCATGGCCCACAACAACCTGCAAATGTGAAAACGACGACTCTCTCCAATCCTTGGATGTCTGGCCTTGGTTAATTAAGCATCAAAACAGATAGGAGAGAGAAAACAACGTTAATCACACAGTTTGGGACACAAATGCTGTGGGCGAGTTGCCAGGTTTTGGGGTATAAGGGATATTGTAGACTAACATTCGTGGCTGCAGTCGAAGGCGACCTGGTCAGTTGCCATTTAAAGTCATACGTCTAGTCATCGTTGAACTGACCTCTCATCTGGTGAATAGTATGTATGTGCTGCTTATGATCACTTGAGCTTAAAGTAAATGATTTTAGATGCTTGCTTGTAATAAGTACATGAATTGAGTACAGTTTGCATTTGGTAATTTCTTGTAACCTCTTGTTGATTGTTAAGTAAAGAAGATTCACAGATTCATTGGATTTCGTGTTGTCTGTTCCATGGGTCTGTTGCGTTTGCAAAGATAATCCAGAGGCCGTAAGCAGAGCTCAGTTCATGTTGCTTTTAATGGCTGATCCAAACACACTCTACAGGCAAAAGCAATCGAATACCTATATCCAATGTCAGACACAATACAACGATAATAGCACTATCAAACTCCATGTGCTCAGGCCAAGGCAATCGAGTACCTATCGCCAATGCCAGACATAACATTTCCTCCCCCCCTCACAGAATTTCAAACATGAAATGTAGTGATAAAGTCCTGTAGGTGGCCAGGGCGAGAACGTGTACGAACAGGCCGAGGTGCGGACTGGTGAAGAGCAGGCCGAAGTGGGGACTGGTGAGGAGCAGGCTGAGGCACAATATCTGCTTGAGGGTTGGCTGGCTGAGCCACATGTGCATCCCGCCACTCTGGGGGTAAGGCTTGGGGATTAGGTCCGTATAATCCCGCATCAGGGGGTGCTGGCACCTTCCGAAGGCGGCTGGCATGCCACCGAGAGCCGTCAGTGAGGCAGAAAGTGGCTGGTCCAAGTCGGCGGCTGATTTGGAGAGGGGAGGACCAGAATGAGGCCATCTTATTGTTGCGGTGAGGCCTGCGGACTCTGACCCAATCGGAGACTGAGATGTTGGGCGCCTTGGCCCTCTTCGACTGGTCGAAGCGGAGTTTCATCTTCTCCTGCTGTCAAGCGACTGTGGCTTGAGCCGGTGGAGCAGGGCTCTGAGCTAGCGAGGGGCGGAGCCTGCCAAGGGGCAGCATGAGCTCACGGCCTAGCATGAGGGATGCAGGTGAGACCCCTATAGTGGAATGCTGGGAGGCTCTGTAGTGCAGTAGTGTGTGGAGGAGGGCCTTGTCAAACGCACACCCCTGGGATAGGTGTGCTCTGAGGCCATTTTTCAGTGTCTGGTTAAAACGCTCCACCCCCCTATTTGACTCGGGGTGGTAGTACGCTGTGCGTATGTGACGGATGCCCTTGCTCTCAAGGTAAGAGGAAAGTTCCGAAGAGACCATTTGGGGGCCATTGTCTGTGGTGATGGCCTTTGGATGCCCCCAGCGGGAGAAGAGGGACTCAAGGATATCGATGATGACCCGAGAGGTGACAGAGCCCACGGCAGTGACCTCTGGCCAGTTTGAGTGCAGGTCATAGGTCACCACTAGGAACCGTTGATGGTGGGGGACACCATGGATCTCCCCGCAGATGTCCAGCTGCAGGTGCTCCCAGGGCTGAGAGGGCCAGGCAAGGGGTTGCAGGGGTGGAGGAACTTGGTGGCCAGTCTTGCCACTTACAAGGCAGGCTGCACAGTCCTTGACCAGGGCCTCGATTTCCCTGTCGATACCTGGCCACCACACTAGGTCTTGACATCGTTGTTTGAGCTTCACTATGCCCAAGTGGCCCTCATGCGCCATGGATAAAACACGCGCACGAAGGGCACTTGGGACCACAGTGCAGAGCCCACGTGCAACACAGGAGTCATTCCAGCAGGATAGCTCCTCTTTAACTCTGGAGTAGGCAGACAGTTCCTCAGGCACCTTGCGAGGCCAGCCATCTCTGATGAAGGTGCACAGCTGGGAGAGGGCCGGATCCTGTTCAGAGGCCTCTTTGAGCTCCTGGAGAGAGACTGTGGTTTGGAGAGGCGTGTGCAGCATCTGGACGATATCCTGTTCCACATGTTCAGACCCGACGAGTGGGGCTGGGGCAGAGACAGTGCGGGAGAGCAGATCTGCAACAACATTGTCACGTCCTGGTGTGAACTGGAGACTGAAATTGTATTGGCGGAGGCGGTCAGACCAGTGGTGTAGACGCAGTGGTCTGTGGCCCGTGCCTGATGTCGACAGCAGGGCAGTGAGAGCCTGGTGATCGGTTCGCAGCGTGAAGGCACAGCCATACGTGTACAGGTGCCACCGCTCACATGCCCAGACGCACGCCAGCACCTCACGCTTGCCTACTGAGTACTTCTGTTCAGTGGGGCTAAGGGCTCGGGAGGCAAAGGCGATTGGTTTCTCCACTCCATTCTGTATCTGCGATAACACCGCCCCCACAGCTGCACCGGACGCGTCGCAGGTGACGAGGGTGGGGCTGGCGACGTCAAAGTGAGCCAACACTGGGGGCGACGTGAGCTGCGATTTGAGGAGGCGAACAGCCGTACAGGCTTGTGACCACACCCAGGGCTCATCCTTTCGCAGGAGCTGGCGCAGTGGGGCTGTGGTGGCTGAGTACTGGGGCAAAAACTTCAGGTAGTACCCAGTCATGCCAAGGAAGGAGGCAACCTGTGCTGCAGAGCTGAGTTCCGGGATGCTGTGAATGGCATCCACGTTTGACTGGAGTGGGGATATACCATCAGCCGACAACCGAAACCCCACAAATTCGATCTCTGAAACAGCAAAGACACACTTTTCGCCATTCAGTGTGAGCTTGTGTTTTGCTAGAGCCGTGAAAACTCTGTGAAGGCATTCGTCGTGAGTGGAGGTCGAGGGCCCATGCACGACGATGTCATCCAGGTAGATGGCCACCCCAGGAATGCCCGCGAGCACAGAGGACATCACCTTTTGGAAGCAGCTGGGTGCAGAGCTAAGTCCAAATGGCATCCTGGTGTACCGAAAGACGCCAGCATGTGTCACAAAAACAGTAAGGTCCCTGCTGCTGGGGTGGAGGGGAACCTGTAGATAGCCCCGTCGAAGGTCCAGTTTCGAGAACAGGATGGAACCATAGAACTGCACTGTGAGTTCCTCTGACGTGGGCAGTGGATATTTGTCAGGGATTACAGCCTTATTCACTGCTCGAAGATTGACACAGACGCGTAGACCACCTGACTTTTTCGTTGCGACCACCAGGTTGGAGACCCATGGGGAGGCATCAACTGGTTCGATGATGCCAGCTTCCAGTAGCTGCTTTAGTTCAGCTGTGACCCCATCACGGAGAGCAAGCGGGATGTGGCGCAGTGGCTGAATGACAGGGGTAACGGTGGAGTCAACCATGGGCTGGTGGGTGAAGGCAGTCAGGCAGCCCAGACCCTCGAAGAGTGCTGGCCATGTTTGGCGCTACGGTGAGGCGACGTGCAGAATCGCAGACCCGCCGGTGTCCAAGAGAGAAAAACCCAGGTCAGTGAAAAGATCCAGTCCCATCAGGTTAGCTCCTTGGCGTGCCACATGAAAACAAAAATCTGGCAAAACTTTTGTTCCATAGCGTACAGTGAGATTGACTGAGCCCACTAGTCCAATTTTTGAATTACCATACCCGCAAAGGGCAGTGGAGGGCGTAGAGAGTGGCAGGGAGCTGAAAAAGCGTTTGAATGTGTCCACATTCAGCAGTGAGACGCTGGCACCGGTATCCAACAACAGCGGGATGCACACATCATTCAGGTTAATTGGGCAATACTTGAAAGCCACTACTGGCCCAGAGCTCACGTTGTGAATTATAGTGCTTGAGGACTGAGAGTGTTCATTTGTAGCAACTGGGGCAGAGCGGCAGACATTGGCAAAGTGATTTTGTTTTCCACAATTGCGACAGGCTTGGCCGCGCGCGGGGCAATTCTGCGCTCTGGTTGCATGTGAACGAGATCCGCAGTTTCCACACTGTTGCCGCGGTAGCGCGCGTTGCTACCGTCGCGCGAGCATTACCATGTCAGAGCTGTCGGGGCCGAGGGCGCTGTCACTGGGTGTGCGTGCTAGTTTCGCTGCACATTCGGCTGCAGACTCCACTTGAAAGGCAATGTTGACTGCCTGTGACAACGACAGATCGTCGGACTCGAGTAACAGTCTTTCACGCACTCTCACGTTGTTGGTGTGCTCTATTAGTTGATCACGCACCATCTCGTCTTGTAGTGCACCGAACTTGCACGAGCTAGCTAACCCTCTCAAATTAGCCACGTATTGATGCACCGACTCGCCGGGGAGTTGGTGACGCTGTCTAAAAATGAATCGCCGCAGGAGGGCACTTTGTGGGGCAGAGAAGTGTGTGCTTAACAGAGCCACAGCCTCATCATATGTTTGAATTGAGTCTGCTATGCATAATGTCCCAAGAACACGCTGGCCCTCCGCTTCCAAGCAATGGGATAACAGTGCCTTTTTCCGTGATGTGCTCACATTTTCTAGTCCAAGAGCAATGAGGTAGGTTTCAAAGGACTGTAACCAGTGAACCCATGGGATCGGCGGCTCACCGGGTAGTGCAAGGAAGGGAGGAGGTGGTGGAAGAGAGATTTCAGCCATCCTCGTCGCCAAATGTTGCGTTTGCAAAGATAATCCAGAGGCCATAAGCAGAGCTCAGTTCATGTTGCTTTTAATGGCTGATCCAAACACACTCCACAGGCAAAAGCAATCGAATACCTATATCCAATGTCAGACACAATACAACGATAATAGCACTATCAAACTCCATGTGCTCAGGCCAAGGCAATCGAGTACCTATCACCAATGTCAGACATAACAGGGTCTGAACTCTATAAACTGTCAAACAATCAGAATGTCTTACATATGTTAATTATCAGCCATATTACTGTCTCTAGCTTTTTGAAACTGTTAAAAGGATAAGGAAGGATTTATCGAACATTTCTCTAGTGCTTCAATATCCTTTTTGTAGTATGGAGAGCAGAACTGCACACACTAGTACTAGGCCCAGAAATTCCGATCGCAGGCCTCCCGCGGGCGGAGGGCTACAATCTGGAAAAATCTGTGCCAAGATCGGAGGGCTCCCGGGAGGCACAGAGTTCCGCTGCTGGGCCTCTCCAAACTGCCGGTGCGCAGGGCCCACGTATCCCAGAGGCGCAGGCGGTTCGCAGCATCCCTGGGATCACGTGGGCATTGGAGAGCCAATCAGAGAAGGGAATCTCCCTTCATACATTTGACAGGAAGACCTGTCAATTATATGAATGGAGATCACCCCCAAAACATAGTAAAACTTTAAATAATTTTTTTTTTAATCACATTTTTAAAATGGCTTTAAATTACAATAAATTAAGTATATTAAACAAAAATGTTATTTTTTGAAAAAAAATTAAAGTTTTTAACGTGGCTAAAAATAAACTTACCTTTCTTTAAACTATTTTAGGCCATCTTAGGCTGGATATTATGTAATGAGAAAGAATTAATTAGCAATCTTGTTGTACGAGGCCCCTTGGGTCGGAGCGATCATAATATGATAGAATTCTTCATTAAGATGGAGAATGAAGTAGTTGACTCAGAGACTAGGGTCCTGAATTTAAATAAAGGAAACTATGATGGTCTGAGGCGCGAGTTGGGTAGAATTGATTGGGGAATGTCACTCAAAGGGTTGACGGTGGATAGGCAATGGCAAGCATTCAAAGACTGCATGGATGAACTACAGAAATTGTTCATCCCAGTATGGCATAAAAAGAAAACAAAAAAGGTGACTCAACCGTGGCCAACAAGGGAAATTAGGGATAGCATAAGATCCAAGGAGAGTACATATAAATTGGCCAGAAAAAGCAGTAAACCTGAGGATTGGGAGCAGTTTAGGATTCAACAAAGGAGGACAAAGGGATTAATTAAGAAGGGGAAAATAGAATATGAGATTAAGCTTGCAGGGAACATAAAAACTGACTGTAAAACCTTTTATAGATATGTGAAGAGAAAAAGATTGGTGAAGTCAAACGTAGGTCCCTTGCAGTCAGAATCAGGGGAATTTATAATGGGTAACAAAGAAATGGCAGACCAATTAAATACATATTTTGGTTCTGTCTTCACAAAGGAGGACACAAATAACCTCCCAGAGATGTCGGGGAACATAGGGTCTGATGAAGGGGAGGAACTGAAAGAAATCAGTATTTGTAAGGAAACGGTGTTAAGGAAATTGATGGGGCTGAAGGCCGATAAATCCCCAGGGCCTCATAATCTACATCCTAGGGTACTTAAGGAAGTGGCCCTAGAAATAGTAGATGCATTGCTGATCATCTTCCAACATTCGATGGAATCTGGAACAGTACCCATGGATTGGAGGGTAGCTAATGTTACAAAACGGGGAATTACAGACCGGTAAGCCTGACATCGGTAGTGGGGAAAATGCTAGAGTTCATTATAAAGGATGTAATAGCTGAACACTTGGAAAACAGTGACAGGATCGGACAAAGTCAACATGGATTTACAAAAGGTAAATCGTGCTTGACTAATCCACTGGAATTTTTTGAGGATGTAACTGGTAAAACAGATAAGGGAGAACCAGTGGATGTGGTATATTTGGACTTTCAGAAGGCTTTCAATAAGGTCCCGCATAAGAGGTTAGCGTGTAAAGTTAAGGCACATGGGATTGGGGGCAAGGTATTGACTTGGATAGAAAACTGGTTGGCAGACAGAAAGCCAAGAGTTGGAATAAACGGGTCTTTTTCCGAGTGGCAGGCAGTGACTAGTGGGGTACCGCAGGGATTGGTCCTTGGACCCCAGCTATTCACAATATATATTAATGATCTAGACGAGGGAACTAGATGTAATATCTCCAAATTTGCAGACGACACAAAGCTAGGTGGGTGTGTGTGCTGTCAGGAGGATGCCGAGAAACTCCAGGATGATTTGGACAGGTTGGGTGATTGGGCAGAAGCATGGCAGATGCAATATAACGTGCATAAATGTGAGGTTATCCACTTTGGTGGCAAAAACAGGAAGGCAGTGTGGTAAACCACTTTTACCGTTTACTATCCTTACACTATAGTTATCACTGTTAGATCGTTTCCCTATAGTTATCACTGTTCACATTGTTGTATCACTGTACGAGGTCGCCTCTTGTCACGCTGCTATACCTGGGCTGACCACTGCCGACTCCGCCCATGGCTCCACCTACCTGCCCGGGTATAAAGGTGGTCGACTGGCTGGTAGTCCTCCTTCTTGGATCCGATCACCCACGAGCGTGGGCTCTGTTATTTAGTCAATAAAAACCTATAGTTACTTTCTTAACTCGTCGCTTTTCATTGGACGAATTGATAGGTATATCAATTTTATTGACTAAATTTTAAAATGTCGTCACTTGAGCAGCCAAACAACCAGTCAACGGAGCAGCCAAACGACCAGCTACAACAGCCACAGCAGCCAGCTTGGCTGCGAGCCCTCAAACCACCGTACCTGGATCTAAACCCACAAGCAACAAACGCAGCCCTCGACTTCAAACACTGGCTGTGCTGCTTCGAATCCTACCTGGAAGAATCCGGCGTCCCTCAGAGATCCAAACTAAGAGTTCTGACCGCCCAAGCGAGCCCTAAAGTATACGCACTCATCCAGGACATTACTACTTACGAGGCCGCTATCAACCTACTGAAACAGCAGTACCGGAGCCTGGTAAATTCCATGTATGCCAGACACCTCCTAAGATCCCGCCCGCAACAGCCAGGAGAGTCTGTAGCTGAATTTTTACGGGCGCTACGAACACTCGGCAGGGACTGTGGCTTTAAAGCAGTATCGGCTGCAGAAAACACTGAAGATAACATCCGCGATGCCTTCGTGAAAGGCCTTCGGTCCGACTACTCACGGCAGAGACTGCTGGAATCAAAGGACCTCGACCTGAACACAGCTGCAGCCTTGGCCTACTCCCTAGAAGTGACCCAGCGGGACCTCGAGGTGTATTCCAGGTACAGTTCGCGACTCTGGGACTCGGGCCCGACCCCGACCGCAATACCCCTCGTAGCGCCGCCCCCGGGACCTACCTCAGCGTCGGCGTCCCGGACCCGATCGGGACTGCCACCCCCGGTACCGGCTGCGACTTCGGACCCCCGCGACCGGGCCGCCGGCTGCTTCTTCTGTGGGCAGGCGAAACACCCGAGGTCGCGCTGCCCAGCCAAAAACGCGACGTGCTCCAGCTGCCTGAAGAAAGGCCACTTCGCGAAGGCCTGCAGAGGGAGAGCAGCAGAGGCCAGCAGTGCCTCATGCGAACTGTGGGGGCGGCCATCTTTTATCAAGGCCACAGATGAGCAATGGGGCGGCCATCTTTGATCCAGGCAACCGACGCCAGCAGTGCCTCATGTGGGTTGTGGGGGCAGCCATCTTCTCCGCCATTTTGCCCCACCTCGTGGGCGCCTCCATTTTACCCACCACGCTCGACCGCCACCTTACCTCCAGACCTGACGACCGCTTCACCTACAGACTACAGCGACCCGCTCAGCCACACACTAGCCTCCGTCACACTGGACCAAGCTCGCCCGCATCAGCTGTCCAAGTCAATGATGGACATCAAAGTAGATGGCCACGCCACGACCTGCCTGTTCGACAGCGGAAGCACGGAGAGCTTCATACATCCAGACACGGTGAGCCACTACTCCCTCACTGTCCAGCCAACGCGCAACCGGATCTCGATGGCATCGAGGTCCCACGCCACAGACATCAGCGGCTACTGTGTTGTGACCCTGTCGGTTAAGGGCACGGAGTATAAAAACTTTAAACTCCTCGTCCTGCCCCAGCTATGCGCTGCCGTCCTACTAGGGCTGGATTTTCAATCCCACCTTCAAAGCGTCACTCTAGCATACGGTGGACCCCTCCCCCCGCTCACAGTCGACAACCAGCAACCTTTAAATCGCCCACCGCGTAACACCTGCGGCCTATCCACCCTCAAGGTCCCGCCACCTTCCCTGTTCGCTAACCTCACCCCCGACTGCAAACCCGTCGCTACCAAGAGCAGGCGGTACAGCGCCGGGGACAGAGCTTTCATTAGCTCTGAGGTGCAGCGTCTCCTGAAGGAGGGCATCATCGAGGGGAGCAGCAGCCCCTGGCGTGCCCAGGTTGTAGTCGTTAAGACCGGCAATAAAAACCGCCTGGTCATCGACTACAGCCAAACCATAAACCGGTACACCCAGCTGGACGCATACCCCCTTCCCCGCATATCTGATATGGTCAATCAGATTGCTCAATACCGGGTATTCTCTACCATCGACCTTAAGTCGGCCTACCACCAACTCCCTATCCGCCCCGAGGACCGCCAGTATACCGCCTTCGAGGCGAATGGCCGCCTCTACCACTTCCTTAGGGTCCCCTTCGGCGTCACCAACAGGGTTTCGGTCTTCCAAAGGGAGATGGACCGGATGGTTGACCAGAACGGGCTGCAAGCCACGTTCCCCTATCTAGATAACGTTACCATCTGCGGCCGCGACCGGCAAGACCATGACGCTAATCTGGAAAGATTCCTCCGTACGGCCCAACGGCTGAACCTCACCTACAATAAGGAGAAATGTGTGTTTTAACACCTCGCGCCTTGCCATCCTCGGCTGCGTAGTAGAGAACGGAATCATCGGCCCCGATCCCGAAAGAATGCGTCCCCTCATGGAGCTACCCCTTCCCCACTGTCCAAAGGCGCTGAAGAGAACCCTGGGGCTCTTCGCCTACTATGCCCAATGGGTGCCGAATTATGCGGACAAAGCCAGACCCCTCATGAAGTCCACCTCCTTCCCCCTTACGGAAGAAGCGCGCGCGGCCTTCTCCCTCATCAGGGGAGACATTGCTAAGGCCACTATGCACGCAGTGGATGAGTCCATCCCCTTCCAAGTGGAGAGCGATGCATCCGACTTCGCCCTAGCCGCTACCCTCAACCAGGAGGGGAGACCGGTGGCCTTCTTCTCAAGGACCCTACAGGGCCCTGAGATCCGACACTCTTCGGTTGAGAAGGAGGCCCAGGCGATTGTGGAGGCGGTACGCCGCTGGAGGCATTACCTCGCAGGCAAGCCATTTACCCTCCTCACCGACCAGCGTTCGGTCGCTTTTATGTTTAATAACAAGCTGAGGGGTAAAATCAAGAACGACAAGATCTTGAGGTGGAGAATCGAGCTATCCACCTACGATTATGATATCTTGTACCGGCCTGGTAAGCTGAACGAACCCCCTGACGCTCTATCGCGAATTACATGCGCCAACGCGCAAATTGATAGACTTCAGACCCTCCACAACGACCTCTGCCACCCCGGGGTCACCAGGCTTTACCACTTCATTAAGGCCCGCAACCTGACCTACTCCATCGAGGAGGTCAGGACCATGACCAGGAACTGCCAGACCTGTGCCGAGTGCAAACCGCACTTCTTTAGGCCGGACAGAGCAAGCCTGATCAAGGCCACCCGCCCCTTCGAGCGCTTGAGCATCGATTTTAAGGGGCCCCTCCCGTCCTCTGACCGTAATGTGTACTTCCTCAACATTGTTGATGAGTACTCCCGTTTCCCCTTTGCCTTCCCCTGCCCAGACATGACCAGCACCACGGTCGTTAAATGCCTGAACGACCTCTTTGCCTTGTTCGGGTTCGCAAACTATATACATAGTGACCGGGGCGCCTCCTTCATGAGCGAGGAACTCCGTCAGTTCCTACTAGCGAGAGGCATCGCCACTAGCAGGACCACCAGCTGCAACCCCCGAGGGAACGGCCAGGTGGAAAGAGAGAACGCGACGGTATGGAAGGCCGTCCTCTTAGCCTTAAAGTCTAAGGGCCTCCCAACCTCTCGCTGGCAGGAGGTCCTCCCGGCGGCGCTGCATTCCACCCGGTCACTACTTTGCACTGCCATTAACGCCACCCCCCATGAACGAATGTTTGTTTTCCCCAGGAAGTCGACTACGGGAACCACGCTACCAACCTGGCTGACCTCTCCGGGGCCTGTCTTGCTGCGAAAGCACGTGAGGGCCCAGAAAACGGACCCCCTGGTCGAGAGGGTGAACCTCCTGCACGCCAACCCCCAGTACGCCTACGTGGCATACCCAGACGGGCGGGAGGACACAGTCTCCTTACGAGACCTCGCACCCTCGGGCACTCCGGAGACACCACCGCTACCCCCCCCCACCACCCCCCCAATTCCAGCCCAGGTAGACGGTACGCCGGAACCCCAAGAGCCTTCGCCTACCTCGCAGACGCCAGCATTAACACCGGAGAACGCAACACCGCCGCTGCGACGATCAGACAGGCTTACGAGGCCTCCGGACAGACTGACATACCAGAACTGGTAGTACACTTCACCCCGCCGGACTCAAATCTAAACAAGGGGTGAATGTGGTAAACCACTTTTACCGTTTACTATCGTTACACTATAGTTATCACTGTTAGATCGTTTCCCTATAGTTATCACTGTTCACATTGTTGTATCACTGTACGAGGTCGCCTCTTGTCACGCTGCTATACCTGGGCTGACCACTGCCGACTCCGCCCATGGCTCCACCTACCTGCCCGGGTATAAAGGTGGTCGACTGGCTGGTATTCCTCCTTCTTGGATCCGATCACCCACGAGGGTGGGCTCTGTTATTTAGTCAATAAAAACCTATAGTTACTTTCTTAACTCGTCGCTTTTCATTGGACGAATTGATAGGTATATCAGGCAGATTATTATCTGAATGGCAATAGATTGGGCGAAGGGGAAGTGCAACGAGACCTGGATGTCCTTGCGCACCAGTCGCTGAAGGTAAGCATGCAGGTGCAGCAGGCGGTTAAGAAGGCAAATGGTATGTTGGCCTTCGTAGCGAGAGGCTTCGAGCACAGGAACAAGGATGTCTTGTTGCAGTTGTACAGGGCCTTGGTGAGACCACATCTTGAGTATTGTGTGCAGTTTGGTCGCCTTATCTGAGGAAGGATGTTCTTGCCATGGAAGGAGTTCAGCGAAGATTCACCAGGCTGATACCTGGGATGGCAGGAATGACGTATGAGGAGCGATTGGGTCGATTGGGCTTGTACTCGCTGGAGTTTAGAAGAATGAGAGGGGATCTCATTGAAACTTATAAAATTCTGACAGGACTGGACAGACTAGATGCAGGAAGGATGTTCCCGATGATCAGGGAGTCCAGGACCAGGGGTCACAGTCTAAGGATAAAGGGTATGCCATTTAGGACAGAAATTAGGAGGAATTTCTTCACCCAGAGAGTGGTGAACCTGTGGAATTCTCTACCACAGAAGGCAGTAGAGGCCAATTCATTAAATATATTCAAGAAGGAGTTGGATATATTTCTTGAGGCTAAAGGGATCAAGGGGTATGGGGAGATGATCAGCCATGATCACATTGAATGGCAGAGCAGGCTCGAGGGGCCGAATGGCCTACTCCTGCTCCTATCTTCTATGTTTCTATATGTTTCTATGTTTAAATGATAAACCAGTGGAAACATTTTTTTAAAACTTTTTTCAACTCTTATCCTTAGGCCTGCTTTTAGCAGGCGCAAGAATTGTAAGTGGTTTCTGCGGGCGGAGGGTCTCCAAAAAGCGGAACTATCCGCCCGCAGAGGCCCTTCTCCAGGGCAGCCGGAGGATCTGTCAAGAGCATTCTTGACAGATCGGAAATGCCGGTTTTCAGCGCATGTGTATGTGCCTAAAACTGGCATTTCCGATATCCCTATGGGTGTGTACGCGCTGAATTTCTGCACCAATATTAAAAGTGTGGTCTAACCAAGGTTCTATATAAATTTAACATTACCTCCCTGCTTTTGTATTCTATTCCTGCAGAAATGAACTCCAGTACTTTTTTTTACACTATTTATGGCCAATTCAAATTGTGTTGTCACTTTTAGCTATTTATGTATCTGTATTCCCAGATCTCTTTGCTCCTCTACCCCATTTAGTTTTTTTTACCTTCCAATTGTAGTGTATGTACCTTTAAGAGCCCCTGTGTACTGTAATACCGGTAGTGACCACTCGAGTATATAAGCCTGTATAGCGTCTTGTATCTTTTAGTTCACCTCCAGACTTTGTTCAGTAAACACCTGTTAAACCAACTCCTGCATTCCGTGTCTCCATTAACACACGGATACAACAGTGGTGACGAATTGGAAACGGACTTACCTGCAATTCGGCAGCACCTCAAGGAGATCGATTCCTCAGACGAAGGTCGAAGAAAAAAAAAGAACTGTGGTTTCACCAGCTAGCCGGGCTGGTGGCAGGTACTGCACTAATCCTTCCTGGGTGGCGGGCTGGGGCTCAATCGGGTGGCTCTGCAGCGGGGCCGAGCAGCGAGTCGGAAGCAAACAGAGACGGAGGGTGGAGCACTCGGGAGACGGCCGGCGCTGCAAAGCAGGTCGGCATTCGGACCAAGCACAGGGAGGGAAAAGTCCCAGAGAGTCCGGCGGGAACGAGTCTCCAACTATTAAAAATATCTGTGTAAATAAAAACCGCGGAGAACAGCGTTGTCAGCAGCGGCAGCGGCGGGAAAGCGCGGGAGGCACCATTTTTTCTCGGCAGGGAAGAAAGGAAAGCGCGGGAGGCGCCATTTTTGATTTTCAGGATGCCTAAGACTGGCAATATTACTGCTTTCGATAGTGATATAGAGGATTGGACCACATATGTGGAAAGAGTGGAGGTATATTGCACAGCGAATGAAGTCGAGGATGATAAAAAGGCATCGGTACTTCTAAATCTGATGGGCGCAAGGACATACGGGCTGTTACGAAACTTAATCACTCCAGCCAAACCGATGGACAAGAATTTTAAGGAGATTGTCGATACCCTACAGGAGCACTTAAACCCAACACCGCTGCTGATAGCGCAACGATTCAAATTCTTCAGGAGGAATCAGCACAAGAATGAAAGTAACGCTGATTACCTCACCGAATTAAGAAAGCTGTCAAAGCACTGCCAATTTGGGGCAGGACTGGCAGATTCTCTACGAGACAAATTCGTCTGCGGTCTCCTAAGGGAAGGAACACAGAAAAGGCTACTTTCTGAGAAAGATTTGACACTGGACAAGGCTTTCAGTGTGGCTGTATCATACGAAGCAGCAGCAAGAGGAGCTGCAGAGATACAGCAAAAGCCACAGGACTTCGGCACCCATGAAATGACACGGGGTTTCGAGAGATGTTATCGCTGCGGCAGATCCACCCATGACCAGAGGGACTGCTGGTTCAAGGACAAAGCATGCAGGCAATGCGGAAAGATGGGACACATTGCACGTGTATGCCGATCTGAAAACAAAAAATCCACTGACAGAAAAAAAATCAATAAGGAAAAGTACAGAAAGGTACAAATGATGACGGACAGTAGCTCCGAAGACTAGAAGAGCGATAGCGACTCCGGAAACAAGAGACTAAGCTGTCTCAAATTACATAATGTAATTGCCAAAGAAGATTACCAGACCATTTGGGTTACCCTCACGATAGCGGGGTCCCCAGTTAAAATGGAGCTAGATACAGGATCAGCTCTGACCGTCATAAGTCGACGGGATTACGAGCGGCTATTTCCGCATATACCTTTGAAAGACACATCCATTATCTTGAAGACATATACGGGGCAGAAAGTATACCCCAAAGGGAAAATAAAGGTGCCTGTTGTATACAACGGCAAGGAAATACAGAAGTTGTATTTATACGTTCTGCAAGATGGTGGTCCACCGTTGTTGGGACGTGAATGGATCAGGAAGATACGTTTAGACTGGCACTCCATTCAGGCACTGACGGTGACCAGTAAGAAAAAAAATGATGATCACGTCATACCTGAACGATTAAAAGACATCTTGGCTAACGCCAAAGAAGTGTTTCAACAGGAACTAGGAACCTTGAAAGGCGTCACCGCCTCAATAAAAGTGGAAGATGCGGCAATTCCCAAGTTTTTTAAGGCAAGGCCGGTGCCATACGCAATTCGTCCAGCAGTCGAGGCAGAGCTGGAGAATTTGGAAAAAGCAGGCGTGTTATCCAAGGTAGATTGGAGCGAGTGGGCAACACCCATCGTCCTGGTTATGAAGAAAACGTTGAATAATGATAAATCTGAAGAACAGAGAAAAATTCGCATCTGTGGGGACTTCAAGGTGACTGTAAACCCGGTCCTTCACACGATACAGTATCCTCTTCCAAGGATAGAAGATATTTTCGCCTCACTATCCGGAGGGAAACGTTTCACCAAAATTGACTTGGCACAGGCATATCTACAGATGGAGGTTGAGGAGGCCTCTAAAAAGTATCTCACGATAAACACACACAAAGGCCTGTACCAGTACAATCGACTGGTTTTCGGAGTAGCATCAGCTCCAGCTATCTGGCAAAGAGCTATGGAGCAAGTCCTGCAAGGGATTCCGGGGACTCAATGCTACCTAGACGACATCCTTGTAACAGGAGAAAATGACAACGAGCACCTTGCCAATTTGGAGCAGGTGCTCACTAGGCTGAGAGAACGGGGCCTACGAGCAAATCGCCCCAAGTGCGAATTTTTCCAGAAACAAATATCATATTGTGACCATATAATTAACGAAGAAGGGTTGCATAAGTCACCTGAAAAAATTGAAGCGGTCATAAAAGCCCCAGCACCTGAAAATGTCTCACAATTAAGGTCGCTCCTGGGATTGATAAATTACTATCATAAATTTTTACCGAACTTGTCAACTGTTCTGCACCCTCTTAACGCACTGCTACAAACGGGAGTAATTTGGAAATGGAGCGAAGACTGTAAACGTGCCTTCCATAAATGCAAAGGCTTGATCACGTCCAAGGAAGTGTTGGCTCACTACAACCCATCACTGCCAATCAGACTGGCGTGCGATGCATCCCCTTACGGCGTAGGAGCGGTATTATCGCATAGATTCCCTGATAGCTCGGAGCGGCCGATAGCTTTTGCGTCACGCTCATTGAACTCAGCTGAGCGTAACTATGCCCAGATCGACAGGGAAGCACTCAGCCTGGTGTGGGGAGTGAAGAAATTCAACCATTACCTACACGGACAAAAATTTACCTTGTTGACTGACCATCAACCCCTCGTCTCCATATTCAACCCTAAAAAGGGCGTTCCCATTATGACAGCGCAAAGGCTACAGAGGTGGTCCCTTTTCCTAGGGGCACACCAATATGACATAGAATACAAAGGATCAAAACAGCATGGGAATGCTGACGGTTTATCGCGCCTACCGTTGCCAACGGTAGAAGAGGCACCTACAGTGGACCCAGTGGAGATGTTCCACTCAACCATAGTAGAATGTCTACCAGTAACAAATTCTACCATTGAAAAGGAAACGAGAAATGACCCGACTCTCTCACGAGTCTACGATTTAACGGTGAAGGGATGGCCAGCACATGGCGAACTACTGTTGCCAGCATTCTCGCAAAGAAGAGAACAGCTGTCAGTGTGCCGAGGAACCTTGATGTGTGGATCCAGAGTGGTGATTCCACCCAAACTCCAGGATAAAGTGCTAAAGGAGCTTCACGAGGGGCATCTGGGTGGAGTGAAAATGAAGAACCTAGCCAGAGCGTTTGTGTGGTGGCCAGGTATCGATGGAGACATCGAAGAAATGACCAAGAGCTGTCTAGGATGCCAGAAGGTCCAAAACGCCCCACCACAAGCCCCTCTACATCCATGGGAGTGGCCCTCATCTCCATGGCAAAGGGTACATATCGACTTTGCTGGTCCATTTATGGACTCAATGTTCTTAATCGCGGTTGATGCACACTCCAAGTGGCCGGAGGTAATAAAGATGTCCTCCACCACCACGGAAAAAACCATCACAGTATTAAGGACCATATTTGCCAGGAATGGGCTGCCTGAACAGATCTGTTCTGATAATGGACCGCAATTTGTGTCCGAAGAATTCAGGAAGTTCTTAAAAAACAAAGGGGTTAAGCACTACACGTCCGCCCCATACCATCCCGCCACCAATGGATTAGCTGAAAGGTTTGTCCAGACCTTCAAGAAGGCCATAAAGGCCATGGGTAATGAAGACATAAATCTACAACATAAGGTAGGTAACTTCTTGTTTGCATACAGGAATGCAACACATGTGGTTACAAACCAAACTCCCGCCATGATGTTTTTCAATAGAAGACTAAGATGCCGGCTGGATTTGATCAAGCCAAACATCAGAAGGGACGTAGAGAACCGGCAATTTCAAGGCATGAATGAAAGGCCAACTAGAACCTTCCAGATAGGTCAACAAGTTTTGGCCCGGGACTACGGTACCGAGAAATGGCAGCCTGGAACTATTTGCACACGACTAGGACCGCTGATGTATACCGTGGACATTGGTGAAAGCATAATAAGGCGCCATGCTGACCAGATCATAGAGTCATCCGAAAAGGGACAACCTACACCACAACTCTATACGCCTAATGATGAAGCAGAGACACCCATAGTATCTACCTCCGATCCGGTGATACTGGAACCAGATGAACCCGACACTGGCATTCAAGCCGAATCGACCTTGCCAAAAGAACCTACTACACCACCGAAAACTACTACACCACCGAGGCGTTATCCGGACCGAGTCAGGAAGCCTCCAGAGAGACTGACTTATAATTGATTAACTGCAGCAAATGTGTAGATTATTGTTCTTGTAAACATGTTAATTAATGATTACTTAAAATGTTATGTACTAATTATCTAAAAGGGGAGGAATTGTAGTGTATGTACCTTTAAGAGCCCCTGTGTACTGTAATACCGGTATTGACCACTCGGGTATATAAGCCTGTATAGCGTCTTGTATCTTTTAGTTCACCTCCAGACTTTGTTCAGTAAACACCTGTTAAACCAACTCCTGCATTCCGTGTCTCCATTAACACACGGATACAACACCAATGAATAAGGAGACTTCTTATTCTTTTCGCAAAATGTGTGTCAGCTGTGGCTCAGTGGGTAGCACTCTCGCCTCTGAGTCAGAAGGTTGTGGGCTCATAGTCCCACTCCAGCGACTTGAGCATAAAAATCTAGGCTGACACTCCAGTGCAATACTGAGGGAGTGCTGCACTGTCGGAGGTGGCGTCTTTCGGATGAGATGTTAAACCGAGGCCCTGTCTGCTCGCTTGGGTGGATGTAAAAAGGCACTATTTTGAAGAGCTGGGGAGTTATCCCCGGTGTCCTGGCCAAAAATGAATCAACATGACTAAAATAGATTATCTGGTCATTATCACACTATTGTTTATGGGAGCTTGTTGTGCGCAAATTGGCTGCCATGTTTCCTACATTACAACAGGGACTACACTTCAAAAGTGCTTCACTGGCTGTAAAGTGCTTTTAGATGTCCAGTAGTCGTGAAAGGCGTTCTATGCAAGTCTTTCTTTTTCAAAATGAAACACCTCACACTTTATTATATTGAATTTCATTTTCCATTTATATACCCACTCTGCAAGTCTGTTTATGTCTTCCTGTATTTCGGTGTATTACTCCATATTATTATCTATACTTCTCAATTTGATATCATCTGCAACTTTTGACACCATACCTCCAATTTCTGAGTCCAAATCATTTATGTATGTGATGAACAACAGTGATCCTAGCATGGATCCCTCCAGGACACCACTTCCCACTTTTTGCCAGTCCAATAAACTTCACTTAACTCCGACCCGGTTTTCTGTTTTGTAGCCATCTTTCAATCCATTCTACTACCTGGCCCCTGACTCCACATGTCCTGACCTTTGTCCTGAATTTCTTATGTGGCACCTTATCGAAGACCTTCTGAAAGTTCATATATACCACATCCACTGCATTGACTTCATCTACTCTTTCTGTTACATCTTCAAAGAATTGACTAAGGCTGGTTAAATGCGACCTTCCTTTTAGAAATCCATGCTGACTATTTTTATTATATTCTCAGTCTCTAGATGTTTTGTTATCTGATCTTTTAGTAAAGATTCTAGTATCTTTCTACTACCAATGTAAAACAAACTGGTCTATCGTTATTTCTAACTCACTGGAACTACCCTTGCTTGGTTCCACTCTTACCTATCCGATTGTATCAGAGCATCTCCAGAATGGCAACTCATCACACCCCCACACCATTACCTCTGAAGTCTGGAAGAATCTATGCTTGGCCCTCTCCTTTTCCTCAGCTAAAAGCTGCCCTTTGACAACATCATCCACAGACACTGGGTCAGCTTCCACATGTCGCTGACAACATCCAGCTCTACCTCTCCACCATCTCTAACTCTCCACTACCTCTCTGCTGTCAGACTGCTTTTGCAACACGCAATCTTAGATGAGTGTTTTTCCTCCAGCTAAGCACTGGGAAGACCAAAACAATCATCTTTGGCACCCTTGCAACCTATTCCATCCCCTCCCCGACCGTTGTCTCAGGCTAAACCAGACTATTCCCAATCTCCGCATCTAATTCAAACCCAAGCTCATCTTCCGATTCCATATCCTCTGTATCACAAAGACCACCTACTCCTACCTCCGTAACATCACCCACCTCCACCACTGCTTCAACCTATCTGCTGCCATTGTCACCTCCAGAATATTCCAATGCTCTCCTAGCTGACCTCCCATCCTCCACCATCCGTAAACTTAAGATCATCCAAAACGCTGATGCCCATCTCCTATCCCGTATCAATCTTTGCCAAAGCCTCTCCACCTCCCTCTCCTCCTTTATGACTGACTGTCCTTAAAACTTACCTCTTTGACTAAGCTTTTGGTAACCCCTCCTTCTTTGGCTCGGTATTCATTTATTTCTGATTACGCTGCTGAAGTACGGGGACAGTAGTAGGTTATGTTACTGGACTAGTAATCCAGAGGCCTGGACTAATAATCCGGAGACGTGAGTTCAAATCCCACCATGGCATTGGTCGGGGAGGGGATAGAATAGGTGGCACGGGTGCCTAAGATGATTGCTTTGGTCTTCCAGGAAACTTTGTGTTATCCGGAGGCTAAATGTCCGGCAAGCTCGAGCCACCGGCAAAAATCAGGAGCCGTTTCATTAGTTTTTTTTTCTTTTCGTTGCTTTTTTCTCAACAGTCAAGCTCTGCAAGGTCTCGCTGAAGCTGTTGCTAAGATACAGAGACGCTTGCAAGGTACGGCCGACTGTTTGGAAGCTGTTGCTAAACAACAGGGTTTGTTGCCCGATACGGAGCTCAAAATCTCCGTATGTTTCAACATTAGCGCTGGTTTGTCCGGCAGTTTTGATGGGACGGCAACAGCTCGTTCCCGTCGGTGCCGGATAGCACAAAGTTCCCTGTATCATGAAATTACCAGATTGTCGTAAAAACTCATCTGGTTCACTAATGTCCTTTAGGGAAGGAAATCTGCTGTCTGAACTTGGTCTGGCCTATATGTGACTCCAGACCCACAGCAATGTGGTTGACTCTTAACTGACCTCTGAAATGGCTTAGCAAGCCACTCAGAATAAAACCGGACGGACCACCCGACATTGACCTCGGCGCCGGCTTCGGACACAACAAAGGCAGACCCAGCCCAGTCGACCCTGCAAAATCCTCTTCACTAACATCTAGGGACTTGTGCCAAAATTAGCAAAGCTGTCCCACAGACTAGTCAAGCAGCAGCCTCACATAGTCATACTCACAGAATCATACCTTTCATCCAATGTCCCAGACCCCTCCACCATCATCCCTGGGTATGTCCTGTCCCGCCAGCAGGACAGACCCACCAGAGGTGGCGGCACAGGGGTATGCAGTCGGGAGGCAGTGGACCTGAGAGTCCTCAACATTGACTCCGGACCCCATAAAGTCTCAGTAAGGAAACCTCCTGCTGATTAACACCTGCCGCCCTCCCTCAGCTGATGAATCAGTACTGCTCCATGTTGAACACCACTTGGAAGAAGCACTGAGAGTAGCAAGGGCACAGAATGTACTCTGGTTGGGGGACTTCAATGTCCATCACCAAGAGTGGCTCGGTAGCACCACTACTGACGGAGCTGGCAAAGACTGACTGGGCCTGCAGCAGGTGATGAGAGTACCAACACGAGGGAAAAACCTACTAGACATCGTCCTCACCAATCTACCTGTCGCAAATGCATCTGTCCATGACAGTATTGGTAGCAGTGACCACCACACAGTCCCATCTTCACACTGAGGACACCCTCCATTGAGTTATGTGGCACTAGCACCATGCTAAATGGGATAGATTCAGAACAGATCGAGCAGCTAAAAACTGGGCATCCATGAGGCACTGTGGGTCATCAGCAGTAGCAGAATTGTATTCCACCACAATCTGTAACCTCATGGCCCAGCAAATCCCTCACTCTACCATTACCATCAAGCCAGGGGACCAACCCTGGTTCAATGAGGAGTGTAGAAGAGCATGCCAGGAGCAGCACCAGGCGTACCTAAAAATAAGGTGCCAACCTGGGGAAGCTGCAACACAGGACTTCATGCATGCTAAAAAGCAGAAGCAGCATGCTATAGACAGGGCTAAGCGATCCCACAACCAACGGATCAAATCAAAGTTCTGCAGTCCTGCCACATCCAATCGTGAATGGTGGTGGACCATTAAACAACTAATGGGAGGAGGATGCGCCATGAATATCCGCATCCTCAATGATGGTGGAGCCCAGTACGTGAGTGCAAAAGACATGGCTGAAGCGTTTGCAACCATCTTCAGCCAGAAGTGCCGAGTGGATGATCCATCTCTGCCTCCTCCTGAGGTCCCCACCATCACAGAAGCCAGTCTTCAGCCAATTCGATTCACTCCACGTGATATCAAGAAATGGCTGAGTGCACTGGATACAGCAAAGGCTATGGGCCCCAACAATATCCTGGCTGTCATGCTGAAGACTTGTGCTGCAGAACTAGCCGCTCCACTAGCCAAGCTGTTCCAGTACAGCTACAACACTGGCATCTACCCGACAATGTGGAACATTGCCCAGGTATGACCTGTCTACAAAAAGCAGGACAAATCCAATTCGGCCAATTACCACCCCATCAGTCTACTCCTAATCATCAGCAAAGTGATAGAAGGTGTCGTCGACAGTGCTATCAAGCGGCACTTACTCACCAATAACCTGCTCACCGACGCTCAGTTTGGGTTCCACCAGACCACTCGGCTCCAGACCTCATTACAGCCTTGGTCCAGCATTCACTCCCTCCACCACCGGCTCACCACGTCTGCAGTGTGTACCATCTACAAGATGCACTGCAGCAACTCGCCAAGGTTCTTTGACTGCACGTCCCAAAGCCGCAAACTCTACCACCTAGAAGGACAAGGGCAGCAGGCGCATGGGAACACCACCACCTCCAAGTTCCCCATCAAGTCTAACTTGGAAATATATCGCCGTTCCTTTATCGTCGCTGGGTCAAAATCCAGGACTCCCTCCCTAACAGCACTGTGGGAGTACCTTCACCACGCGGACTGCAGCGGTTCAAGAAGGCGGCTCACCACCACCTTCTCAAGGGCAATTAGGGTTGGTCAATAAATGTTGACCTAGCCAGCGACGCCTACATCCCAGGAACGAATTTTTTAAAAAAGTGCTGTGAGACGTTTTTCTATGTTAAAGTCCCTGGGGGAGAAACTGGGTACCTTTGTGCCTCCAGGGGGCGATAACGGTGGACTAACCACTTACCGCCTAGGTGCGGTGAGAATATTGCCTCCCACTAAATTTGGCAGGAGGTTTGCGGCGGCGGTATGGCGTTGCGCCCCAATCTCCTTCGCATAGAGATTGTGACGTCATCACCGTGCGCATCGCCCCGGACCTGAACTTCGGTTTCACTCCCTGCAGCATTGCCGAGCGACAACACCGGCAGCTGCAGGAGGCGTTGATCAGGAGGCCGGTCGCTTCGGGGGTGAAAGTTTAAGGGGAGGTTGCCGAGGTAAGTACCTACATTTTTTTAATGGTGTTGGTCATTTTTTCTTGCTGCTACTGGATCACGATCGATCAGCCCGGCACTCTGAGAAAGCAGTTAAAAAAGCATACGGGATCCTGGGCTTCATGAATAGAGGTATAGAGTACAGAAGCGTGGAAATTATGATGAACCTGTATAAAACACTGGTTCGGCCTCAACTGGAGTATTGTGTCCAATTCTGGGCACCGCACTTTAGGAAGGATGTGGAGGCCTTAGAGAGGGTGCAGAAAAGATTTACGAGAATGATTCCAGGGATGAGGGACTTCAGTTACGTGGATAGACTGGAGAAGCTGGGGTTTTCTCCTTGGAGCAGAGAAGATTGAGAGGAGGTTTGAAAGAGGTGTTCAAAATCATGAGGGGTCTGGACAGAATAGATAGAGAGAAACTGTTCCCATTGGCAGAAGGGTCGAGAACCATTTAAGGTGATTGGCAAAAGAACCAAAGGCGACGTAAGAAAAAACTTTTTTACGCAGCGAATTGGTTAGGATCTGGAATGCACTGCCTGAAAGGGTGGTAGAGGCAGACTCAATCATGGCTTTCAAAAGGGAGTTTGATAAGTATCTGAAAGAAAATATTTTGCAGGGCTACGGGGAAAGGACGGGGGAGTGGGACTAGCTGAGGTGCTCTTGCAGAGAGACAGCACAGGCTCGATAGGCCGAATGGCCTTCTTCCGTGCTTTAACCATTCTATGATTCTAAAGCCAAGGATCCCATATGCTTTTTTAACAGCCTTCTCAACTTGGTCCTGCCACCTTCAAAGATTTGTGTAAATACATCCCAGGTCTCTCTGTTCCTGCACCCCCTTTAAAATTGTACCATTTAATTTATATTGCCTCTCCTCATTCTTCCTTATAAAATGCATCACTTCACACTTCTCTGCATTAAATGTCACCTGCCATGTGTCTGCCCATTTTACCAGTCTGTCTATGTCCTCCTGAAGTCTGTTACTATCCTCCTAATTGTTTACTACATTTTCAAGTTTCGTGTCATCTGCAAACTTTGACATTATTCCATGTATACCCAATTCCAGGTCACTAATATATATCAAAAAGAGCAGTGGTCCTAATACTGACACCTGGGGAACAAAACTGTATACCTCCCTCTAGTCTTCAGCACTACTCTGCTTTCTGTCCCTTAGCCAATTTTGTATTCATGCTGTCACTGTTCTTTAATCCCATGGGCTTTAATTTTGCTAACAAGTCTATTATATGGTACTTTTGAATGTTCATCGACACAACATCAACCGTACTACCCTCATCAACCCTCTCCATTACTTCATCAAAGAACTCGATCAAGTTAGTCAAACATGATTTGCCTTTAACAAATCCGTGCTGACTTTCATTCATTAGCCCACACTTTTCCAAATGCCAATTAATTTTGTCCTGGATTATCATCTCTAAAAGTTTCCCTACCACCAACATTAGGCTGACTGGCCTGTAGTTGCTGGTTTTATCCCTCTCCCCTTTTTTTAAACAGGGGTGTAATATTTACAGTCCTCTGGCACCACACCCATATCTAAGGAAGATTGGAAGATTATGGCCAGAGCCTCTGCAATTTCCACCCTTACTTCCCTCAGCAACCTAGGATGCATCCCAGCCAAACCAATTACTTTTCTACTTTGAGGACTGCTAACTTTTTAAGCACCTCCTCTTTATCTAATTTTATCCTATCCAATATCGATACTATCTCCTCCTTTACTGCTACATTGGCAGCATCCTCTTCTCTAGTGAAGACAGATGCAAAGTGCTCATTTAGCACCTCAGCCATGCCCTCTGCCTCCACAAGATCATCTCCTTTTTGGTTCTTGATCGGCCCCACCCTTCCTTTGACTACCCTTTTACTATTTATTATGTTTATAAAAAACTTTTGGGTTCCCTTTTATGTTAGCCGCTAATCTATTCTCATACACTCTCTTTGTCCCTCTTATTCCCTTTTTTAGATCTCCTCTGTACTTTCTATATTCAGTTTGGTTCTCTACTGTATTGTGAACCTCACATTTGTCATAGGCCTCCTACTTCTGTCTCATTTTAACCTCTATATCTTTAGTCACAGGGGGGTCTAGCTTTGGATGCTCTTCCTTTCCCCCTCATGGGAATGTGTCTACTCTGTATTCGAACCATCTCCTCTTTGAAGGCCTCCCATTGTTCAATTATTGTTTGGCTAGATCCCTTTCAACACACTGAAGTTAGGGGGTCATTCGGTCTGACTGCCTGCCTCTCTTCCGCAGCTACGTTCGCGCCCGGGTGTCCCTGGAGATGGAGCATGCGGTGTCCACCAGCAGGCTCAAGGCTTTCCGCGACTGGTGGGCACCGCAGGGACTGCAGTGCATCATCAATACTGGAAACGAAATTTTAATTTAATTTGTTAAGGGTCTTTTAAACTTTTTTGTTAGGTTACTGTTTTTATTGGTTGTGCCCCTTTAAAAAGGGGGCACGTGGTTGACTTTTAATAGGCAATTGCCTATGATGGAGAAGAATCAACACACTGAAGTTAGGGGGTCATTCGGTCTGACTGCCTGCTTCTCTTCCGTGGCTACGTCGCGCCTGGCTGTCCCTGGAAATGGAGCACACGGTGTCCACCGGCACGCTCGAGGCCTTCCGTGACCGGTGGGCACCAGAGGGACTGGAATGCATCATCACCCACGGGAACAAAATTTTAATTTGATTTGTTAAGGTTCCTTTAACATTTATGTTAATTTACAGTCTTTATTTGTTGTGGGCCCTTTAAAAAGGGGGCACATGCTTGACTTTTAATTGGCAATTGCCGGCATGAAGAAGAGTCAACACACTGAAGTTAGCCCTCCCCCATTAAGTATTTTTTACACTTGATTGTACCTTGCCCTTTTCCATAACTATTCTAAACCTTAGGATATTATGACCACTCTTCCCCAAATTCTCTCCTACTGAAACATACTCCACTTGCCCCACTTTATTCCCCAGAACTAGATCCAGCAGTGCTCCCTTCCTCGTTGGGCTGGAAACACACTGATCAAGAACATTCTCTTGTACACATTTCAGGAATTCCTCCCCCATTTTGCCCTTTACACTGTTACTATCCCAGTCTATTATTGGGATAATTTAAGACCCCATTATCACTGCTCTTCATTTCTTGCATCCTTCTATAATTTGCCTACAAATTTGTCCCTCTATCTCCTTCCCACTGTTTGATGGCCTATAGTATACACCCAGTAGTATAATAGCCCCTCTATGTTTCCTTAATTCTAATAAAATAGATTCTGCCTTTGACCCTCCAAGGACATCATCCCTCTCCAGTGATATAATAGTTTCTTTGATTAATACTGCTACCCCCTCCTTTTTTCCTTCCCTATCTTTCCTCAATACCTTGTAGCCGGGAATATTAAATTCCCATTCCTTCCCTTCTTTGAGCCGGGTCTCTGTTATTACCACTATATCATAATCCCATATGGCGACTTGTGCCTGCAGCTCACCAAGCTTAACTTTTGACAATGCGACTTCAACCCTGATGATGCTTGGAAAGCCGAATGGACTTCACAAGAAGTCACAAACAAACACCTCGCGAAAGATCCAACGCCGAAGATCTCTGACTTCAATCTTCTGCGAAGCTTATGGGCAACCGTAAACCGCATCCGCACAAACCATGGCAGATACTCGACGCACAAAAGTGTGCGACTGTGGTCACCCAGAACAGACTATCAAACATATAACGACTCGATGTCTGATTCACAAATACAAAGGAGGCATCACAGCAATACACTCTGCTACTCCTGATGCAATTATCTGGCTTAACCACCTAAATGTAGAATTATAGTTGTTGCTCTACAAAATAGTAG
Organism: Somniosus microcephalus; assembly: GCF_052327205.1. Taxonomy (NCBI): domain Eukaryota; kingdom Metazoa; phylum Chordata; class Chondrichthyes; order Squaliformes; family Somniosidae; genus Somniosus; species Somniosus microcephalus. The sequence goes on from NC_140991.1 coordinate 183,986,333, forward strand.
TACCAACCTTATTCAGCACACTACGTACATTTGCGCACATGCACTTCCAACCTATCTTAGAATGCCTCGCATTTTCCCGTCTGATCCCTCCTATTTCTGAACTATTCTTTACTCTAGTGCTATTTGTCTCTCCCAGTCCTCTGTGCACCTTGTTTCTCCTCTCTAATTTTTCATCCTGGTGTCCATCCCTCTGCCAAATTAGTTTAAACCCTCCCCCAGTGATATTTAACCTTCCTGTGAGGACATTGGTCCCAGCTCTGTTGAGGTGTAGCCTGTCGATCTTGAACAGGTTCTTCCTGCTCCAGAACTGGTCCCAATGCTTCAGGAATCTGAAGCCCTCACTCCTGCACCATTTCTCCAGCCACGCATTAACCTTTTTTTATCCTACTATTCCTATCTATCTATCTATATCTATATATATAAATCGGTACTTCTGTCTGTCATCGCCTGTGCGTCTGTCGGGCTATGCGCTCGAAAGTTACAGGGCGTACCTACGCGCGCGTTACCTCCAATGAAAGCTTACGCTTCCGAGACGGTTTTAAGCGTATTTACGTTTCGGCCGGGCTAAAATCGCGCCCGCGGTATCCCAAAAACCTTCAACGTTCTGCTCATTAGCATCTCATTATCCGCTCATTAGCGACAGAGTGACCTCGAGGTCGACCAATCGTACGGCGGGTTCCTGGCACGTGCCGCCGGGCCCTCCTACGGTAGAGTGACGGGACGATTGACCAATCCTATGCTTCGGTGACCTGACGGTCCACCAATCGGTGCCTGTGTGGGCGGGCCTTATCGTTCTGAACCGAGGTGAGTCGCCGCCATCTTGATTCCAAACTTTTCCTTTCTTTTTCCCGCTTTCTGCGTGTTTCTTTTCAAATCTACATTTCCAGCAAAAAAAAAGTTGCTTTTAAAAGACAAATTATTTTTTAAAAAAGTTAATTAATTTGTAAATCTTTTGTCTAACCTATATAATTTTCCTACCTTTCACCGTTTTTCCAGACCTCAAAGCCTGGGCGTCTGTTGACCAGCCACGCCCGAGCTAGGCGCCTCCTGTCGCGATCGACAAAAGGCCAGCGATCGCCGCCATCTTTGTGAAGGCTGGAGGGGGCAGGCCTGAGCCGAGCGTCGCCACCGCTGCCATCTTAGTAAAGGCGGGCGGGGCGGGAGTCAGCGTCCACGTCATCTTCTGCCCGGAGCGCGACTTGAGTCCAGCCGGGACTCGCGGTAGGTTGCGCGGCGACATCTCTCTGGTCTTGAAGCCGGCTCGGGCGGGGACATCGGGAGATCCGGGGGTGGGACATCGGGGGGCGGGACATCGGGAGATCGGGGGGCGGGACATCGGGAGGCGGGAGATCGGGGGGCGGCACATCGGGAGATCGCGGGGCGGGACATCGGGGGGCGGAACATCGGGGACTCCCCCTCCTCTCCTTCCTCCCCTCCTCTCCTTCCTCCCCCCTCCCTCCATCCCCTCTCCCTCCCTCCCTCCACTCCCCCTTCCTCCCCTCCTCCCCTACTCCCTCCCCCCCAGTCGCTGTCTCTCTTCCCCCCAGTCGCTCGCTCTCTTCCCCCCAGTCGCGCTCTCTCTTCCCCCCCAGTCGCGCGCTCTCTCTCTCTCTTCCAACAACAACATGCCCTCGAAAAAGCCTCGGCACCGCCTGGCACTCCAGCTAGTATAGGATATAGGGAATAATCCAGAGGTTAGTACCTTTCAGGTCCTACTCTTTAATTTCTCCCGAGCTGCTGAAACTCTGACTCCAGAACCTCAACTCTTTTCCTTCCTATGCCATTGCTCCCACATGAAACACGACTTCTAGCCGTTCCCCTTCCTCCCTCAAAATGTTCTACACCCTCTCAGAGATGTCCTTTACCCTGGCACCAGGGAGGCAACATAACATGTGGGACTCAACAACAACAACTTGTATTTATATAGCACCTTTAACGTAGTAAAGCGTCCCAAGGCGCTTCACAGGAGTATTATAAGACAAAAAATTTGACACCGAGCCACATAAGGAGAAATTAGGGCAGGTGACCAAAAGCTTAGTCAAAGAGGTAGGTTTTAAGGAGCGTCATAAAGGAGGAGAGAGAGGTAGAGAGGTTTAGGCAGAGAATTCCAGAGCTTAGGGCCTAGGCAACAGAAGACAGGGCCACCAATGGTTGAGTGATTATAATCAGGGATGCTCAAGAGGGCAGAATTAGAGGAGTGCAGATATCTCGGGGGGGTTGTGGGGCTGGAGGAGATTGCAGAGATCGGGAGGAACGAGGCCATGGAGGGATTTGAAAACAAAGATGAGAATTTTAAAATCGAGGCATTGTTTAACCAGGAGCCAATGTAGGTCAGCGAGCACAGGGGTGATGGGTGAATGGGACTTGGTGTGAGTTAGGACATGGACAACTGAATTTTAGATGACCTCAAGTTTATGTAGGGTAGAATGTCGGAGGCCAGCCAGGAGTGTGTTGGAATAGTCAAATCTAGAGGTAACAAAGGCATGGATGAGGGTTTCAGCAGCGGATGAGCTGAGGCAAGGGCAGAGATGGGCAATGTTACGGAGGTGGAAATAGGCGGTCTTAGTTATGCTGCGGATATGTGGTTGGAAGCTCATTTCAGGGTCAAATATGACACCAAGGTTGCGAACAGAGTGGTTCAGCCCCAGACACATGTTAGGGAGAGGGATGGAGTCAGTGGCTAGGGAACGGAGTTTGTGTTGGGGACCAAAAACAATGTTTTGGTCTTCCCAATATTTAATTGGAGAAAATTTCTGCTTATCCAGAACTGGATGTCGGACAAGCAGTCTGACAATTTAGACACCGTGGAGGGGTGGAGAGAAGAGGTGGTGAGGTAGAGCTGGGTGTCGTCAGCGTACATGTGGAAACTGACGCTGTGTTTTCAGATGATGTCGCCGAGGGGCAGCGTGTAGATGAGAAATAGGACGGGCCAAGGATAGATCTTTGGGGGACACCAGAGGTAACGATGCGGGAGCGGGAAGAGAAGCCGTTGCAGGTGATTCTCTGGCTACGATTAGATAGATAAGAATGGAACCAGGCGAGTGCAGTGCCACCCAGCTGGACGACAGTGGAGAGACATTGGAGAAGGATGGAGTGGTCAACCGTGTCAAAGGTTGCAGACAAGTCAAGAAGGATGAGGAGGGATAATTTATCTTTGTCACAGTCACAAAGGATGTCATTTGTGACTTTGATGAGAGCCGTTTCGGTACTGTGGCGGGGCAGAACCTGATTGGAGGGATTCAAACATGGAGTTGCGGGAAAGATGGGCATGGATTTGGGAGGCGTCAACATATTCAAGGACTTTGGAGAGAAAAGGGAGGTTGGAGATGGGGCGGTAGTTTGCAAGGACAAAGGGGTCAAAGGTTGTTTTTTGAGAGGGGTGATGATGGCAGATTTGAGGGAGAAGGGGACAGTACTTGAGGAAAGAGAACCGTTAACAATGTCAGCTAACATGGGAGTCAGAAAAGGAAGTTGGGTGGTCAGCAGTTTGGTGGGAATAGGGTCGAGGGAGAAAGAAATGGGTCTCATGGACAAGATGAGCACGAGAGATCATGAGGGGAGATCGGAGAGAAACTGGAGAAAGATGTGAGTTCAGGGCTAGGGCAGGGGGGAACCTTAGAGGAAGTTTGGCCTGGTGGGCTCGGGGAAGGAAGTGAAGTGGTAGAGGTAGCTGAACGGGTGGTCTCAATCTTAGAGACAAAGAAGCTCCTCACACTTGTTGTCGGAGGTGAGGATGGAAGAGGCAGGGGAGGGGGGTTTAAGAAGATGCTTAGCAGTGGAGAATATCTTTGCATTCCAGAATAATTCTAGAGTAGTGAGCAATTTTGGCAGACGAGAGCAGGACCCAATAATGCTTTATGTGGTTCAGCCTAACTGGCGGTGAATGGCTAAACCAGTTGTCCACCATATCCGTTCAAGTGTGCGTCCCTTGGACTTAAGGGAGCGAAGTTGAGGGCCGTGCCGGGGGAACGGCCAAAATGACAGAGAATAATTGTATTAATAGGGACTAGGGCATCAAAGGTGGTGGTGAGAGTGTGGTTGAGCAGATTGGTAGCTGCAGAAATGTCACGGTGATTGGAGGGCCAAAGCTTTGACAGTTGGGATTTCATTGTAAGAGAGTTGGGAGAGAGTTTTTTCAGGAGCTGACACAGAAGGAGGTAGGGTTGTGCGGGGGAGTGGAAGGGAGATGTGGGTTGAGAACAATACGAGGAAGTGTTCAGAGACGGCCTTATCTGTGATTGACATGAAGGGAGTAGTGAGGCCACAAGTGATGGCAAGGCCGAGGGGGTGGCCGTGAATATGGGTTGAGGAGCTTACATGGAAGGAGAGATTAACGGAGGATAGGAGGCTAGTGAACTCAGAGGAGAGACAGCATGATGAATTGAGATGGAGGTTGAAATCACCGAGGATGAGAAGTCGTTTGGTGCAGAGGAAAGCAGTGAAGATATCTTAGTAATAAAGTTTTTGTGGTACTTGGGCGGGTGGTAGAGAATGAGAATTTTAAATGAGAGGTGAGAGGGGTGGAATAAGGTGAGATGCTCAAAGGAAGAGAAAGTGCCGGAGGAGTAGGGGGACAGACCAAGGTTTGATTTGGTGATGAGGGCCACACCGCCACCATGGTGGTCTGGGCAGGGCAAGTGAAGGAAGGTATAGCCAGGCAGGGCAAGTGAAGGAAGGTATAGCCAGGCAGGGCAAGTGAAGGAAGGTATAGCCATGCAGGGCAAGTGAAGGAAGGTATAGCCAGGCAGGGCAAGTGAAGGAAGGTATAGCCAGGCAGGGCAAGTGAAGGAAGGTATAGCCAGGCAGGGCAAGTGAAGGAAGGTATAGCCAGGCAGGGCAAGTGAAGGAAGGTATAGCCAGGCAGGGCAAGTGAAGGAAGGTATAGCCAGGCAGGGCAAGTGAAGGAAGGTATAGCCAGGCAGGGCAAGTGAAGGAAGGTATAGCCAGGCAGGGCAAGTGAAGGAAGGTATAGCCAGGCAGGGCAAGTGAAGGAAGGTATAGCCAGGCAGGGCAAGTGAAGGAAGGTATAGCCAGACAGGGCAAGTGAAGGAAGGTATAGCCAGGCAGGGCAAGTGAAGGAAGGTATAGCCAGGCAGGGAGGCTTCATTTAAAGGTAAGGAGTCATGACCCCTCAACCAGCTTTCCGTCAGGGCCATGATGTCGATGCAATCATCCACAATAGGCTCATGGATGGCAAGGGCCTTGTTCGCAAGTGAATGGACATTCTGGAGGGAGATGCGGAGAGGGTCGGTGATGGCTGCCCCACTGCCAGCATCCACAGGATCAGCGCTGGGGGGGATGAGTTGGATGGGGAGGAGATTGGCAAGATTTGCCCCCAGTGGGTACGCTGGGCGGGAAGGTCAGCGAGAGAGTAGGATGGGACAGTTGGGGTTGCTGCTCGTAGGGAGGCAGTGACGAGTAACTCGATGGGCCCTTGTAGGATGCTGTGGGCTTATCTAAGAGGGAGTCTCGCCTGGGATGGCGAAAGAGAGTAGGAAGGTCGAAAAGTATTGAAGGATTGGAGTAATGATTTGGGAGGACAGAGTATCCAAGAGAGGAGAGATGAAAGGAGGCATGACGACAGGAGAGCGCGGTCAGGGAGGGATAGAGAGAAAAGGAAAAGGGGGAGAAAAAGTGGAAAAAGAAATGAACGGCTCGGGTCCGGAGCGACAGCCAAAGTGTGTATGTGATTGGACGCAGGTGTAAAGCTCAGGTTACATAGGCCTGGTTAAATGTAGTAATTAATGGCATACATATTTCCTGGTAGAAAGGAATAGGTTGGGGACAAAGTCAGATTCTGGTTCAAAGTCAGAGGTCCTGTGGAGGGACAAAGTCAACGTAAGCAGGATGGGGCCGGCACGGAGCATCAACGAACCACTGTCCAAATCAGGCGAGTGAAGTCCAGAAGCTATTTGAAGGGTAGAGAGTTCGAGGATGGAGGCTGTTGCCGTAGGAATGAGTCGGTAGCAGTGCAAAAAGATGATGGCAAAATTGGCGCAAGTTGGAGGTCACCATAGATCAAAGCGGCGGAGAAAAAGTAAAACCACAGGCCAGTGACCAGCAAAGCTGAAAACCGGTAGAACGAATCACTGGACAGCAAGTGAAACAGCAGCTGCGAGCTAGAAGCCAGCAAAGCTGAAAAACCAGTAGAACCAGTTCAGCAGACACTGCCGCAGTTTAAAAGTTATTTTTAAACAAAAAAAACTTTTAGCAGCGGAGATAGAGACACAGCAGGTAATTCTTGCAGTGTAATCCAGTGCATAAATGTAGTGGTGTAATCCAGTGTGGTTCAAAGCAGAAACATAGTCTCGATGTCCAGAGAAGTCCAGGAGATCGACTCACTTTGGCGGTTGCAGAAAGATCTGTCTATCAACCTGACTATAGAATACACTTTGCTGTACTTCCCTGTGCAGTCATTTGGGCCACAGTTCCGTGGAAGTGCTCTAGACTGCACTCCTGTAAGGTGTTGCCACCTTCACCGGTATTCATTGCTGAAAACCGATTTGAGAATGCCACACTCCGGGAGGATTCCTGCAGTTCCTGCCTCCTTCTACTCTGCCCAATAGCCACCCACTTACTATTCTCCTGAACTCTCTAGAGGTGCGAGGTGACCATCTCCTGGAACATGCGCACCAGGAAATTCCCAGCCTCCCGTATGCCCTGCCGTGACACCAGTCGCTCCTCAAACTCAGAAACGCTGAGCTCAAGTTCGAGCAACTGGATGAACTTCCTGCACACATTGTTATCCAGGACACATGAAGCATCCTGGAGTTCCCACATGGTACAGGAATTGTTGGCAACGAGTCTCAGTTGTCCCATCATTTTGCTTAAAAGTCTAGCTACTTATGTTTTATATATATAATATATGTTTTTAGTTTAGTATCCCCTTACTCCGATTTATTATTTGATTATTTATGTATACCAGTTTGGAATTGATTTGGGGCTGTAACTTCATTGATTTTATGAGGGTGTTGAACAGGAATTTGTCAAGAAAATCAACTGAGGGATATGGCTAGTAAACTATCCATTCTATTTGCTGGTCTGGGGCCAACTTGATGGACTGAAATAGAGCAGAACTTTCAACTTCGTGGGGCATAACATGGGTGGTAACAGATCAGCCACCTTACACTCCCTGCTCGACCTCCTCATTGGACTGCTCCTGGGCCTGGCCAAAAAAGCCATCAATTGGTCCAGGCAGCGGGCGGTCGTCCGGCCCGATTGCCTGCCTCTCTTCCGCAGCCATGTTCGCGCCCGGGTGGCCCTGGAGATGGAGCACGTGGTGTCCGCCGGCACGCTTGAGTATTTTCGCGACTAGTGGGCGCCGCGGGGACTGGAGTGCATCATCAACCCGGACCACCAAATTTTAATTTGATTTGTTTAAGTTTCATTTGAAGTTTGTTTAATTTAGTCAAATTTGTTAACGTACCCAAATCAAAAGAGTACACTCCCCGCTCGACCTCCTCATTGGACTGCTCCTGGGCCTGGCCAAAAAAGCCATCAATTGGTCCAGGCAGCGGGCGGTCGAGGGGGTCGTCTGGCCCGATTGCCTGCCTCTCTTCCGCAGCCATGTTCGCGCCCGGGTGGCCCTGGAGATGGAGCACGCGGTGTCCGCCGGCACGCTTGAGGCCTTCCGAGACCGGTGGGCGCCGCGGGGACTGGAGTGCATTATCAACCCGGACAATCAAATTTTACTTTAATTTGTTAAGTTTTATTTAAAGTTTTATTAATTTACAGTCAATTTGTTTTAGTACCCAATCAAAAGAGTACACTCCCCGCTCAACCTCCTCATTGGACTGCTGCTGGGCCTGGCCAAATTGGCCAGTAACTGGTCCAGGCAGTGGGCGGGAGAGGGGGTTGTTCGGCCCGACTGCCTGCCTGCCTCTCTTCCGCGGCCATGTTCACGCCCAGGTGGCCCTGGAGATGGAGCACGCGGTGTCCGCCGGCATGCTCGAGGCCTTCCGCAACTGGTGGGCGCTGCGGGGACTGGAGTGCATCATCACCCCAGCCAACACAATTTTAATTTAAGTTGTTCAGGTTCATTTAAAGTTTTATTAGTTAGTTTGTTTTAGTGCACCAAATCAAAAGAGTACACTCCCCGCTCAATTTTCCTAAAAATTGGGTGGAGAGTACAAGGGGCGAACGATCTACGATGGCCTGTTTTTTACACCCCTGCCAAAGTTGAAAGTTTCACCCATAGTCTTTTGTTTCTCTACGTTTCAAATTTAATAAAGGTTGGATGACTTGCAAACTGTTTTAATAGAAAGTCAGGATATGAATAATATAAAAGATCAAAATGGGTTGCAAGAACTTAAATTTAAAATGAAAAATACTGGGCAAAAACACAGGAAAAAAAAATCATAAACCCAAATATGGAGTTGTTTATTTTTCATTCAGACTGAAACATCTAGTATGATTTGGACAGGTTGGGTGATTGGGCAGATGCAGTATAATGTGGATAAATGCGAGGTTATCCACTTTGGTGGCAAAAACAGGAAGGCAGATTATTATCTGAATGGCAATAGATTGGGAAAAGGGGAAGTGCAACGAGACCTGGGTGTCCTAGTGCACCAGTCGCTGAAGGTAAGCATGCAGGTGGTTAAAAAGGCAAATGGTATGTTGGGCTTCATAGGAAGAGGATTAGAGTACAGGAGCAAGGATGTCTTGCTGCAGTTGTGCAGGGCCTTGGTGAGACCACACCTTGAGTATTGTGTGCAGTTTTGGTCACCTTATCTGAGGAAGGATGTTCTTGCCATGGAGTGCAGCGAAGATTCACCAGACTGATACCTGGGATGGCAGGAATGACGTATGAAGACAGATTGGGCTTGTATTCCCTAGAGTTTAGAAGAATGAGAGGAGATCTCATTGAAACTTATAAAATTCTAACAGGACTAGACAGACTAGATGCAGGAAGGATGTTCCCGATGGCAGGGGAGTCCAGAACCAGGGGTCACAGTGTAAGGATAAGGGGTAAGCCATTTAGGACAGAGATGAGGAGGAATTTCTTCACCCAGAGTGGTGAACCTGTGGAATTCTCTACCAGAAGGCAGTTGAGGCCAATTCATTAAATATATTCAAGAAGGAATTAGATATATTTCTTAAGGCTAAAGGGATCAAGGGATATGGAGAGAAAGCAGGGACAGGGTACTGAATTTGGATGATCAGCCATGATCTCATTAAATGGCAGAACAGGCTCGAGGGGCCGAATGGCCTACTCCTATCTTCTATGTTTCTATACCAAAATAGGTTCGATTTCACTCTCAACAAATAAAATTAGACAGGCCCGAGTTGTGGGACACAATTATTTTCAGTGTAGAAATGGCAAAACTAACAGTAGGCCTTTTAACTCTCTGTTTATCCTTAACAGCTAGAACCCTTTGTCCGGGTTGGTGTTGGCTCACTTACTTCTACTGTTTAATGGTAAGTTGTAGCCTCCAAAGACACTGGGGAATGGGGACTCAAAGCCTGGGGTAGGTTAGTTCCGAACATCTGTGAAACAGATGGGAAGCGCCACACATCTTGACTCGCGGTTGTAAAAGCAGAAATTTGGAGGCAGCTCTTTGTTCCTGTTCCGCTCCCGCGCCATTTCCCGCTCAGCACTCTTGATTGAAAAAAACAGCCGGAGAAAAAGAGAATACGTCACGTGCTGTCTCAGGCCACCAGGCCCGGTAGACAGGGCGGGAAAATATTGCAAAAAAACACTTTTTGTGTGTGCAAACCGTGTTTGATGCAATCTCACGGTAGTTCTCGGATAGGGTTTAATTTATCGAATTCGCATGAAAAGCAGTTAATAGTGTTGAGACGCAATCCCGCGCAGCTCCATGGAAATGAGCGGTTGTTCTGTGACGTCACAGAGGCTGGGCACGGGCAGGGACCGCGCAGCCGCCGCCATTTTGAGTGAAGATCGCAGCCGAGAGAGCGCCAGAGGTTGGGGGTCCGCTAGAGTCCGCCTGAGCACAGCACCGAGCAGTGAGACAAGAAAAAACGGTTTACTTTATTTTATCTCGAGATAAATATATATTTTTTTCTTCCACAATTCCCACGAGCAAAAATGAGCGACATCGACGAGACAGCCTACGAGGGGAGGGTGAGTGGCGTGAACTGTTTGGAAATACAAAAAAGAGTTGATAACTGTTAAGGGAAGGGGATAAAAAACAAAATGGAGACGGGAGCGATGTCAGGGCGGCGAGGCCCGGGTCTAACGTGGCGCCTCCTGAATGCGGCGGGTGATTGTCGTCGAGTGAGGCCACAGGCTTCAGGTTAGGTACAGGCCTCAGATCCAGAGTCCGCGGAGGGGTCAGTATTAGAGGACCTGGCCACGGAAAACGGAGCCGGTTAATGGTTTTCATTTTACTTTTTTCAGAAGTGTAAAATGTAACCGAGTTAGTGACCGATCATAAAGTCGGTTACACGTCGTGGCCTCCTGCGGCACGGGTGAGCCCGCGAGTCCCCGCACTCGGGATCTTTGTCTTTGCCGATCTCTGTGTCTCCTCTCCCCATTGGTTTGGGGGGCTCGGTTTAGTTTCGGTTGTCTTTTCCGAGCTCAGCTTTCCCCTCGCGGTCAGTTCTGATCCGATTGTGGCTTTTGAACGTCTGTTTAAATCGGTTCTAAAAGAAGAGCGCAAACCGCCCGGCCGCGTGCCAGCAGTTGGCGGCCTCGGCTCCCCCACCCCAGATAGTCAGCCCAGCCTGGCAGAGCGCATCATTATTAACATCATTCAACCCTGGAGGAGAATCAGTCACCATTTTCAAATTTAACTTGCAGACCAATGAATACGGTGCAAGTTGCTAGAAATGAGCCCGAAAGGCGCGCGTATATTCGGGGTGGTTGTACCAATATTTGAGATAAAGACAAATGTTAAAATGATTGCTAGCATGGTAAAATCCAAAACTTTTTGTTCGTTGTTTCGGGATCTGTAAAATGGGCTTGAAGGTGTTGGGAGTATTTATCCTTTTTAACCCCAGTTATTCCTTTCATAAAATTAGAAACCAGATTCTCCTAATTTTGGTAGTTTAATCATGTTGGGTTTTGTCGGCATTCAAGTTGATTGGCATGAATAGCGTTGCCCAATACTTTTGAGGCGCAATTCCAAATGTGTTGCCACACTCCGTTTTAGAGTAGTCCAACACAAGCTTAGTACCTTTGATTCCGTACAGTTCTTCATATTAAATCTTATCAAATTCTATCTTGTCTGCTCCTGCTCCCAGTATTCCTAGTGCTGGGATGTTACTGATAGCTTTAAATTTATAAATGTCACATTGGTAGGGGATGCAAAGAAATGCATGGAGTGTTTTTTAATGCAGAGAGCTGCTGGGGTGGAGTGGCCTGTAGCATAAATAAAGTCCAGTATGGATGGTGATAACAGACCAGTACTACGATGGTAACATTTTCATTGTCTTGTGTTAATGTTTCTTGAACCCCTGTGTGTCCTGTAGACATTACAACATAAAAGTAATTAGAATCAAGATTAATTGAGCTGTTGACCGTAAAGAGCTTTGTTGTTCACAATGCTGAAAAAGACCTTTGATTTGCACCAATAAAGTAATTATACACAATGTAAATTGTTTTTTTAAACCATCCCAGTGGTCAGTCTTAATTATTTAAAAAATACTGTAAGCCTTCTGCATCCTGATTCCTACAGTGTACTTTGGCTGTTGAAAGTACATTCCAGTGGAGAGTAAGCAACGTGCGTCTTAATTATATTATGTGACCATTTCAAGATAGTGTATGTACTTTTCCTTCTCTTAAAGCTAACATTCGGAACATTTTTGCTAGAATTTTTTTTGTGGGCTTTTTATCTTGCCCCTTCTTGTGCTGTGATAAACTTGCAACTGCAAGCCATTTAGTACCCATTTTGCTGATTTCCCCTGAAGGTAGTGGCTCATGGTGTGATACAATTCCACTGGTGCAGACAGCCATCTTGTGATTTGCCTAAATTCTTGTAATCTAGCCTAGCACTGCACCCTCATCAGTATCCCATTAGTGGGCTTCAATTCATGGTCTGCCACTTCTGGGATGTTGCTGTAATTGAGATCCAGGGGTGAGAGGTTTTGTCAAAGCAAGAAAATTGTGAAGTCTTTTGGAAGTATGCTGAGGGAAATCAGGGTAGCAGTCCTTGAAAATAAGTTAGTGATCATGGTCCAAATGATGAATGTTGACATGCTGTTTTAATGTGGGGGCACCAAAGCCAATGATGTCCTTACACATGTACTTTTATAGCCGAGTCAAGTCAATAACCGGAACCCAGGTGGAATTTTTTGTGTGCTCCCACTGACATTTTAAATGAGATGAGCTAACTTAGCAGATCAAAAACCTTGGACCATTCTGATCGATATAGTCAGCACTGGACCACATGGTGCATTTACTTGTTGAACTGTACCCTAATGTTGATAATTCTGATGGAAAATCTATTTTACTGAAATCATAGAGGTAAAATTAATATGGACTTGGCTATAACTATCTTCCCATGTTTCCATTTTATTTTATAATGGTAAATATTTACTGATTTATTGAAGTAAGTTTATCCCTTTGAAATGCAGTTTTTTTCCATGTCTTCAATCTTACCATTGTCTTTAAAAAAAATAAAAAAAACAGATTTGTAAGTTCTAACAGTGCAGTTAAGTTTATTTCATTTTTATCTTCCAGCTAGAAACAATTGGTCTTGAGATCTATTAAGCTCCTTCTGAAAATTGGGTTCAGAGTTGGAATAGTACATAAAACTTTCATTCCTGGAGTGGTGGGGAGGGGAATGGAAGCTCCTGGTTTTAAACTAATACTATTAGGGATACAGAATAATTTACTTAATCTTTGTTGATCAAAGTTTCTAAATACTGATTTGTTCAGTGACATTTTATCACAAAGCATAGTTTCTTTAAAAAGAAAGCAGCAGCAGATGGTATTAAATAACTTTAGTATAGTTTTACGCACAAGCTGCTGATGTCTAATGTAATTTGCTAGTTTCATTGGAGGGCATTGCTAAAACAGCACAATGGTGGTAAAATACAAATGTGTTCAACAAGGGTTATTTTCTTTTTTAATGGTTTTGGATTGTTTGAGATTTTGCTAATGAATATTTCCACCTAACTTAAAATGTAGCACTCTGTAGGAGAGAGAAGTGGTAGAACTCCCATTACAATATATTGATTTCAAAATAGTTAACATTTTGGGGGTAGGTGGGCAGAAATACATTTAAACGTTTTACCTTTTGAAGACAGCAAAGCGAGTGGAGGAGTGCTATAATTGGTCTTTGTACCCCTCGATTAGGAATCGGAAATAAATCCGTGCTTTTGTTTGAGTTTGGCTATAATGGTCCCTCAGATGTGCAGTCTGTCAAAGCTCACGTTCCAGACTCTCATGTCAAAAATGCCCACTTGCAAGAGGTGAGTAAGGGCTGGTGGAAATGTACTTAAGCATGGGGACCCCCCCCCCCCCCGCCATGCCTTCAGAATAGCAGTACAGGAAGCTTTTTTTTTATCTGGGACCGACGTGGTGCTGGTTCATCAAAAATTCCGGATAACCGAAAGCTATAGTAAAAGATACGGAGAGCTGACAGCTCCGTATAAAGCAACAAACCCTGTTGCTTAGCACCAAGTGCAGAACAATGGCCACAAGTTCCAAGCGTCTCTAGCTTAGCAACAGCTGCAGCCACACCCTTGCCCAGCAACAGATCAAGGAAGGCAAGTACAATATGAAGTAAAACTTACCTGAACCTACTCCTGAATTTTGCCGGTTAACCGAGATTTCCGGTTATTTAGGTGC
>NC_140991.1:184000588-184053830 GCF_052327205.1 Somniosus microcephalus
ATCATCTGCAAACTTTGATATGTTACACTCGGTCCCCTCCTCCAAATCGTTAATCTAGATTGTAAAGAGTTGGGGACCCAGCACTGACCCCTGCGGAACACCACTAGTTACTGATTGCCAGTCTGAGAATGAACCATTTATCCCAACTCTCTGCCTTCTGTTAGATAGCCAATCCTCTATCCATGCCAGAATATTACCCCCAATCCCATGATTTTTTATCTTAAGCAATAATCTTTTGTGTGGCACCTTGTCAAATGCCTTTTGGAAGTCTAAATACACTACGTCCACTGGTTCCCCTTTATCCACCCTGTATGTTACTTCCTCAAAGAACTCCAGCAAATTTGTCAAACATGACTTCCCCTTCATAAAACCATGCTGACTTTGTCCTATTAAATTATGATTATCCAAATGTCCTGTTACTGTCTCCTTAATAATGGACTCCAATATTTTACCTACCACAGATGTTAGGCCATAGTTTCCAGCCTTCTGTCTACTGCCCTTTTTAAATAAGGGTGTTACATTAGCAGTTTTCCAGTCTGCCGGGACCTTTGCTGAGTCCAGGGAGTTTTGGAAAATTATTACCAATGCATCCACAATCCCTACCGCCACTTCCCTCAAGACCCTAGGATATAAGCCATCAGGTCCAGGTGATTTATCTGCCTTGAGTCCCATTATTTTACAGAGTACCACTTACTTAGTGATTTTGATTGTGTTTAGCTCCTCCCCCCCTATAGCCCCCTGTTTGTCCAGTGTTGGGATATTCTTAGCGTCTTCTACTGTAAAGACTGATGCAAAATATTCATTCAGTGTTTTTGCCATCTCCATATTTCCCACCATTAATTTCCCAGTCTCATCCTCTAAGGGACCAACATTTACTTTAGCCACCCTTTTTCTTTTTATATAACTATAAAAACTCTTACTGTTTTTATAATTTTTGCTAATTTACTTTCATAATCTATCTTCCCTTTCTTAATCAATCTTTTTGTTATTTTTTGCTGTCTTTTAAAGTTTTCCCAATCCTCTATCCTCCCACTAGATTTGGCTACCTTATATGCCCTTGTTTTTAGTCGAATACTATCCTTAATTTCTTTACTCAGCCACAGATGGCTGTCTTTTCTTTTACACCCTTTTCTTCTCAGTGGAATATTTTTTTTTTGGAAGTTGTAAAGTAACTCCTTAAATGTACACCACTGATCATGTATCGTCTTGCCCTTTAATCTAATTTCCCAATCCACTCTACTCAATTCCGCTCTCATACCTTCATAGTTTCCTTTATTCAAGCTTAGCACGCTTGTTTGAGATCCAACCTTCTCACCCTCTAATTGAATATGGAATTCAACCATGTTATGGTCACTCATTCCAAGGGGATCCTTTACTAGGACATTTTTAATTAATCCTGTCTCGTTACACAGGACCAGATCTAAGGTTGCTTGCCCCCTGGTCGGTTCAGTTACATACTGCTCAAGAAACCCATCCCTAATACACTCAATGAACTCATCCTCAAGGCAGCCCTGCCCAATTTGATTTGTCCAATTAATATGATAGTTAAAATCCCCCATAATTATAGATGCTCCCTTATTACAAGCCTCAACTATTTCCTGATTGATACTCTGTCCAACAGATTTGCAACTGTTCGGGAGGCCTATAGACTACGCCCACTAGTGTTTTTTCCCCCTTATTCCTTGCCTCCACCCAAACTGTTTCATTATCCTGATCTTTTGACCCAATATCATTTCAATACAATACAATACAAATCGCTTTATTGGCATGATAAGGTACATCTTATGTTTCCAAAGCATCAAAATACATTTATGGTTGAACACATAAACGCGGTTCCACTCATACAGCGTATAAACAGGTACATCCCTGAGTCTATAAATACACATTCGCCCTGTCCATATATACTCCTGTCTTAGTTCACTGGTTGTCCCTCTGTTCATGGCAAGCTGTAACATAGTGTGCCGCCAGTGTTGCACAGCTTCTCTCCTCCCCCAGTAGGAATGGGAGTTTTTGGTTGTCAAGTCAGATTTCTGAATTCAGGGCATATTTGTGAGAATTTTTGGTAGAAATTCTCTCTGATGCCCTGATATTTTCCACAGGCTGTGAGGAAGTGCATCTCTGTCTCAACTACTCCGACTGCAGTGAGAGCATATCCTGTCTTCTCTTGGCAGCCTGGTCTGCCTGTGTCTGCTTTTTTCGATCGCTAGGCTATGTTCGCTAAGTCTGTACCTTGTCAAGGTTCTTCTCAGTTTGTTATCCTTTACCATGGTCAGGTAATCAGCCATGTTGTATTGTCTGTTTAGGGCCAAGTAGCAATTGAGTTTGCTTTGGGTTTTTGTTGTTTCTGCCCAATATGACATATTTTTCCTTTTGCTTAGCGACGATTGTGTTAGTGATTCCTTCCTTTATTAACATAGCCACCCCACCTCCCCTTCCTGCCTGTCCTTCCTGATCGTTAAATAACCTGGTATGTTTAATTCCCAGGCATTGTCACCCTGCAGCCATGTTTCTGTAATGGCCACAAGATCATACCCATATGTAGTTATTTGTGCCATTAACTTGTCTATTTTGTTACGAATGCTACGTGCATTCAGATAGAGAACTTTCAAATATGTTTTGTGACACTTAGTTCCTGCTTTTGCCCTTTTTATTACTTTACCTTTAACTCCATACCTTCTGCCCCTTCCTGACACGCTCTGGTTTTTAATTTCCCCACTGCTACCTAAGTCTATGACCTTCTCTGTTGTCATTTTTATTATTTGCTCTCTAGGAACCTCCCCCTCCCCCCCCCCCCCCCCCCACTAGTTAGTTTAAAGCCCTCTCTACAGCCCTAGTTATATGACCCGCCAGGACTCTAGTCCCAGCACTGGCCAAGTGAAGCCCGTCCCAACGGAACAGCTCCCTCCTGCCCCAGTACTGGTGCCAGTGTCCCAGGAAGCAAAACCCATTTCTCCCACACCAGTCTTTGAGCCACGCATTTAACTCTCTAATTTTATTTGTCCTAGCCAAATTCACTCGTGGCTCAGGTAATAATCCAGAGATTATTACCCTTGAGGTTCTGTTTTTTAATTTGACCCCTAGCTGCTCATACTCCTTTAACAGAACCGGCTTCCTAGTCCTATCTACGTCGTTTGTACCAACATGGACCACGACAACTGGATTCACCCCCTACCACTGCAAGTTTCTTTCCAGCCCAGAGGAGATGTCCTTAATCCTGGCACCAGGTAGGCAACACAGCCTTCGGGACTCTCGCTCTCGGCTGCAGAGAACTCTTATCTAGCCCCCTAATAATACTATCCCCTACCACTACAACATTTCTATTTACTCCCCCCCCCCCCCCCCCTCTTGAATAGCCCCCCGTTCCACGGTGCTGTGGCCAGGTTGCTCATCCTCCCTGCAGTTCCTGCTCCTGTCCCCACAGGGAGTAAGAACCTCGAACCTGTTGGTCAAGAGCAAGGGCTGCGGCTCCTCCAGCTCTACCTCCTGGATCCCCGTACCTGCCTCACTCGTAGTCACACCGTCCTGTCCCTGATCATGGGCTACATCTGAATTAATTAACTTCATAGGTGTGACCGCCTCCTGATACAGAGTCCAGGTACTTCTCCCCCTCCCTGATGTGTCGCAGTGTCTGAAGCTCAGACTCCAGCTCATCAACACGGAGCTGGAGTTCCTGTAGCAGCAGACACTTGTCACAGACGGAATCACCGTGAGCCTCAATGGGGTTCACCGGCTCCCACATCTCTCAACAGTAACACATCACCTGCTCCATTCTATGCAATTAATTAAATTTTTTATTGTTAGTAATGGACACCCTCTGCCCGATTTTAGATGCTAGTATCCCCTTTAATTAATTGGATTTAAATTAAATCAATCCCACTAGTTACACCAGTTAAATGGTTTAGCAACAGTCACTCTGCACCAGAAAGGCCTTGGTACACCACAGCAACCTTAAAAACTATAAACCACAGACTTAAAGTTTTAAAACGAGAGAAATACTCCAACCAATCACCTACCTGTTTTGTGGTGATGTCACACCATGAATACTTTTTACCTCTCTCCTTGCGGAGATTGGTGAGGCCTACCTGAGCCTCTGGGGCCTCTTGTAGTTGCTCTGCTGCGCTGCTCCGCCTCTGCCTGCTGCCGCTGCCGCACTGAGGCCTACCTGAGCTTCTGGGGCCTCTTGTTGCTCTGCCGCGCTGCTCCGCCTCCACCCGCTGCTGATGCCGCAGCAGCCTAGTATAGCCAGGTTTTAAGTAAAATTTTCTTCTTTAGCAAAAATAAACATTATAAAATTTATAATAAGTGGGACCTTCCTGATTGGTGTGTTTCAGTAAGTGCATCATTTACTGTACCTGATGCAATGGGGCATTCCCAGTCTAAATTACTATTGCAAACCTTTTTTAGCTTATAATTTATCAGTGGCTCAGTTACTAAAACAATCCGTGTCAAAAGGCATACCTGTCGGTGCTTCTGTGTTCTATCTATATTAATGTGTGTGTTTTTCAGGCAAGCTTTTGGGAGAATTGTGAATCTACACTCAGACCAGTGTCAAAACTATGACCTCTATTGATGTGAATTATTCGATTAGGTATTGGTTGGAGACAATTTGGCATTTATTTGTTGACCTCCCACCGCAATGTACAGGAAACGTTGTGATATCGGGCACCGACGGGACCGGTGTGTTGCCGATCTATCAAAACTGCCGGACATACAATGTTAATGTTGAAGCATATGGAGGTTTTCATCTCCGTATCTGACAACAAACACTGTTGCTTAGCAATAGCTTCTAAAGAGTCGGCTGCAGCTGCAAGCGTCTCTAGCTGAAGCTGTTGCTATAGCTACAGACCTTGCAGTGCCTGACTGGGGGGAAAAAAAAGAACGAGAACTAAAAAAAACTTCTAGAAAACGGCTCCTGATTTTTGCCGTTAGATCGAGTATTCCGGGCATACAACTCCGGATAAACCAAAGTTTCCTGTACACTATTATAATGGTTGTTACTGGACTAATAATCCAAAGAAAGTGAGTTCAAATCCCACTGGAAGTTTGAGAATTTAAATTTAGGTTAAAATAAAATGTCAAAATAAAAAAAGCTGGAAAGCCCATGGAATTGGAGGAACCTATTGGCTTGGGTAGGAGACAAGGTAATGGGTATGTATGCTGGGGCTTTTCACTTGGATGAAGGAATAGAGAGCTGTATATCTAAGTTTGTTGGTGGCACAGTAAATCATGTAGATAGGAACAGAAAGTTGCAAAGGGACATTGATAGATTAAGTGAGTGGGCAAAACTGGCAGATGGAGTTCAGTGTGGGAAAGTGTAAGGTCATCCAATTTGGATCCAAGAAACTGGATAGGTCAGAGTATTATCTGAATGGCAAGAAACTAGGAACTAGAATGACAGAAATATTTAGGTGTCCAAGTACAGAAATCACTAAAATCTAGTGGGCCAGTACAAAAAATAATTTGAAAGCCTAATGGAATGTTGGCCTTCACCTCAAAGGGGTGAAAGTTGTTCTAGTTAGCTCCCATCTGGACTACTGCGTTCAGTTCTGGGCACTGCACCGTGGGAAGGATATATTGGCTTTGGATGGGAGTGCAGTGTCGACTCACCAGAATGACCCTAATTGACAAACATGTTCATCAAAACAAAAGCAACATTTTTGCCTGCTTTATAGATTTCCAGAAGGCTTTCGATTCCATTGGCACGACGGTCTATTCTTGAAACTTATTGAAAGTGGTGTAGGGGGAAAAACATATGATTTTAAATCAATGTATACAAACAATAAATGTGCAGTTAAAATTGGAGACAAACAAACAAAATACTTCCCACAGGGGCATGGTGTGACGCAGGGCTCGCCCATCTCACCGACACTCTTTAATATTTACATAAATGAATTGGCAAAACTACTTGAACAATCTACAGCACCCAGCCTCACCCTATATGAATCCAAGGTTAAATTCCTCCTCTATGCAGATGACCTGGTTCTGCTGTCACCAACTAAGGAGGGTCTACAGCAGAACCTGGATCTGCTAGAGTCGTACTGTCAGACCTGGGCCCTGACAAATCCCCAAAAAACCAAAGTCCTTGTGTTCCAGCAAAGATCCAGACATCAGGGACCCAGAATAAATTTCACACTAGGAACAACTAAAATTGAACAAACCACTAACTACACATACTTGGGCTTAAAAATCAGTTCTACGGGAAATTTTCATCTGGCTGTGAATGAACTGAAAGAGAAAGCAAGAAGGGCTTTCTATGCCATTAAAAAATCAATCCAAATAGCAATCCCAATTAGCATTTGGCTCAAAATTTTCAAATCAGTAATTGAACCAATTGCACTCTATGGCAGTGAGGTGTGGGGACCGCTAACACAACAAGAATTTGCAAAATGGGACAAACACCCAATTGAGATCCTACATGCAGAATTCTGTAAAAGTATCCTCTGGACTCAAAGGAAAACCGTAAACAATGAATGCAGGGCAGAACTAGGCCAATATCCATTAATAATTACTATCCAAAAAAGAGCCACCAAATTTTGGAAACACCTAAAAATGAGCAACCCCCACTGCTATCATTATGAAGCCCTGAAATGCCAAGAGAGGATCATAAAGAAGAATACCCTCAGTCAACTAGTCCTGGGACTAAGTGAAGTAACTACTAACACTAACAATAACCAGCCCCAGGACAGTGACATTGTAGCACAGAGACTTCGACCCAACACAATTGTCACTAAGCAAAAGGAAAAATATCTGTCATATTGGGCAGAAACAACAAAAACCCAAAACAAACTCAATTGCTACTTGGCCCTAAACAGACAATACAACATGGCTGAATACCTGACCACGGTAAAAGATAGCAAATTGAGAAAAACCTTGACTATGTACAGACTTAGTGAGCATAGCCTGGCTATCGAAAAAGGCAGACACAGACAGACCTGGCTGACGAGAGAACAGGATATGCTCTCACTGCAGTCAGGGAGTGGTGGAGACAGAGATGCACTTCCTCACAGCTTGTGGAAAATATCAGGGCATAAGGGAGAATTTCTACCCAAAATTCACAAAAATATGCCCTGAATTCAGAAATTTGAATGACGACCAAAAACTCCCATACCTACTAGGGGAACAGAGAAACTGCGTAACCTTAGCGGCACGCTATGTTACAGCTTGCCATAAACAGAGGGACAACCATTAAATCTAAGAAAAGAGTATATAAAAATTATATGAATGTACAGGAAACTTTGTGCTAGCCGGAAGTTGAATGTCTGGCAACTTTGATCTAACGGCAGAAATCAGCAGCCGTTTTGGTTAGGTGTTTTTTTTTCTCCTAGCATTCTTTTCACAGGCAGGCTCTGGAAAGCGTCTTTGTCGCTTAGCAACCGCTTCAGAGACGCTTCCAAGCTACTGGGCCGAGTGTTTACAAGCTGTTGCTGAGCAATAGTGTTTGTGGTCAGATACTGCGATTGAAAAACTCCTACCTGATAACATTGACGCTGGTCTATCCGGAGCTTTTAAAAAAAACGGCAGTAGCTCGGTCACATGGGTGCCGGATAGCACAAAGTTTCCTGTATATTTATACACTCGGATATATCTATCTATCTTCTATCTTATCTTATATATATAAAGCGGTACTTCTGTCATTCTGTCTATCTGTCTGTCATTTCCTGTGCGTCTTGCGGGTATGCACTCGAAAGTTACAGGGCGTACCTACGCGCGCGTTACCTCCAAAGAAAGCTTACGCGGGCGTACCTACGCGCGCGTTACCTCCAAAGAAAGCTTATGCTTCAGAGACGGTTTTAAGCGTATTTACTTTTCGGTCGGACGAAAATTGTTCGCGCCTTATGCAAAAAACCTTCAAAATTAAACTCATTATCTGCTAGCATTGATTGACTGACATCAAGGTTCCACCAATCCTGTTCTGTCACGATTGACCAATCCTACAGTACGGTCCCCTGATGGTTGGCCAATCGGTGTGTGTGTGGGCGGGACTATTCGTTTTCATCTCGGGGATGTGGCAGCCATTCTTTCACTACCAGCTCTGTTCAGCTTCCGGCTCAAATGACTTCAGCTTCCAGCTAAAACGACTTTCAAAGTTAGTATCTCTTTTAAAAATAACACAAGATTTACCAAAAACGTTTTATAAGTAGTTTCACTTTCATTTTTCAAGCTTTTAAAAGGTAGACATACAGGGACACAGACAGGGCCCTAAGCCTGCCACTCGATTTAAAATGTTGCCCAGCACCAGATTCACAAAGGGACACAGACAGGGCCCCAAAGCCATAAGTAGTTTCACTTTCATTTTTCAAGCTTTTAAAAGGTAGACATACAGGGACACACACAGGGCCCTAAAGCCTGCCACTCGATTTAAAATGTTGCCCAGCACCAGATTCACAAAGGGACACAGACAGGGCCCCAAAGCCTGGCACTCCATTTAAACCGCCTGCCCCAAAACAGCCCTGGCAACGCCGGGCTCCCCAGCTAGTCTGTTTATACACTGTATGGATAGATCTGCATTTGTGTTCAACCATAAATGTTTTTCGATGCTTTGGCAACATACGATGTACCTTGTCGTCATCATGCCAATAAAGCGAATTGAATTGAATTGCATAGACTAGGCTAGTATTCTCTTCCATATACTGTATAGAAAGAGACCAGAAATTCGGGTTGGAGGCTTCCTGCAGGCGCAAGCCCCCGACCTGCACTTACATAGCGTGCCTGCCGTTGTGAAGACCTGTCAAATCTATGAATAGAGATCGGCCCCAAAACATAAGTAAAACTTCAAATACATTTTTTAAAATAACTATAATTTTTGAAAAAAATAATTAAAATTTTTAATGGGGCTAAAAATAAACTTACCTTTCTTTAAAGTACTTTAAAATGATAAACCTGTGGGGAAAAAATGTTTTAATTTTACTTAATTGACCTCTTACCTTGTTAAAAGCAGGCCTTGCGCCTGCTTTTTCCACGCGCAGCTGCTAGGGACTTACCCGCACGGAGAAACCTGTTTTTAAAAAAAAAAAAAAAAAAAAAAAAAAAATTCGGAAGCTCCAGGTCTAGGCGCTGCCTCTCCGGCGCACGCATTTGACCTCCGAACCCCTTCCTTCAAGGGAACGGAAGTTCGGGTTTCCAGCACATGCGCGAAACCGGCACTTCCGTTGGTCTTACGGGTACTCACCTGTGGGGACCCGAATTTCTGGCCCACCATTTCCTATGGTGCGAGAGTCCAGAACAAGGCGGCATAACCTTAAAATTAGAGCTAGGCTGTTCAGGAGTGATGTCAGAAAGCACTTCACTCTTCTCTCCTTCCACCATCCCCTCCAAAGCTGTTGAGGCTAGGTCAGTTGAATGTCAAAACTGGGATTGATAGATTTTTATTAGGCAAATGTATTAAGGTTACAGAACCAAGGCAGGTAGATGGAGTTAAGATACAGATCAACCATGATCTGATTGAATGGTGGAACAGTCTCAAGGGAGCTGAATGGACTATTTGTGTTCCTATATATTAGTACGTGACCAGAGCACTTTTGGATTGTTGTAAGAACCCAAATAGTTCATTAATGTCCTTGGGGAACAAAGCCTGCTGTCCTTAACCAGTCTGTGACTCCAGCCCCATACCAACGTGGTTTGACCTTTACATGCCCTCTGAAGTGGCCAACTAAGCCACACGGTTGTATAGAATAGAAGGTGGCCCACCACCACTTTCTCAGGGCAACAAAGCGACCTTGTCCATTAATGCCATAAACTTACTCATCCAAGACTCTGCTGCCCATATCCTGATTCCACCAAGTCCTGTTCACCCGTCACCCCTGTGCTCGTTGACCTACATTGGCTTCCGGTCTGGCAGCGACTCAATTAAAAAAACTCTCATGCTTGTTTTCAAATCCCTCCACAGCCTCGCGTGTCCCTATCTCTGTTACCTCCTCCAGCCCTACAACCCCCTGAGATGTCTGCACTCCTCCAATTCTGGCCTCTTGCGAATCCCCGATTTTAATCACTCCTCCGTTGGTGGCTGTGCCTTCGGGTGCCTAGGTCCTAAGCTCTGGAATTCCTTCCCTAAACCTCTTCGCCTCTCTACCTCTCTTTCCTGCTTTGACGCTCCTTAAAACTTAGCTCTTTGACTAAGCCTTTAGTCAGCTGTCCTAATATCTCCTCGTGGCTCAGTCACATTTTGTTTGATAATCCTGTGAAGCGCCATGGGAAGTTTTACTACATTAAAGGCACTATATAAATGCAAGCTGTCAGCGACGCCTACATCCCATGAATGGGTAATAAAAAATACACACGAGAGAATATGGTCACTCTTACCTGCCTCGGATGTCTGTGTTGCTGTTTCTCCCGTCTTCTTTTCAATTTCTTGTTTTTCTTGTCTCCATTTGAATGAGAGGTGGGGAGAGAAGCTGTTGATGGCTGCATTTTGGGTGGAGAATATGAAGAATATGTGACCATCAGCAGCTCCTTTCCTGTCCCCTCCCTCAATCAATCGTGCTTACCGATTGTGTTCCATACCCATTTACTTTTCCACTACCCATTCCCCTTCCTATAACCCCCTCGTTCACGTTACCTCATCTCTTTCCTTTTGAATAACCATCTCTGGTCACCACCGCCCCTCCCTGTATCCTTGATCTGCTGTCGCCGTGACCCCTCTTCCACCTACCCTCTCTTCCTATCCGTTTTCCTCCGAGGCTTTGTTTGCCTTCAAATGTAAACCTGTTTTTAAAAAGGAATTTAAATTGGAGTGAGGAAATAAACTATCTTTTCCTCTCTCCCTGTCTTGTGGGCTCTTGGAGAAAAATATAAAGTTCAAACCCAGGCTTCTGGGAAAGGCTGAGGCCTTCTCAGTAAAAAAAAAAAAAATGTGTGTATATATATATATATATTATATATTATAATGAAGGCATTAAAACATGCAAAAGATAAATCAATGTACAAGACTAATCATGTTATGAAATGTAATTTTTGGATTTTAAGAAGAAATTTGGCTAAACCCATTGGACATTAAAAATTGCAGTTAGAGTGGAAATGGGAGGTGGAAATAAATTGTGGAATGCCGGTGGCTAGGTTGTGCAGGGTGATGCATTTACATGGTGCAGTAAACTTGTTTAAATGGCACCTAATCAACCAGAATTCTTTAATAACCGGCAAAATAGATAGCCAGTAATCACGCCGAATCCGTCCATTTTTTGTTTTTCCGAGGCCGAGTTAGTCACTGGTTTTTATTTTTGTGTTAAAAATAGCCTAACTCTCTTATCTGGAATTTGTAATCAACCGGCGCCATCCTGGTCCCGTCAGTGCCGGATACGAAAGAGTTTACTGTATGATGTTTTCATTATAAAAGTTGGCATGGCAACATAAAAGTGGTGCATGTTTTCTTTCTCCTTTAAACGGTTAATTTATTTAAGAGGCAGTGTGACCAACATGACAGTAGAAAGTCAAAGGATGCAGAGGGGAAGTGTGTGCAGATATGGTTTTGATGTATTCCAGATTTAATATATACATATAGTGATCAGATTATATCCAACTAATAACATCTAATCGAATAATTCACATTAATAGAGGCTATTTGACATTGTTTTGGGTATGGATTCACAAGTTTCTTAAATGAGATTCTTGGATTTTGACTGGCATTTTTAAGAATCCAGTTCTACACACTTTCGTTTATAATTGGGCCCTTTGATTTATGATGAATTAATATGAAAATGTGTTTTTCATTGCATTGGATTGGAGGATTTTTACAGTTTGGGGGATAGTGTTTCATAATTCTATCCTTTAGTGTAAATCTGCAGTCTTGCTCCTAATTTACAATGCCTAAATTGAAACCCCTTTGACCGACGCAGTCCAGTACATAGTGGATGCGATTTGACAGCATAAATTGGCGGAAGGATACGTAGTTGTCAACACCGGTGTGCTTTCTGAGGTTACGGATAATTAGTTGGGGTAATGTAGTAGGAGCTTTATCCTGCATCTAGCCAGATTATACCTGGACTTGGGAGTCCTCGATACTAACTAGGTACATAAGTTGGGGGAGATACTGAATTTAGGTGCAAAAGTTGTTTTGGGGGGGGGGGGGAGGAAAAGGTGGAGAGAGAATTCTGTTACACTCCTTGAGCGCAACTTTCACCAAAACAAACTAAGCTTAAGATATGGGTTGGAATGGTCTTCCACTCACAGCTTTATTCTATCTTTATAGTGGCCATAGCTCACTTGACTGCTTTGAAGCTGTGCATTATTTGGCAATTAATTTAACCATTGAGATACTGATGTACTTGGCACTTTGTAATACCATCTTCTAAAAGAGTTTGGATATTGATGGTGTGCTATTAGTTGACAGTTCTGTTGTATTCATTTAAACAAAGTTTACTGGTTGTAGGTCAGAACATATTTTTTTATGTCATTATTACAGATGTTACCAGATACTGTTTTGAGGAAATGGTGATGGGGAACTGGAATTAGTTCAGCCTCAAAGTTGCAAAGGCATGGTTTGGATTTTGAATCTGTACAGCCACGTGACCAGGAGAGACACACGCATTACAAATTAGTTTGAATTTAAGGTTGGGTTACAGTGGTGTAACTATTTTAAACACCTATTGTAACATATTTCTTTGCTAATAATTAAGGGCAAAAGAATTACCATGTTTCTAGCCAATCTAAATTAATGGCAACCTTGCATTTTCAGGACAGATATATTCAGCACAATAAGTTGACCAATATTTAGTTGATAGTGAAAATTTAGTTGATAGTGATATACCGGCAAATGTTTTTTTTTTCCAAATGACTTAAATCACAACTTCCTGATTTTTGCTGTACAAGGCACAAAGTATTACTGTGCAGTTGGAATTTTTCCTCCAAGAGCATTTTTTCGTTGGAAGAGGGAAAGAATTGCAAATTCAAGGCAGTTTCTCAATTTAATTAGATACTGTCCTTTTTGTGTCACAGTATTTTTAAAACTTTAAACACTGAAAGTAAACTAAGTAAAACCAAAGGAGTACATATTTGTTGCAGGCATTTTATGAAGGAACTTTTTTATTAAAAGTAATGGAATTATTACACCTGCTGGTGTTTAGTTAGAAAGATGGTAGGCTATAGTACAAATCCAGCAGATTTGTAACCCCATGCTTCATCCTACTGAATGTTCTTTTTCCATTAAGGTTAATATTGAAGAAATGGAAGAGTATTTTCCAAGAATGTGGAAGAATAATCAAGATAACAGAAGGCTAATCACAAGTATTGCAGATCAGAAAATAAAATTTGAATGGGAAATGAACAGAAGATTGGTCAGATAGAAGAGCTTGCTTTTATAAGGCATTAATGAATTGTTTGAATTGGGAAGAATACACGGAGTATGAAAACTCTGAAAATGAAGAAATGAAGAAAATAGAAAGCAAGAGTGAACTAAAATTAAAAGAATGTGGAAAATTAAAAGAATCTGGAAAATTAAAAGAATCTGGAAGATTGAATGTGTCCTAGGTTAAGTAATGTATGGTTTATGTTCACGTGTCTGTATGCTCAAGTTTTAGCATAAAATGCATGACTATTTAAGAAAGTTTCATAGAATGTTGGTGATTAGGTATATTTGTAGGGAATGTATATTCTTTAGGAATGTGCAGTACTTACTATGGGTTGGAGTTTTCTGTGCTTTAGCAGGGGCCAAAGTGACATTAGTGAAGGATACTTAACCATTTTGTCCCTCTGCTACTACCTGAATCAGTATCTGAATTGTAGAGGCTCACTACTAAGGTTTAACAATTTCATATTTTGTGTAGTAGAATAAATAACTTTGTTCTATCATGCCAGGAGTCCCGCTCGCCATCAAAATCTCCAAGTGGGAGTGCTGGCCGTGTAAAATCAGAAAGTCGTTCTGCTTCGCGTAGTCCGTCTAGGGCCTCGAAACGTTCAGAATCTCGCTCCCGCTCGAGGTCCAAGTCTAGGTAAGTGTATTTATTTAGCAGGTAGGTATGATTAGTATAATCTACCCTTTTTTAAAAATGTGTGTGCCTTAATGCACATCAATGTGTCGGTAATACAACATACAGTAAGTATAATGTTGCTGATTAGTCAATGGCATCCACACGACAATACAATTTTTCACTGTTAATCTTAGTTTACTATTTTTAGTTATTTCTACTTTTCCTTATTAAAAAATTCTCCTTTCTTTCCCCTACCCCCCAAGTGTAGTCAAGCCATAAGATGTATCTGGCTGACCATTGCATTCGTCTACCCACCTAATCCCAAATGGTGTATGCTGTAGCCTGCCCAATATCACTCCTTGCCTGTTCTTGACTGCTCTACTGTCCAGCCTTCTGCTTCCTTCCCGCATTGGCACTTCACTCCTTAGGCCCAAGAGAAATGCAATCAGTGATCAGCTAGTAGTGATGTGTTTTTCTTTTTATCTATATCCTTATCATTTTGAGTATTTGTGGTGGTTGAGGGAAATATGCAGTACCTAGTGCTGATCTTCCTTCATATACCCTGTCTTTTCACCAGATAATTTCTAGACATCAGATTTTTAACCAAGTTTAATTTAAAAAGACCATGCTGGGAACTGTGCTTGATCATGCTATGTTATGTTTTAAATTAAAAATTGAATCTATAATCTCTGGGTTCCTCTCAAATTGACTTGGCGTCATCATTCCAAATGACCCATGTATCTGACAATGATCAATCAAAATAACTTGGTAAGTAAAAAGCTTTTAGCAGATATATTACAGTTCTCCTAAATCTGTTTGTGATTGTTGCAAAAAGGAAATTTGTGTAATGTGCAAGGGCACAGTTCTTGATGCAAGTATCAATGCAAGTTATTTTATAAAGCAAAAATGGATAGAGGTAAAGAAAAATAAACTTGTATCTGATCTTGGCCAATCATCCGCCCTGTTGTGGTGTTTCAGTGTGGCCTGCAGTTCATCATTCATAACAAGTAGCTCTGCTCTGTCTTGCTGGCTGCTAGACATACCATCTGATGACTAATGCAATCATGGTAGAAATAGAATCATGTAGTTTTCAAATACCCGCTGGTTTTTCTGTCGCTGCACTGCTTGGGATACAGGGGAGCCTGAATCATTTTGGCATAGAGAAGACCAATTGTTGAATTAATTCAGTCCTCACAGAAATATCGATATGGGGTGGCTAGCCTGGCTTCTGAACTGCATGCTTCTCTTTAAAGTCTTAGAGCACTAACTTTTTCTTTTGATTTGCAATTAAGTTTAAGTATTCGTATAAGGTGGTTGAGGTAATTTCTTTCTACGTAAATGGAAGGGACAAGCAGGCCATTCATTGCGGGCTTATGCTGTGAGGCGACGACCATTACTAAGATGTCAGTTAAGATACAGGTTTGCTACTATCTGATGCAGCATTACCTGAGGGCCTTTTGAGGAGCAGTTCAGTGTCTGAATCAGAGGCAAAAATTCAATATCTAGATATTAAATGCAAATTTTTTTGTTGCTTATTTTAATTCCTTCGGTCATGACTCCTCTCAAATGCACAACAAAAAATGAACAATATCTTCATTTTATTTTGCTGACTTTGTCTTAAAACAATATCCTATTTTTTAAAAATTGATTAAACCTCAGCATCTGTTATAAAAATTAAAAATACATGCAAATTTTAATTTATGCATTATTTATCAGTCAGCAGATACTGATCTTGCACAGTAACTTTTTTAACTGTACCTACATAGAGTAACTTTAGATGTGCATAGAAAGATTACATAGGAATGAGTGTGGTGGAATGCAGGGAGCCTAAACTAGTCTGATCCAGGCCTGTGACCCCCCCCCCCCCCACCCCACCCCAATTTACCAGTTGTAGCATGCAGCTCCAATCCAGTACTCTAAAAAGCTGGATACCTGCGACCTTTTTACTTTTGTTTTCTTGGATTTCTTGCTAGAATTAAACACTGGCGCACTTGCTTAAAGCCTTTATTAATGAAAGGTGGAAGATAAAAGAAATATGTTCATACAAACTTGGACGATTGGTTATATCATTTAAATTTGTGTGCTGTGTTTATGAAAATATACTAACTGCGGTGTTTTTACAATCTTACTACCAGATCTCACTCTCGAAGACATTCTCACCGACGTTATTCACGTTCCAGATCACGTTCCCATTCGCATAGAAGGCGATCCCGCAGCAGATCTTACACACCTGAGTATCGATCACGGAGAAGGAGCCGCAGTCATTCTCCAATGTCCAGCCGAAGGCGCCATGCAGGAAGTAGAGTAGGTTATTAAATTAAAATACATGTATAATCACATTGGTGAGGGGCTAATAACACTCCTTCATGAGTGCATACAGCTTATAGGATTGACTTCTGTTTTTCTGAGGAGTGAAAGAATGTTTGGAAGTAACTGGCATCCTTTGAGATGTTTTAATTAAGCAAATAGTGTTTGAATACTGGAGTTTTTTTTTCTTGAGGGGTGGTTTCAGTTTCAAACGTGCACAGCTCTTGTGACTTTTAATGATTCACGCAAGTGAGTGGGCACTGAGCAAGGCAATTGTGTGCATCTATAGAATATAAATGTAGTTAATTATTTTGATAAGATGTATAAAGTTCTGACACTAAAGTATAGATTTCACTACATTAATGTTTGAATAGTAAGTTGTTATTCAGTACAATGTTCCCTCTAATTTTTATTTGTATTGAGTGGGCCACGAATTCCTGCTGAGTGCAACTTTTTTGTCCGTGGTCAAATTTTACAACCAGAACAACTTAAAGCATATTTAGAGCACAGTTGCTATTTATTCAACATTAACTAGTTACATCATGCTGGAAATTTCTCCTGTCTGCCTTTCTCTGTTTTCCAGTGATGGAAAATTCTGTCAAAATTGACAGTCCACCTCTCCTAATGGGTCACATTATACTTCTACTCTCATGTTCCAATCTACCTCTCTACTCACGGATCCCATTCTACCTCTACACTCACATCTCACACCTGGACTGACACGAGCACGCACTTTCAGGAGAGTAGATGAAATGTGAAAGAGCGGGGAGGATACACACCCTGAAAGCCTGGGCTTAGATCATAAACAACCTTAAAAATCCATTCATCTTGCCAGTGAAATGAAACTCACATAATCTGGGGTCTCATCCATTATCCATTAGCCTAGACAGCTTCAATTAACCTGCGGTTTCCAAGTGGTATATCATAGAAATTTATGGCACAGAAGGAGTCCATTCGGCCCATTGTGTCTGTGCTGGCCGAAAAAGAGCTAGCCAGCCTTTACCACCTTTTCAGGCAGAGAGTTCCAGACCCTTGTCAACTTCTGGGTGAAAAATTACCCTCTAATTCATCTACCAATTACTTTAAAAATTTTTGATTTTTAAAAAATACAGGAAACTCTTTTTTATCCGGGACCGGTGTGGTGCCGGTTTATCAAAAAGTCCGGATTACAGAGAGGTATAGTAAAAGGTACGAGAGCCCCGTACACAGCAACAGATCCAGGCTTCCCTGTTGCTTAGCAACAGGTGCAGGAACCCCGGCCACAAGATCCAGACTTCCCTGTTGCTTAGCAACAGGTGCAGGAACCCCGGTTACACAGCCACAGATCCAGGAACGGCCACTAATATGAAGTAAAACTTACCTGAACCTACTCCTGAATTTTGCCAGTTAACAGATTTCCGGTTATTTAGGTGCCGGTAAATCGAGTTTCCTGTATAAAGATAATTTTTACGGGGACCCTGGTCAACTTATTCTCTCTGAATTCCGAAAAACCTTGACGGGGCTGGACATGTAGTAATCAGCAGTGACCATACTCACTGCAAATATACTGACCCGATCCTAATGTATTTTAAATGGGGATGGGGTAGAAGGGGGAAAAAAACACACATTTACCCACCCCACCCCACCGCCCAAATTATAAAAAAAAAAAAAGCTAACTATCTCCGTAATGGATACTAGTGACTTGTCTTTGTCGCCCAGGCCAAGCTGGCAGTGTTACTTGCAGCAGATGAGACGGTTGCGGGCCTGTGCAATGCCTGTATCCATGTCTCTCTCTCCCTGCCCTGGCGTCTCACCCCCCCTGTAACTGCCTCCAGCCATCTCTCTCGCGCGCACAGTACACCAGTCAGCGCCCACCCCCCTCTCCCCAAGTCACTGCCTCACCACTAACTGTCACTCTTAATATGGCCACTATATATTTTGTTTTTTATAAAGACACTCTGATTCTTCCCCTCTCACTCGGAGCCCCAACCCCCTCACTCACTTCTACTCCACTATTACTAATGGCCACTAAGGGGTGAAGCTTTTACAGAAAGCTGCTAAGTGCAGTTTGGGAAGGGTTGAAGTCTGCCCCTTGTCATGTCATGCGCTTTAACCCAAGCAGGGCAGCCAAGGGATTGAGTATCCTAGCAGCCGTGCGCACCCTGTGACTGCTAGGGAAATATACAAAGACATCACAGACATTGCTGCATGCTGCTGCTCTGCCTTGATGCAGCTTTCTAACTTTATGCCACTCGAGTCTCTGGCTCAATCTGAACTGCACCACAAAGCAATGTATTGCATTCAGGCAAGAGCTGAAAGCGCAATCAAATGAAATACTAATGGTACACGATTAATGTTTGTTAATCGAAAAACACTGGCTATTTTCTGGTCTCTATAGGGCTATTTTAACACATTCACTGCCACGAATAATAAAAAAAAAAAACGGGTTGGACTTCATATAAAGACAAGCGACAACATCTACCAAAATATAAATGTGAAGTCAGAGTATTTTGTACTGGTGGCTTTAGAAGTACACCAGTGTCCGTGGTTCATCCCGTTTGGGATACTGGCAGAGCCTCCTTCAGTCCAAACCTTCAATTCGTTAATTTTCTGAGATAACCAACACGCTAGGAATCTGCCGGACTCTTTCTGCTCCATTGGACAAGTGTCATAAACAGCAAATTATTGGAGAAGCAGTTTTTCCTCTTTTTAAACCTAAGACGTGAGTGTAACAGTCAGGGGAAATGAGAATTGAAGGATATTTCAGATCAGTCCAGCTACTCCAGTTAAGACTGATCAGAGTGTCTACGAACCTTAGTCACTCCGTCTTATAATAAAATATTGTATAGCACTATCAGTATTTTTAAGAATATAGCAGCTCACCGTGATCCAAAAGTGTCCTTTTTTTATGCATCTGCATTTAAATTATGGTTGGACCTATTAAAGGAAGAAAGAACTTTCATTTATATGCCTCCAATTTGCAACCTCAGGACAACCCTATGAGATGGATTAGCAACCAGAAATGAATATGCTGATGATGAATTGTTTTAACGTTGTTTAATTGAACGCATAAATTTAGAAGATGTGAGGAGTTGTCTACATACAAAGGAAATAAAAGGATGGTTGTTGGGATAAGGAAGCCGGTGCCGGTAATGTGACATTAATAATTAATTCAGCTCCTGGCCTTGATTCAAGGGCTATTGTTCCAACCTGATTTTCTGGCACTGACCGTGAGCATGAGCAAAAAAACTGGACCAACAGAATAGCCCTGAAACTTGCTGATAAAACAAAGTTTAATTGGTCAGCGATTTCATCTGATAACCTACATGTAACTCCTACCTACTGGCCCACCGGGAATCTCCCCCTTCCCCCCCCCCCCCCCCCCCCCCCAGGCTCCAGTTTGCTGTTCTCCATTCACAGGCTCAGCTGCACTTTTTCCTGCTCTCTCCAGTCGCTCGCGCTTTGGCCGTTGGGTATTGGACTCCAGCTCACTGTTGTGTGTGGCCTGTGAATTTCAGTGCGTGGGACCTTGCAGGTTGCCATGCCTGTGTACCTTAGCGGGAACATTGTTCAGTAGTATTTAATTTTCTTGCACTGTGGTTTTTTTGGGGATATTTTTGTACTGCTGGCTTGATGGC
The DNA here is from genome assembly GCF_052327205.1 of Somniosus microcephalus. NCBI lineage: Eukaryota > Metazoa > Chordata > Chondrichthyes > Squaliformes > Somniosidae > Somniosus > Somniosus microcephalus. The sequence continues at coordinate 184,020,411 of NC_140991.1, forward strand.
TACTGTTGACATTGCCTTCACAACCCACTGGTCTTGGATTTCATTTCATGAGCTGAGTTAAACCCTCCAGCCACAGTTGTGGAGAGTCTTGTCTGAGCTGATAGACAGTACACCACCTGATAGTGGAGCGTTCCACCTCTTTATAGGAGGGGGGGAAATTCATTCTGTCCATCTTGTCCTACAGACTGGCCATGTGTCGGCGAAACACGGAGCGTTGATAGTCGATGTGGAGAAGTCCGCTGCCAGGACTGCCCCGTCGTCCCAGATGAAGGATGATTCCTGGAGGCGAGCGGCATATGGGAAAAAAGAAGGGAAACTCGGTTCTCAAAACGTAAATTAAAAACTTACTTTCAAACAAGTTGATTGTTTCCAGATATCTATTGGATGTGTTGTTCATTCACTCTCTTTACAGCAACGTGTTTGATAAAATGTTGGACCTCTTGCTATTCTTACTCTTAACACATTTCACACTAAAGCATAATTATCCAGCAAGTTATAACTTGATCTATTGGTCTGCTTTGTGTGCCTGTACCATTGTTGTCCTTGCACCGTGTTAATCATGGGAGCATCTTACGGCTCGAGATCTGAACCAAGGCTCAAGAACAGGTTTGGGGGGGCTGAATGGCCTACTCCTATCATGTTCCTAAACCATAAGAAAGACTGATCTTGAAATAAACCTGTAACCTATCATTGCTGCTAAGGGTGTGACCTAAAACAGGTGATATCACATCCACACAATTTCAATGTGGAATTACCTTTTCTCTTGTCTTGTCACACAATTGTACTTGGTTAAATTTGGAAATATCAGCTGCAGTTGACCATATAATTTTGTTTCCTTCAATCACTTGTAAATGACTTGCTTACAACTAAATTGTGGGTAAATGCCAATCAAGCTAACTTGTTGCTAAATGCTATATTCTTTTTCATTTACCTAGTCCAATCACTAATTGTATTATTGCTAATTTACATTACAATTTAGAGATGTGAAGCCCATTTCTCCCACCTTTCTCTTTTCCCCCCCCCCCCCCCCAAAAAAAAAAGTTACACCTCAAGTGACTGGTAGTGCTGCAATAAAAGGCTAATATTTTGTAAATGCTCTCAGCAATTTAGGATAGAACTGGAATTGGTGATTTTTTTTTAAAGCTGCTTGTGGGGTATTACTAGTTTTAGAGAACTGCTCTGGACAAGACTGTATGGACATAGAATCATAGAATGATACAGCACAGAAAGAGGCCATTCACTCATTGAGTGGAAAATTTGAATTTGTGGAGTGGGGACTCGTAAATAGTTGGGTGTCACAAAATTGGCCATTCAGGCAGCACAAGTGATAAAATATGTTCAAACAGTTATTTGAAATCCAAACTGATGGTGTATTTTTGTTTTTAAAAAAAATGCGGTTGAAGTTATAGGTTAACCCTCAATGGCCTTGTTTTGTTAACTCCCAGGTTGTCATGATTTTCTATATAAATATTGAATGTGCTGGTACAACGTCCCATACGGAAGTGTGGATGCTGCACCTGCAGATGCAAAGCCAATAGTGTAGGGACTTGCACACCATTTGGAACTAGTAAGAAACAAGCTTTAATGGAGAATTTTAATTTGTAACAGTTAGGCCTGGCTCCAAATAGACAGTAGTGTCATGAGCAGTCATTGGGTCGTTCAAACAACTCTACGTGGAAAATGTGCAACCATTGAGGCCCAAGTTAATTTTTGTTGGACGGTTGAATTTATGTGTGCGTTGAGGGTTGGCATGAAGTCAAAAAATGTGAGTACTGTAAGAAGGTTGAGAGGAGATTTGAAGAAGATTGAGAGGAGATTTGATAGAGGTGTCAAAATCATGATGGGTCTAGACACGAGTAGATGGAGATAAACTGTCCTCATTGGCAGAAGGGTGGAGAACCAGAGGACACAGATTTACGGTGATTGGCAAAAGAACCAAAGGCGATATGAGGAAAAACTTTTACACAGTGGTTAGGATTTGGAATGCGCTGCCTGAAAGGGTGGTGGAAGCAGACTCAATCGTGGCTTTCAAAGGGGAATTGGATAAGTACCTGAAGGAAAAAAATCTGCAGGGCTATGGGGAAAGGGCGGGGGAGTGGGATTAGCCGAAGTGCTCTTGCAGAGAGCCGGCATGGGCTCAACTGGCCGAATGGCCTCCTGTGCTGTAACCATTCTATGATTCTGAAATGGATGAGCCCTTGAAGATTTTTCAGTTGAAGCCTCTGAGAATTAAGACAGAAATTAAGACTTTGTTGTTGGCATATTAAGTTTACTTTGAGTTTCTGTTAAATTTTTGCTGGACCCTGTACTTTTAGCACCACTAAATTCTTCAGCAGAGCTATTAATGCAAAAACTATGTTCAGTGACTACAAAAAGTGACTTATTAGAATATATAATACTTTCTATATATATAGTGTATATATACAAGCTATATTTTCCTGCAATATACAATATATATAGAATATAAGGCAGCCACAACATCCCTACTAAAAAGAAAAAGCAAACATTGTAAGTAATGCTACATTGGTAAGCAATGTTATCTATCTCTTTATTATATATATAAAGCGGTTCTTCTGTCTGTCCTTCTGTCTGTCTGTCCTCACCTGTGCGTCTGTCCGGCTATGCGCTCGAAAGTTATAGAGCGTACCTACGCGCGCGTTACCTCCAAAGAAAGCTTACGCTTCCGGGACGCTGGTAAGCGTATTTACTTTTCGGTCGGACGAAAATTGTTCGCGCCTTATGCAAAAAACCATCAAAATTAAACTCATTATCTGCTAGCATTGATTGACTGACATCAAGGTTCGACCAATCCTGTGACGTCACGATTGACCAATCCTACAGTACGGTCCCCTGATGGTTGGCCAATCGTGTGTGTGTGTGTGTGGGCGGGACTAATCGTTTTCATCTCGGGGATCTGGCAGCCATTGTTTCAGTGCCATGCCTTCAGCTTCCAGCTCAAACTACTTTGAATGTTAGTATCTCTTTTAAAAATAACATAAGATTTTCCAAAAATGTTTTGAGTACTTTCACTTTCATCTTTCAAGGTATTAAAAGGTAGAAATGTTGCCCGGCAGCACATTCACAAAGGGACACAGACAGGGCCCTAAAGCCTGGGACTCGATTTAAAATGTTGCCCGGCACCAGATTCACAAAGGGACACAGACAGGGCCCCAAAGCCTGGCACTCGATTTAAACCGCCCGCCCCAAAACAGCCCTGGCAAAGCCGGGCTCCCCCAGCTAGTGTTTGTATGTTTGGAATAGTTGGTTAGATGGTACTGATACATCTTGAGATGACAATTGCACAAGTGTTAAGGCTACAAAGTCTGTTGTTTTATTGCCTCCAAATACTGTAATCTGAAATCCTGCAGATTATTTCTTTGTAATTTTACCTCCTGTAATACAACATTATGAAGTTACACTTCAGCCCACATGCCCATCGTGTAGCCACTACTCATGAAGATAGATTGAGAAGTTAGTGTTATAGAGATTAGCAGCTCTTAATTTGGCATGTGTAGTAGCTGCATTGCTTGTTTTGTGTCTCCAAACTAATTTATGATTGCACACATGTTTGTGACACTGAATTGCATCTGTTGTACAAAGCCAACAATTGACAATATTGCATACTTGGTGTACTTGGACCAAAAAATTGTCTTTGTGCTTGTCCATTTTTAATATTGCCATAGCACTTCAAAAAATTGATCTGATAAGACATTGTAGTTAATAAATGCTGAGGCGCTCAACATTGTTTCAGCACGTCGGCCCAAAGTTGTATCGCAGTTTAATTTTTATATAGCACTTCTAATTAAAATAAAACTCTGGAAATCTTTGGAATCTGGCTAGCCGATAATTAATTGAAACCAGTACACTGATGCTGCATATGTGAATCATTTGAGGGCACTCACTTGCTGCATTAAGCTGTTCTGTAGCTGTTAATCTGATTGCTTACTGTTTTCCAGCAATAATCAAAGCAATTCGTATTTGAATTCTGATCTTTTCCCACAAAAGATCTAGCGATACTGCAGCCAATTATAGCATCCCTGGTACTAGTCTGTAAAATCAGCTAAATTGGTATAGTCCAGCCATTAAGCCCGAGTCTTTTCTGATCTGTCTGGTTCACTATCGCCCCCACATGATGCATTTACGCAAATGGTGATGTAAATGTTTAATGGCGAAGGAAAGGCTGTGGGATATATCCTATTCAAAATACTCACTTCAAAATATATTGTGTATGGCTATTTATCAATTTATAGACAATATTGCAGATTTTACAGGTTATTTTTAGCCTTAAAATCTACGTTTTGGATCTCCTACCACAGAGGCTGCTAATCATATGGGGTGCAGATGGTCTGCATACATCTGACTTCAATAAGCTAGTGGGAGCCAGTACCTTTGCCCAGACTGGGAGAAACATCACTCGTGGCAGAGTACCACTGAGTACTCGGCTGGTAATTTTCCAAAGGGGTCTGGGGGGTGGCTTTCATTGAAATCAGTGAAGATTTTGGGACCGAGCTAGGCGGTTTCCATAATTGTCATTGCAGAGCTGAAATGTCAGGTTGCGTGGGGCTAGAACCTGTAAACGGGATATTTAATCGACTATGGAAAGTAGTTGGTGGTGTAATTTTAAGCAGAAAAGCTCCCCTGCCTCCTGCAAGCTATTTGTTTGGACCTATAACCGCATTTTATTTATGTGGGTTACAGGCTCACTAACAAGGCTATTTACTTTCATTCTTATAAAATCATTATTGTGACTTCACAAGCAGTTGTTTCTGTTATGCTATTTACGTATTTCTGAAATATTTATTCTCCATTTACTTGCTATGGTAAGCATTTGTTCTGAGAAATGACATAAGATATTCAACAGTTGCATTGTTTTTGCAGGCTAATCCAGATCCAAACACCTGCCTCGGCGTTTTTGGCCTTAGTTTGTACACCACCGAGCGGGATCTTCGTGAAGTTTTCTCTCGATATGGACCATTGGCAGGAGTCAATGTTGTCTATGATCAGCGGACTGGGCGTTCAAGAGGATTTGCATTTGTTTATTTCGAAAGACTAGAGGATGCTAAAGAGGTAACATGAGGGCTATCGGATAACAGTAGTTCAGATCAAATTTATGTTTGTAGATGTTGGTACTCATTTTATTTTATATATTAACTCTTCAATTTTTGGGCCTGTCTGTATGTTGGCATGAAGTTGCATAACAAGTTCTATTTGCTAATTCCACATATGAATTGATTGGCTTGTTTAAGTACATTATTTTTATCCAGTAAGACACTGGAGCACTTAATGCTATTATTTTGATATAATTTGATGAGGGTAAATGGAAACGCAAAATTCTGGTCTTAAGATGTCGTCTTTCTGCAGGCAATGGAACGCGCTAACGGAATGGAATTGGATGGTAGGCGAATTCGCGTAGATTATTCTATTACAAAGAGGCCCCACACTCCCACTCCTGGGATTTACATGGGACGACCTACTCAGTAAGGATAAACAACTTCCACCTTTCTTACAAAACTTGCGTCCAGTTTGGTGTTTTTACTAATATGGTTTCTTTTATTCCGTATTATTAGCAGCAGCGGAGGAGGTGGTGGTGGTGGTGGTGGACGTCGCCGAGATTCATACTATGATCGAGGATATGATAAATATGATCGATATGATGATCGGGACTATGATTATCGGTACAGGTAAAGCATTCTATAATGTTCGGGTAGCTAAAGTCCATAATATAACTGAATTATGTTGTGGAGGGTGAAATCATAAAACTTAATACAATAATGTCTTTGAAATGCTTCAGCGCCCTCTACACATGTGGTTTAATCCAAGATTCAATTCACTGTGAAAGCTATGTGCTCACTTGGTATCTGATATTGGTGCTATACATGGCATCACATTCCCACGTTATGAGCCCTGTTCACACGCTGGAGCACTAATTCATTTTTTCTCAGGCTGAAGAACGTTCCTTGCTCCAAACTTCATTTGTCATGGTAGCCCTCGGAATATTCAGAGTTTCTGCAGAAATTGTAGATTTTTAGATTTCTTGTTATGGCTACTGGTTCCTAGTTATTAATACAAAGTTTTCAGTGTTTCAGGTTTGTCAAAAGTTCACTGACCTTGTCAAGGGCGCCAGTCTTTGAGTTTAAAAGAAACCATAATAGCACCATATTAGAAACAGCTACACTTGGCAATTCAAACTCGGCCAAAGGAACCTTTCAGTGCTTGTTGCCCATTGCATCAGTTCTATTAGGCCATTTCTTGTCCTTGAGACCTCTGTCTATGATCCTACACGAATTATTACGCATTCAATCCTCTTCAAATAAGCAATCATAAGTTTCAATCATGACAATTAGCAATGTTAATTACATTTCGCTTGCAAGGTTAGTGAGTTACAAAATTTTGGAGTCAAACCTACTTGATCTGGTACTCGTGCATCTTATGTTTCTAAAAGTAGTTTGTTTTATTTAGGACACTAAATTGTAACTTCTATCCACTTCTGCTTAAGTCAGAACTAGATTATAGGTCAGGATGAATTGGCACTGTGGGGTGTGAAAAGGTTCGTAGACGTGTCTACATGTAGGAAGTCTGGTGTCTGTCATCGGGTCAATGTGTCCAGTATGTGGTTTCCCTGAGAAAATCAACTCCTAAATTGCAAATAGGATTGCACAGAATACTCTTAAGATGGGTAATATAATTTTTGAATATGGGGCAATCATGAAAGAGCTTGTGGTGCTTGGAAAGGGTGAATGGTTTGTGTTCATGTGTGCAGATTTAAATAAATAAATGCAACTGATGAAAGCAAAAAGTTGTACAATTTAAAAAATATTTGGACTTGGAAGCACACGGACTTGAGTCAAGTTCCTGTTTTTAACCCCAGACTGCTTGTCAGATAATCGGACATCCAGTCCTGGATGAGCTGCAGTTTCTTCCAATTAAACATTGGGGCGATCAAAGCCCTCGTTGTCGCCCCATCGCAAGCTCCATTCCATCGCCACAGATTCCACCCCCCACCCCTGCCTGACCACTGTCTCAAGCAGTTTGCAACCTCAGTGTCCTATTCTGACCCCATATTGTCTCCATCACAAAGACTGCCTATTTCCACTTATATAACATTGTCTGTCTCCACCCTGGCCTCTGCTTATTTGCTGCTGAAACCCTCGTCTGTCCTTTTGTTACCTTCAGAATCAACTATTCCAATGCTCTCCTGGCCGGCTTCCCATCTTCCACCCTCCATAAACTTGAGCACACCCGCAACTGCTGCCCGTATCAGAACTCGCAGCAAGCCCTGTTTGCCCATTACCCTTGTGCTCTCTGACTGACTTATATTGGCTCTCAGTCCACAACACCTTGAATTTACAATTCTCATCCTTGTGTTCAAATCCCTCCATGGCCTTGCCCCTCCCTCCCTCTCTCTCTCTCTCTCTCTCTCTCTCTCTAACCTTCTGCAGCTGTATAACCCTCCAAGAACTCTGCGTTCCTCCAACTCGGGCGTCTTGTGTATCCCTCACTCCCATTGCCCCAGTTTTGGCGGGTATGTCAGTCATGGCTCAGTTGGTAGCACCCTCGCCTCTTGAGTCAGAAGATTCTGGGTTCACATCTCACTCCAGGGACTTGAGCACAAAAATCTAGGCTGACACTCCAGTACAGTACTGAGAACATAGAAGATAGGAGCAGGCGTAGGCCATTCGGCCCCTCGAGCCTGTTCTGCCATTTAATGAGATCATGGCTGATCATCCAAATTCAGTACCCTGTCCCTGCTTTCTCCCCATATCCCTTGATCCCTTTAGCCTTAAGAAATATATCTAACTCCTTCTTGAATATATTAATGAACTGGCCTCAACTGCCTTCTGTGGTAGAGAATTCCACAGGTTCACCACTCTCTGGGTGAAGAAATTCCTCCTCATCTCAGTGCTGAGGAAATGCTGCACTGTCAGGTGCCATATCTCGGATGAGACGTTGAACTGAGGTCCCGTCTGTTCTCTCAGTGGACGTAAAAGATCCCATGGCACTATTTTGAAGAGCAGGGGAGTTATCCTCGCTGTCCTGGCCAAAAATTATCCCTCAATCAACTTAACTAAAACAGATTATCTGGTCATTATCTCATTGCTGTTTGTGGGAGCTTGCTGTGCACATATTGGCTGCCGAGTTTCCTTCGTTACAACAGTGACCACTTGAAAAAGTACTTCATTGGCTGTAAAGTGCTTTTGGGACGTCCGGTGGTCATGAAAGGTGCTATATAAATGCAAGAATCGGGCATTTTCTCGACACTCCCAGCGAAACAAGTTGCATCTAGAAAGTAAAGCTGAACTTTTCATGTGCTTCGAAACAGAACATCATCCTTAAATTGTGGATGTCAAAATCCTGGTTGGTTCTGTAGTGATACATTTATTAACTTATGCAAGCCTTTTGTTTGTGTCTCATGTCTGTGATGTATACCTGCCAGGTAGTTTTAAAGGAAATACAGGTAGAACGTCCCGAATCCGGCAACCTCGAGACCAAGGCCGAGCCGGTATTCGAGTTTTTCCAGACTTCGGAACGTGTTTCTGATGTCCGGAAACGCCCGAGCCCAGGTTGCGATATTTCCGGACTTCAGACATCAGAAACATGCAGAGTCCGGAAATGCCTGGGCCCAGGATGCGCTTTTGGTAAGCCTCCCTCGGTGTCTGGATTCAGGAACATTTTACGGATTCCGGACCCCTGCCACCAACTGTCCCGGATTCTGGAACTGCAGATTTGGGATGCTCAACTTGTACTAGATCTCAAATGTAGTAGAGCCATATGCTAGTGTATAACTGCCACAACAAAGGTGCTTTGAAACTGGAAAGAATTTCTTCATGGTAATATCAACTGGTGAATGTGTTGAAGTATAACCTGTCAGTACTGTATACAAATATGAATTTGTTTTCAATCCTAACACACCACCAGGGTAGTTTTGATTTTGGATGATAGTGTGAAATGGGCAATAGCAATTAAGCTACCCATTATACATCTCCCGATTTTCATCACGAAATACCCAATTGAAGAGCGCGTTTGAGGTTTGATTTGATCAATACTTAATTTGGACACTTTTTTTTTAAATGTAGTATTAAAGCCTTTCCAATTTTCAGCTTTTTGGATATTAACTACAGGAAACTTTGTGCTATCTGGAAGATGAATGTCCGGCAACTTTGATCTAACGGCAGAAATCAGCAGCCGTTGTAGGTGTTTTTTTTTCTCCTAGCATTCTTTTCACAGGCAGGCTCTGGAAAGCGTCTGTCGCTTAGCAACAGCTTCAGAGACGCTTCCAAGCTACTGGGCCGAGTGTTTACAAGCTGTTGCTGAGCAACAGTGTTTGTGGTCAGACACGGCAGGCTCTAGAAAGCGTCTCTATCTTAGCAACAGCTTCAGAGACGCTTCCAAACCACGGGCCGAGTGTTTACAAGCTGTTGCTGAGCAACAGTGTTTGTGGTCAGATACTGCGATGAAAAGCTCCTATCTGATAACATTGACGCTGGTCTATCCGGAGCTTTTTTAAAAAACGGCAGTAGCTCGGTCCCATGGGTGCCGGATAGCACAAAGTTTCCTGTATTTTGATTTATTCAGTGTCCCATATAGGAGGTCTGGGAGTCACACCTTTGTGGATCTGGTTTAAATTTTAAATAGTTTGATACTCTTGCATTTGTTTCCGTTAGCACAATTTTCAATGTTCACATCATCGAGTGTGGTACTTTTTTTTAAGCAGCCTGGTTTCTAATGAGCAGTAGCACTATAGTGTGCCTTAAGTTCTGCTTGAGATTTGGTTTGTATACTATATTCCACAATTTCTATATTGTGTGCAACATGCAGTGTAATCATTTGTGCTGTCCAACCAGGATATGCAATAACATAGGTGTGAAGTGAATTATCATGTTCACGAGAGCTTCTTGTGTACAATTCTTTCAGTGGTTTTGGGGGGGGGGTGGTGGTGGGAGGGGAGAAAGATACTTGGGAACTTTAACAAACAATTCACCCATCTATTGCAAACAGTATAATGTATCTTGAGTACTTGTAATTTTCTGCATGTTTGTATACACTTTTGCTTTACCAGTCTTTTTCTTTGCAAGTGGTTCAATTTTTATATTTTGATCATAATTGTACTGTATGTGAGAAAAGTGCACTATGGAGTTTGAGCTTTCCTATTGGAAGAAAAAAGGTTCTTTAGAGGGCCAGTAGTACCATAAGAGCTGGCTTAAGTGATGGGCTTGGGAGCAAATAGCTCGCTCACCTTCAGATGGTGAGTTTGTGGCTAAAATAATTAACCTTTACAAACTCGGTCGTGCCTAGAAACTATTATGATTTAAACAAATCGTACTGTTACCATTAGTAATGCCTTTCCCTCTGAAGATTATACAACTTCTGTGACATGGCCAATCTCTATTTTACTGCCAATGTATGTAATCCTCAGTTTGCAATAGAATAGAATTTGTGTTTCTTAACTTGGGTCCTATATAAATTAAACTGATTTAAGCGGTGTTGGCATTCAACCGTTGTGCTTTGTGTACTGTTTAAATTTTCACTGATTCTCCTGTGGCCAAGTGGGTGGAGTAGGTGGCCATGTTAAATGTGCAACAGCAGTTCAATGACAACTTTTCTCATTTGCCCTCTCCCTTCTTCACAACTGAATTTGACCTTCCTTTCTTGCTCTTTCTCCCCACCCCCATTAAAAAGTGTCCTGGAAATAGCAATTCATGCTCAGTATGGTGATAAACCACCTGGTTGCTCACTGAAGTGGCTAATCTTCATATGGGCAATGACTACCGGGGGGAATCTCGCTGTTCAGTTTGCATCCATATGTTAATCCTCAGCTGAGGCAATTGGGTAAACATCGGCCCGGAACTTGCGGTCCTGATGACGGTGAACTGGCAGCGTTCACCACTGAAACTGACTGCAACTTAAGGATTTAACACGTGCGCAGCCTAACATGGAAATCCTGAACTTGTGGTTTGTCATTCACTGCTCCTCCACAGGCTGCGCTGTGGACCCCTTCCCAGAGCTGGCAATCAGTGTAATCTGTCAAATCATAGATCGGACAAACTTTGGCTCTTCCACAGTAATGCAGCTGAAATACCCCATTAAAAGTTAAACCCTTTTGGATTAGGTGTAACTGGGGTTTTAACAGCATATTGCCTGCTAAACATAGGTTATGGCCCTGAAAAACACATTTTAATTTTGTGTAGTGTAAAATTTAAGTTTTTAAGAAATTAAAAAAAAATGTAAAATTTTGTTCATCTTTATTTCAGGTTTGCCATTTCCCATTGAGAGCCCCAATCTTTGTCTTGCTCTCAACATTTTTTAAAAGTTAGATTCAAAGGTGCTTACCCACTTCCTGGTTCACTGCCTGAGAATGCTGCATTTTGATTGGCTGCCTAGACAGCTTGTTGACATCACAGCAGCTCAAGTTAGGGATTCCCCATTAACTTGTGTTGATTTCAGTTATACGTCAGAAAAGCGGAACTTCTCGCCACAGAGATCGAGATCTTTGTGGGAAGCTTACTTTGTGGCCAGCGGCGAACGCCTTTACTTCGCTGCTGACCACAACTTGCGAGCTTAAGTCTTCAAAGTTGTACAGTGAGCTTCTTCATATAATGTGGCCAAAATGAAACTTTTTAAGGCAACTTAAGTCTTATCTGTATTGTTTCATTATAGTAGGCGACGATCGCCATCCCCTTATTACAGCAGAGGATACCGGTCACGCTCAAGATCTCGTTCCTATTCGCCACGTAAGTACTAAAACTATTATTTGCATTGCGGATGCCTAACTAAGCTAACCATGAAAATGCATGGCAGTCAAGTGCAGTAATTAATAAGATTGATTAAAGTAATTCGAACATGGTAGTAATTGGATTAATTAATTCTATAATTACATTTTTGTTTTGCAGGTCGTTACTGACCAGACTCTCCTGCTTGCTGGGCAACTGTCTAAAGATTTTTAATCAAAGTGTTAGTGACTTTTTTTGGGAGGGGGTGGGTGGAGGGGTTAAGATTTTGGTAGTTGTGCATGATAGTTTCTGTGGCTATATAACTGCTTTGGAAAGGCCATTCTAAAAGCTACTTGCTTGAACTGATTTATGTAGTTCATCACCTGATGTAAGGAAAGGACAGGGCTGGAATTTAATGGTAATCTTTTAATTACCAAGTACAGGTTGTTTTTGAACATGCAAATGCCAACATTCATTAGTTTTGTGCTGGTGTTTGACTTTGTCACGGGGTTGTATTTGCTGTTTGAAGCTGTCTTAGAGTTCTGAGGTGTATTTTTTTTAAATTAAAAACAACTGATGTAAACCTAGAAAAGATCAATATATGCATTTTACAAAATAACTATTGAAAATGTGCAAAAGGGTAGACTGTTGTAATGTCCTTAAAGATTCTAGAAACAGACTTGCAAGTCTTGGCACCTACTGACCTGACCGGGTAATAGTGAAACATTGAATTTCTGCCCTAGATTGAAAATGTGATGTGACAGAACTCTGTAACAATGCGTCTTCACAGTTGTAAAGGATTATAAGAATTAAATTTTTGTTTTTAGTTAATGGTGTATTTCTATATTTTGACTTGCAAAGTAGTCCCTGCATATTGAACAACTGCTATAATGTACAACGGTTTACTAAAAATTAAAGATGCCTCCGAGTGTGAGGTACTTGGGATGCTCCATGGATTGCTGTTGGATAGTCTGATTTAACTATTAATAGTAGGGAATCTTTCTGGAAATGACAATTTCTGAAGAGACAATTGTACCTTTTATTACATATATAAAAAGCGAGATTCTGAATTTGAGATTTCCCTTATCACCTTGTATGCAGAATCCAAGCCTTAAAAACTAATATGCTGCTTTTGGAGCTGAATATAATAGTGTTACAATTTGTTTTATCTCTGATAACCTAGAATAACATACAGAAGTACAAAGTGAACAAAATTTTCATTACATGCAGAGTTAACATTTTCATTAGTTATTCTGCAACAGGTTATTCAATGCAAAGTTACCGTGAACACGAATAGTTCCCTACAGCAGGAAGAATTGATTACAATAATTGTTAGGTGATCCCCAAAAATCTCAGATCCATTTGGTAAGGAAGGGAATAAAAAGAATGGGGAAAACGATTTTGACTTGCAGTGGAATTCTGTGCTCCAACAGCCTAAAATAGTATTCTACTTGTGCTATGCAAAGAAGGAGTAGACTGTGTCTGGAGGAACTTTGGATTGAAATGCAGCAAATACATCACCTGTTAGCAGTTTCCCACCTCATCCAGAATGAATGGCTAGTGTATGCATACGTCAGCTAGTAGCATGCCTTTTTAGAGATTGATACTTGAGATCTACTGATTTACAGCTTTTTATACAAAATTTAAAATTCCAACAAACTTCTGTGGACTTAATGAAGCACTAGCCTTATGCAATGGTGGGTATACACTAAGTTGCAGTAAAGCTACTTTTTGCTTATTTCCTTTATTTTGACTAGTCTGATTTAACATTAAGATGGTAGAATTAGAATTGAGTTTGAAAACTTCAAACTTAATAGTATGTTATACGATATAGTCTCTCAAATCTTCCTTTCTAAATGTTAAATACCTTTTACAATGTTGCCAAGATTGGTGGGAGGCCAGAGGATTGGAAATTTTTAAAAACTAGCAAAGGATGACAAAAAATAAGAGGGAGAAGATTAATTGAGAGTAAATTGGCAAGAAATATTAAAACAAAGTAAGAGCTTCTACAGGTATATAAAAAGATAGAGAGTAGCTAAAGTAAACATTGGTTCCTTGGGGGATTAATAATGCGGAACGGGGAAATGGCAGAGACTCTGAACAAATATTTTGTATCTGTCTTCACGGTAGAAGACACTAATAACATCCCAGTAATGGATAATCAGGGGGCCACAGGGAGGAGGGAACTAAAGACAATCACCATCACTAAGGAAAAAGTACTTGGTAAAATAATGGGACTAAAAGACAAGTCCCCTTGACCAGATGGCCTGCATCCCAGGGTCTTAAAAGGAAGTGGCTGCAGAGATAGTGGATGCATTGGTTGCAATATACCAAAATTCCCTGGACTCTGGAGAGGTCCCAGCAGATTGGAAAGCCACAACTGTAACACCCCTATTTAAGAAAGGAGGGAGACAGAAAGCCGGAAACTATAGACCAGTTAGCCTAACATCTGTCATTGGGGAAAATGCTGGAGTCCTTCATTAAGGAAGCAGTAGCAGGGCATTTGGAAAATCATGTTTAACAAATTTGCTGGGGTTCTTTGAGGATGTAACGAACAGGGTGGATAACGGTGAGCTAGTGGATGTGGTGTATTTGGATTTCCAGAAAGCATTTGATAAGGTGCCATATAAAAGGTTACTGCATAAGATAAGAGCTCACGGAGTTGGGGGTAATATGGATAGAGAATTGGCTAACTTAACAGAAAGCAGAGGGTTGGGATAAATGGGTAATTTTCTGGTTGGCAAACGGTAACTAGTGGGGTGCCACAGGGATTGGTGCTGGGGCCTCAACTATTTACAATCTACATTAATGACTTGGGTGAAGGGACTGAGTGTAATGTAGCCAAGTTTGCGGATGATACAAAGATTGGTGGGAAAGCAAGTTGTGCAGAGGACTCAAAGAATCTGTAAAGGGATATAGACAGGCTAAGTGAGTGGGCAAACATTTGGCAGATGGAGTATACTGTGGGAAAGTGTGAGGTTATCCGCTTTGGCAGGAAAAATAAAAAAGCAAATTATTATTTAAATAGATTACAAAATGCTACAGTTCAGAGGGATCCGGGGGTCCTTGTGCATGAAACACACAAAGTTAGCATGCAGGTACAGCAAGTAATCAAAAAGGCAAATGGAATGTTGGCCTTTATTGCAAGGGGGTTGGAGTATAAAAGCAGGGAAGTCCTGCTACAACACAACAGGGTATTGGTGAGACCACACCTTGAGTACTGCGTACAGTTTTGGTCTTATTTAAGGAAGGATATACTTGCATTGGAGGCAGTTCAGAGACGATTCACTCGGCTGATTCCTGAGATGAGGGGGTTGACCTATGAAGAAAGGTTGGGCCTATGCTCATTGGAATTTAGAAAAATGAGAGGTGATCTTATTGAAACAAGATACTGAGAGGGCTTGACAAGGTAGATGCAGAGAGGATGTTTCCCCTCGTGGGGAAATCTAGAACTCTGCATAGTTTCAGAATAAAGGATCGCCCTTTTAGAACTGAGATGAGGAGGAATTTCCTCTGCGCGTCGTAAATCTGGAATTCACTGCCCGAGAGCGCCGTGGAGGCTGGGTCATTAAATACATTTAAGGTGGAGATGGACAGATTTTTGCAAGATAAGGGAGTGAAGGGTTATGGGGAGTAGGCAGGGAAGTGGCTTTGAGCCCAAGATCAGCCATGATCTTATTGAGGCTCGAGGGGCCAAGTGGCCTATTCCTGCTCCTATTTCTTATGTTCTCATAACAAAAGAATTGGGAGCAGGAGTAGGCCATATGGCACTTCAAGAATTCAGTAAGATCATGGCTGATCTTCGACCTCAACTCCACTTTCCCGCCCGATCCCCAGATCCCTTGATTCCTCAGAGTCCAAAAATCTCTCAACTGTGTATATACTCAATGAATCAGCATCTGCAACCCTTTGATTCACAACACTCCTCATCTCAGTCTTAACTGGCTGGCCTGAGACTCTGCCCTCTAGTTCTGGAGTCTCTAGCCAGGGGAAACAACCTCTCAGCATCCACCCTGTCAGCCCCCCTCAGGGTCTTGTATGTTCCAATGAGATCATCTCTAATTCTTCCAAACTCCAGAGTATAGGTCCAATCTACTCAATCTCTCCTCCTCTCATCCCAGGAATCAATCTAGTGAACCTTTGTTGCACCACCTCTAAGGCAACTATGTCCTTCCTCAAATAAGGAGACCAAAACTGCACAATACTCCAGCTGTGGTCTCACCAAAGCCCTGTACAATTGTAGTAAGACTTCCTTTCTCTTGTACTCCAACCTCCTTGCAATAAAGGCCAACATGCCATTTGCCTTCCTAATTGCTTGCTGTACCTGCATGCTAACTTTGTGCTTCCTGTACAAGGACACCTAAATCTCAACACCAACATTTAATAGTTTTTTACCATTTAAAAAATATTCTGTTTTTCTATTCTTTCTGCCAAATTGAATAACTTCACATTTCCCCACATTATACTCCATCTGCCACCTTATTGTCCACTCACTTAACCTGTCTGTATCCCTTTGCAGGCTCTTTGTGTCGTCACAGCTTACTTGCCCACCTAGCTTTGTATTGTCAGCAAACTTGGATACGTTGCACTCGGTCCCTTCATCTAAGTCATTAATATAGATTGTAAATTGCTGAGGCCCAAGCGCTGATCCTTGCGACACCCCACTAGTTACAGCCTGCCAACCGGAAAATGACCCGTTTATCCCTACTGTTTTCTGTCTGTTAACTAATCCTTTCTCCATGCTAATATATTACCCCCAACACCATGAGCTCTTGTGTAGCAACCTTTTATGTGATGCCTTTTTGAAATCCAAATATACTACATCCACTGGTTCCCCTTTATCTACCCTGCTAGTTACATCCTCAAAAAACTCTAATAAATTTGTCAAACACAATTTCCCTTTCATTAAACCATGTTGACTCTGCCTAATCATATTATGATTTTCTAAGTGCTCTGTTACCACTTCCTTGATGATGGATTCCAGCAGTCACCCGACGACTGATGTCAGACTAACTGGCCTGTAGTTACATGTTTTTCTCTCTCCTTCCTTTCTTGAATAGCAGGGTTACATTTGCTGCCTTCCAATCTGCTGGGACCGTTCTAGAATCTAGGGAATTTTGGAAGATCACAACCAATGTATCCACTATCTCTGCAGCCACCTCTTTTAGGACACTAGGATGTAGGCCATCAGGCCCAGGGGATTTAAGAACATAAGAACATAAGAAATAGGAGCAGGAGTAGGCCAATCGGCCCCTCGAGCCTGCTCCACCATTCAATAAGATCATGGCTGATCTGATCCTAACCTCAAATCTTCTATCACTCTGCATCCACCCGAACCCATGTGATCTCCCGGGAGAGGCGAAAAACCAGATAAAGACCCAATGGCCAATTTGGGAGAAAAAAATCTGGGAAATTCCTCTCCGACCCATCTAGGCGATCGAAATTCTTCCAGGAGATCACTCTGTCCCTATATTTTCTACAGTACTTACCTTCTGTAAAGGCGATCTCCACCCCAGCCAGGAACAGGAATAAAACCATCTCCTGAAATCTAACAGAATTAGAACACAGTAGGAGCAGAACAAGGCTACACGGCCCCTGGGCCCGCTCCACTGCCCACAGGGCCATGACCATTCCGAACCCAGACTCATGTCCAATTTCCTGCCCGCTCCCCGTAACCCTTTATTCCCTTTACTTCTAGGAAACTATCTATTTCTGTTTTAAATTTATTTAATGATGTAGCTTCCACAGCTTTCTGGGGCAGCAAATTCCACAAACCTACCACCCTCTGAGTGAAGAAGTTTCTCCTCATCTCAGTTTTGAATGAGCAGCCCCTTATTTTAAGATTATGCCCCCTAGTTCTAGTTTCACCCATCATTGGGAACATCCTCACCGCATCCACCCGATCAAGCCCCTTCACAATCTTATATGTTTCAATAAGATCGCCTCTCATTCTTCTGAACTCCAATGAGTAGAGTCCCAATCTACTCAACCTCTCCTCATATGACCACCCCCTCATCCCCGGGATTAACCGAGTGAACCTTCTTTGTACTGACTCGAGAGCAAGTATGTCTTTTCTTAAGTATGGACACCAAAACTGTATGCAGTATTCCAGGTGCGGCCTCACCAATACCTTGTACAACTGCAGCAACACCTCCCTGTTTTTATATTCCAACCCCCTAGCAATAAAAGCCAACATTCCATTGGCCTTCTTGATCACTTGCTGCACCTGCATACTAACTTTTTGAGTTTCGTGCACCAGGACCCCCAGATCCCTTTGTACTACAGTACTTTCCAGTTTCTTGCCATTAAGATAATAACTTGCTCTATGATTTTTCCTGCCAAAGTGCATAACCTCACACTTTCCAGTATTGTATTCCATCTGCCAAATCTCTGCCCACTTACTTAGCCTGTCTATGTCCCTTTGCAGGTTTTTTATGTCCTCCTCACTCACTACTTTCCGTCCCATCTTTGTATCATCTGCAAACTTTGATATGTTACACTCGGTCCCCTCCTCCAAATCGTTAATGTAGATTGTAAAGAGTTGGGGACCCAGCACTGACCCCTGCGGAACACCACTAGTTACTGGTTGCCAATCTGAGAACGAACCATTTATCCCAACTCTCTGCTTTCTGTTAGAGAGCCAATCCTCCACCCATGCCAGAATATTACCCCCAATCCCGTGATTTTTTATCTTGAGCAATAATCTTTTGTGTGGCACCTTGTCAAATGCCTTTTGGAAGTCTAAATACACTACGTCCACTGGTTCCCCTTTATCCACCCTGTATGTTACTTCCTCAAAAAACTCAAGCAAATTTGTTAAACATGACTTCCCCTTCATGAAACCATGCTGAGTTTGCCCTATTAAATTATGTTTATCCAAATGTCCCGTTACTGTCTCCTTAATAATGGACTCTAACATTTTACCAACCACAGATGTTAGGCTAACAGGTCTATAGTTTCCGCTTTTAGTCTCATTAGTTTCTCGAGTACTTTTTCTCGACTGATAATTACTTTTAAGTTCATCACTTTTATTAGCCCCTTGGTTTCCCATGTTTTTTGGTATGCTTTTTTATGTCTTCCACTGTGAAGACAGATACAAAATATTTAAAGTCTCTGCCATTTCCTTATTTCCCATTATATATACACTCTTTTATTCCTTTTATGAATTACACTGTAATTTCTGCATGGGTACAACAGTATTGATATTTAGTGAAACTTCAGCACTGTATGGCTACTTGTTTTTTTGCTTAGAGACCATATTTTAAAAGTAGTAAGTCCTGAGTGGCTTAATCTTGGGTTGTTTTAAAGCCCTTGAGATTTGCTCTTTCTGAATTTGCCTAAACTACAGTCTTATCAGCATGTTTAATCTAATTTACAAGCATTCAATGCAACAATTTAAAACTCACATTAAATGTTTTTATTGTTGCTTAAACATGGGAGTCAGTTTAACAAGGCACCTAACGGAAATATTTGAAGTCAAATGTATCTGCTCTATATATCAACAAGATCAACATCATGTGCTCCTAAAGGTTCCTAATCATAGAAAATTAATGTTCACTACGAACTTTGCAAATTGTTGTACTGTTGCCATTCTGCCCATGTTCAGACTGCTGAAAGAATTTCCAGTTTAATATTTTGTCCAGCCATCCTATATAAATAAGATACACCTTCATTCTATAGGGTAAAAGCATGAAGATGCTGTCCTAGAAATTTTGTATCCTTCTAACTCGAGGGTCTCCAATTTTGCTGCATCTCCCCGCCCCCCCTCCTATCAGCAGCAGGTTCCTGTCCTCTGGAATAAGGTCATCATTGCACTTTTTCTTTACAAAATATGTTTTTACACCACCAGTGCTCAGAAACTTAAGTTTGAGTTTCACTAGTTTTTGTATACAAGAGTTAATGTGCCATTTCTTGAGTGGCAACCATCTGTGGTTGACTCTGCTTAGATTAGTTCTTGACTCTTTGTTGGTCACTGGGTGATTTTTTGTGTTGAAATTTCCATTGCTTTCTATGTGCTTTGGATAACCTCTTGCCTTTCACGTCAACTGTATAGTGCTCCAATAATATATACAGTACATGAATAAGAAGGCTATTCAACCCATATTAATACATCCAGAAGAACCCTACACTTCCCCATTGCTGCATCTAGTTTCTTAAATGATTTCAATGTTATAGCATCCATCATTCTGCTTGCAAGTCCATTCCAAGTGTTGATTATTCTGAATAGGTTAGTGATGTAAATGAGAAATAATAGTGGTCCAAACACAGCTCTGAGGCCTCCTGCTCTGTACTTGGGTCTGTAGTCGTCTGTCTATTCTGTCGCCTTTTCTGATTATGGGCATCTTTAGCCTGTTTCCAATCTACTAATACCTCCCTGATGTGCTTTGACTCCCTCATAATGGTTTGGTGACTTTTACATAGAAACATAGAAGATAGGAGCAGGAGTAGGCCATTCGGCCCCTCAAGCCTGTTCTGCCATTTAATGAGATCATGGCTGATCTTTTTCCGGTACATTGATGACTATTGGTGCCACCTCCTGCTCTCACACTGGACCAGAAAATTTCATTCACTTTGCTTCCAATTTCCACCCTTCCCTCACCTTCACATGGTATGGTCCATCTCCGACTCGACCCTTCCCTTCCTCAACTTCTCCGTCTCCATCTCTGGGGATAGGTTATTGACTAACATTCACTACAAGCCCACTGACTCCCACAGCTACCTGGACTACACTTCCACCCCGCCTCCTGTAAGGACTCTCTTCCATTCTCCCAGTTTCTCCGTCTCTGCCGCATCTTCTCCGACGATGCCACCTTCCATACCAGTGCTTCTGATATGTCTTCCTTTTTCCTCAGCCGAGGATTCCCCTCTACTGTGGTTGACACGGCCCTCGACCATGTCCGTTCTGTCTCCCGCACTTCTGCCCCTCCCTCTCCGGAACCACGATAGAGTTCCCCTTGTCCTCACCTTTCACCCCACCAGCCTCCACATTCAACGGATCATCCTCCGCCATTTCTGCCACCTCCAGTGTGATGCCACCACCAAACGCATCTTACCCTCACCTCCCCTTTCAGCATTCCGTAGGGACCGCTCCCTCTGCGACATCCTAGTCCACTCCTCTAGCACCCCTTCCCCTTCGCCCGGCACCTTCCCCTGCAAGCGCAGGAGATGCAACACATGCCCTTATACCTTCCCACTGTCCAGGGCCCCAGGTGAAACAGCAATTTACTTGTACTTCTTGCAATTTAGTATACTGTATTCGCTGCTCACGATACGGTTTCCTACATTGGGGAGACCAAACGCAGATTGGGTGACTGCTTTGCGGAACACCTCTGTTCAGTCCGTAAGGGGGATCCCGAGCTCCCGGTGGCCTGTCACTTTAATTCTCTGCTCCATTCCCACTCAGACCTCACGTCCTCGACCTCTTGCACTGTTCCACGGAAGCTCAGCGTAAGCTCGAGGAACAGCACCTCATCTTTTGATTAGGCACTCTACAGCCCTCTGAACTCAATATGGAGTTCAACTATTTCAGATCATAACCTCGGCCCCTATCACATATATTTTCTTTTATCCACAATTCTTGTTTGGCATTTTTTTCTTCCCTCCCACGTGGCAGCTGTCCTTCATTTCTGCCAGTGCAATTCACACCCCATCTCGAGCCATCCTTTGTTCCTTAACCTGTCCCATAACCACCTTTTGCCTTGAATATCTCTTAATCTCTCCTGCTTTCTATCCGATCACTGACTTTCCCTTTTGTTCTCGAATCCCCTCCCCCTTTTCCCAGCCCCTAAACCTGCTTTCCATTTCCTGCTTTTTTTTTCCAGTTCTGACGAAAGGTCATCGAACTGAAACGTTAACTCTGTCTTTCTCCACGGATGCTGCCCTGGCCTGCTGAGTTTTTCCAGTGTTTTCTATTAATCCAAATTCGGTACCTTGCCCCTGCTTTCTCCCCATATCCCTTGACCCCTTTAGCTGTAAGAAATATATCTAACTCCTTTTTGAATATATTTAATGAATTGGCCTCAACTGCCTTGAGTGGTACAGAATTCCACAGGTTCACCACTCTCTGGGTGAAGAAATTCCTCCTCATCTCTGTCCTAAATGGCTTACCACTTATCCTTAGTCTGACCCCTGGTTCTGGACTCCCCTGCCATCGGGAACATCCTTCCTGCATATAGTCTGTCTAGTCCTGTTAGAATTTTGTAAGTTTCAATGAGATCCCCTCTCATCTAAACTTTAGCGAATATAAACCTAATCGACCCAATCGCTCCTCATAACGTCATTCCTGCCATCCCAGGTATCAGTCTGGTGAATCTTCGCTGCACTCCCGCCATGGCAAGAACATCCTTCCTCAGATAAGGCGACCAAAACTGCACACAATACTCCAAATCTCACCAAGGCCCTGTACAACTGCAGCAAGACATTCTCGCTCCTGTACTCGAATCCTCTTGCTATGAAGGCCAACATACCATTTGCCGCCTTAAACTCCTTATAGTGTCTCGACAATATTGTGGGATAAATACTGTGTAACCTTGGAGATTTATTTGTTTTAAGCTTCTTTGTCTCTCTTTGGTGGGGCAGGTGGGAGGGGGTGGTTAATTTAATATTAAGTTAATGTAGTATTCAGGATATTTGTCAGATTGCACTTAAGTACTGTCTGGTTCTGGTCACTGAGGCACTCTGGCACTAGAACCAGTTCAGAGAAGAAACAAGCTGCTGATCACTCAATGTTATGAAAAAAAGCCTGGAGGAATTTGGACATTTTGGTCTTGAGTGGAGGCACTGGAGGGAGAGGTATATAACACAGTAAGTGTCTAGGACTGAAGGGCTTCAATTCAGATGTGATGGGTTGGTAATCTAACCATAGGCAAGTGGAAAGTTCTACTTCCTGTAGGGATGGAGACAATACAGATGGATGCATGTGGATTGATTTAATCATGGGCAGCATGCCAACTGTATATGGGTTTTTATTGCGGACATAAACTTCCTATAATGGTTAGGAGTCTGGTGGTTAATGTAAGTCAGGAAGGTGCAAAGGCCTGCAGCCCATGGAACCAATATGAGTCCCCATTTTCAGCTAGAGGGGAGAATTAAAAAAAAAAAAAAAAAAGTAGGCTGGAAAATAAATATTGCTTTCTTTAAGCTCCTGCTAGAAATCTTGGTTCTGTTGACATAGCAGATACACACAGTCTAACCTGTATGGAAAAGAGGGTGACCAGGCAAGGGGCTCAGGCAAAATGGGGAAGTATGAAAGTGAAAGACAATGTACTACACCCAAAGAATGTACGCCAATGCAACAGATGTCTTAAGAATGGGTGGAGTGGGAGAGAAACGTACGTGTACCTCCCAAAACTACTGCCCATCAAAGGATAGACTGAAGACTCCCCCAGGCCCTCACCCAAAAGAAAATACCTCATCTGATGCCTTTAAAGATGTTTATAAAACCGATATCAATAACTTGGATTTTTTTTGGGTTATTCATTAATGTGGCATAGGTGGTCAAGGAACAGTTCACTAGTCCAGTGACCTTGGACAAAAATGCAGACGGCTTTCTGGAGGCTGTGTAAAGCAGCAATGCGGAACAGTTTGCATCCTTTCATTAAGCATTGTTTTGACCTGATAGCTTAAGTGCTGTAACACTACTGTGCTGTAGTTGACCTAAAGATGTAGATTCATAATTTCTACAGTACTTTGATATTCTATCTGTAGAGATTTGATGAATGAAGATATGTAGTCATCTTCACCTTTTTGAAAATTGAACTCCACAAAACTTCTCAACCTACTCACTTTTCTTTACAATTTGGTCAGGCTTCGTGCTCTTCAGTTATCTATAATTTTGTTTCAATTCTGTTTTCTGTTTTAAGTCGCATAACAGTTTTCCCCCTTTTTGTTGGTGCTATTGTGAAATGGGCATTTTCAGGCATCTAGATATCTAGACAACACTTTTCTATGGGGAAGGAAGAGGTAGCATTTCAAAGATCAAATACCATTGATTACTGTGAAACAAAAATTGCTGGTTGGAGAAAACAAATCTTTTGCCAATTATACTTATTCTAACTAAATTATTTGTATGTTGAATATTTTCTTTTGGTTAGACATGTGGAACTCATTACTATTCTTGAGTTTCCAAACCAAGCCACTAAGAAATCCTTGTTTCTGTTTGCCCGGTATGGCATGTACGCACACTCTAGAGACTGGGGAACGTGAGTGTAGGTTGGGAAGGGCTGAGGCTTTAGTAATGTCCAGGTACCCATGGATATTGGTGGCATTTGACCAGCTAAAACTGCTGCATATCACCACAGAGCAACACGCACCCTACTGCTTGTTCAGTCTGCCTGTTTTTTAAAAAAAAAAAAAAAAAATTTAAAAAATTTTAAAAAAAAAAAGGCAAGAGTTATCTAGAGCCAAGTATCAAAAATCCTTAGCTAGTTTAGCTGGTCAGTTAACTAGTGGATTACAGCAGACTTGCCTGCCAGCAGAAATTGGATAACAGACTTTCAGGGAGGGTTTACTCAGTTCCAGTCTTACATTGCTAGTTGTCATCGAAGCAGTTGCTTCTTGCCTCTCCCCACCTCTAAGATGTATATTCACCAGTTAGGTCATTAGACAGAGTTTGCTGGGGTGGGGGGGAAGGAGGAGAACAGGTCTTAAGAATAAACAAATGGCACGAGGAGCAGCACAACTGAGAAATTGTGCGACGCCACCATCTTTCTAACTACAGCATAGACTTGTAAATCACATCAAATCATGGTTGCACCATTTGGAGATTAACTTCAGCAACCTATGCTTGCCTCTGGCTTAATCATGGTAAGTACCAAAACCTGGATCTATGACATATGATTTTATTCTGGCCCCTTAGTAATGCTCTCTAGTAGCTGTCCAAATCTTTCTCGGCTATAATGGACATTCACCATTGGTGGAAAGACTGATGCAGTATCTAGATGTTCTAGATATCCAAAGTTGCATTCCAGGCATCTTTGCTACTAACTGCTTAAACCAACGGTCATTGTGATTGGCTTTGGCAAAAAAATGCCTGCTATACAACTGACTCCCTTTTGTAGTGTGATTGGAGACCGTTTGGAACCCTCCAACTCTGCAACCATTTCCTTGTTTTGCTACAAGTTTAGTGGATCTTGCATATAGATAAAAGTAGGCACTGTCATTGCACACTGCATGAATAAGGAGAATTGCTTGTACACTTCTTAGACACCACATACTAAACTTTGATTGTGATTTTGCTGTCATTGAAAAGACCAAGCTTTCTTTGCTTCCTTCTCTGCTATAAGTCAAGCTAAAATTGGTATCCACCAGTTCCCTGTCCTAACAACTTGCAGTGCAAGAAGAAATTCTATCCTCTTGGTGGTGATCTTAAATTTGTTCCCTCTAGTTGCCAATCACTGAGCAGTGGAAAGCGGTTCCCCTTGTTTACCGTACCAAAATCTTGTCGGATTTCTTGACCTCTGTAGTGAAAAGAGCCTGGGTGATGGCGCAACACTGGCGATAGCGAATTGGCAGACAATTGTACATTCCCATCCGATTTACTTTCAGGCATTCAATCCTTTGAGCCTGTTCTGTCATTCAATTCATTCATGGCTGATTTGTGTATCAATTCCATTTACCTGCCATAGTTACATCATAATGTCCTTTCCTAACAAAAATCTAGCTCTCAACTTTGAAATTTTCAATTGACCTAGCCTCAACAGCTTGTTGGGGGTGGAGAGAGGGGGGTGGGGGAGGTTGGCAGGGTAGAGTGTTCCATACCTCCATTACCCTTTGTGTGGTGAATGCCTCCTGAATGGCATAGCTCTAATTTTAGGGCAATGCCTTGTGGACTCGCCCACCAGAGGAAATAATTTCTCTTTACCCTATCAAATCCTTTAATCATAAGGTCCAGATGGTATGTACCCACACATACTTGAGGAAACTAAAGAGATAGCAGAGGCACTAGTGTACACACACAATACATTTATATATACATGTTAGAGCCAAAGAGCTAATGTTCCTATATACAAAAAGAGATACAACAAAACCTGGGAACTATAGACCAGTCAGCTTAACATCAGTGGTAGGAAAGATACTGAATCTATACTAAAAGTGATGGAGCTTTTAGACAGAAGTTTTTTAACAATAGCATGGATTCTGAAAGGCTATGTCATGCTTAACTAACCTGATCAAATTATTTGAAGAGTTAACAGGAGCCTCATGACAAAGGTTAAGGCAATTAGAGTCAGGACACAAAGCTGAATTGATAGCAAATTGGCTAAAAAAAAAATAGAAAGCAGAGAGTAGGGGTAAGGGTAGTTATTGAGATTGGTGGAATGCAGACCACTATTCATAATGATTTGGACTTGAACAAGCAACTATCAAAATTTGCAGATGATACCAAACTCGAGGGGGTATAATTAAAACTGAGGAAGAATGCAACATAATACAAGAAGACATTAGAAAACTTGCAGAATGGTAGTTAAGTGACAAATGCACTTTAACATAGATAAATGTCAGGTGATGCACTTTGCTGGGAAAAATATAAACATCACCTACACCTTAGAAAATAAGAAACTTGAATGGGGTAGAAGAGCAAAGGGATCTAGGGATACAGGTGCAATGTTCCTTATAATTTATTGTGGTGTGTGGGCCCTTTAACTGCGCAGCCCATTCAAATTTTCACGCATGCACAGTTATTTCTATTGAAAAGCAGATTTGACATAGATTTAGTGTCATTAATTTGCACAAGAATCAATAGTGGCCCAAACACTGATCCTCACAGGCCCTCATTCGGTACCATCCTCCATACTGACTCAATTCCATCCTACATATTCTTATTGTGTGTATTCTGTAGAGCTGATTTAGTACTGCCAGCGAGAGTGGCACTCTCTGGGCACTGGTTGGGTAATCACTGGCCCCCTGCTTTTCCATCCATTTAAACTAATGAGCAGAAAATCAGACACTGCAGTGTACAACTTCCTGATCAGTGAGCAGTGCTCCTCGCCAGCAGCATCCGATCAGTTTCCTCTTTTGCAACCAATTTTTGATCCAGTTCCGCATTCTTTTAAGAATTCCTGTGGTTTTTTTGTTTAATTAGGGATTTTTCATATGGGTCTTGGGAGTTCCACTATCTACATTATTATCTAACAGCCTCAAAGAATTGAAAGGTTGCCAAGCAGGATTTTCCCTATCTAAACCCCTGCTGGTTGGTTCTTAGTAAATTAGAAGCTGCTTCTCATCATTTCAATGTTTGTCCTCCTGGCTAAAGATGAAGAGGGTAGAATGCAGGGTGTGGCACGTGGGATGCAATGTCTGTATGGCAGATTTTTGAGATTTGAGGGTGCCCTCATTACAGACTACAAATTAATGTAAATTGGTCCCATTCCAGACTTCCAGTGTCTTTTGTAGTATAAAACGGATGCTGGAAGATCTATAAACGTCATTGAAGAGCTCTGATACTAAAAGTGAGGTGACCATATTAGTGAGATTTGCATTTGACTGCTGTTTTAGACTTCCAGTTACTAAACTTAGAATTAATGGGGCCAAAATTCCACAGGCTGCAATCTCAGCACTTATGATGGGATTGTGTCTGCTGGTGTCCTCCAGTGCTGCTCCCACTGGCATAGGGCTGGTGGGCATTAGCACCACAACGGGCACACTTTGAGCACCAACCTGCTCCAAGAAGCTGCAAAATGTATTCTATTGCAGTCCTATGAGGAGGCTGAAGGGGGAAGCCCTCGTGTCTTTTGAAGCAGCAAAATGTGGGGGTTGGTTCATCAGGTGCCATTGGCAGAGTTAAGTTTAAGGTAAAGGAGAACAGGGATCTAAGGAGTGAGGAAAGGAAACCCACAAAGAACACAGTCCAGGACCAGTGAAAAGAAATGGCAATGAATGACCAGGTCAGCCAAGGTAAGATAATTCACAGGCAGTGTCCCCCAAGACTAAGTTAAATGCATGTACACATGTCCTGCACATCTTATCCTTGCTGTGTTCCATACCATTTGCTACTTCCCTGAAATCTCCCAGAGGAATCTTGCTCAGTAATGGGGTTTGTACCAAAACTGCTCTTCTCTCTGCTTGAAGATGCTACTGTAGCACTGCCCATCTTCCCTCTCCTGCAACTGTTTCTTCACTTAACCTAACGTAGAGAAGATGTGAAAGCCTAGGAACTACTCTTGCCTCCATTAGGAATCTTCACTCAAGCAAAGTGCATTCACACACACTTCCAATGCCCTCTGCCACTTTAACAGTTTCCTGGCCCTAACTGTCTCCTTTTCACCATGGACGTCCAATCCCTCTGCACCTCCAGCCCTCACCAGGATGGCCTGTAGGCCCTCCGCTTCATCCTTCATCCTATCTACTAGTAGCCCACTGACTCCCACAGCTACCTTGATTACACTTCCTACCACCCCACTTCCTGTAAGGACTGTATTCCATTCTCCCTGTTTTTTCGTCTCCGTCGCATCTGTTTTGACGATTCCACCTGTCACACCTGTGCTTCGATAGGTCTTCCTTTTTCCTCAACTGATGAATCCCCTCCACTGTGGTTGACAGCCTTCAACCATGTCCGCCTCCTGCACTTCTGCCCTCACACCTTCCCCTCCCTCCCAGATAGGGTGTCCCTTGTCCTCACCTTCCATCTCACCAGTCTCCATGTTCAACAGATTATCTTTTGCCGCTTCCAGCGCGCTGCCACCACTAAACACATTCTCCTCTCCCCTCCCCTTTCAGCATTTTGAAGGGACCATTCCCTCTGTGAAACCCTGGTCCACCCTTCCATCACTGCCAACACTCCCTCACCTAACCACAGCACCTTACCATGTAAGCACAGGAGATGCAACACCTGTCCTTTCACCTCCCCACTATCCAGAGCCCCAAACACTCCTTCCAGGTGAAACAACAATTTACTTGTACTTCTTTCAATTTAGTATACTGTATTCGCAGCTCACAATGTGGTCTCTACATTGGGGTGACCAAACGCAGATTAGGTAATCGCTTTGTGGAATACCTCTGTTCAGTCTGCAAACGTGACCCTGAGCTTCCGGTTGCTTGCCATTTTAATTCTTCGTCCCACTCTGACCTTTGTCATCCGCCTCTTACACTGTTCCAATGAAGCTTGAGGAACAGCACCTCATCTTTTGATTAGGCACTTTACAATATTCTGGACTCAGCATCGAGTTCAACAATTTCAGATCATAACCTCTGCCCCCATTTTTCACAGCAGCTAAGCATGATTTTGCTGTTACCATTTACAGCTCCTCTAGATCCATCTTTT
Organism: Somniosus microcephalus; assembly: GCF_052327205.1. Taxonomy (NCBI): domain Eukaryota; kingdom Metazoa; phylum Chordata; class Chondrichthyes; order Squaliformes; family Somniosidae; genus Somniosus; species Somniosus microcephalus. The sequence goes on from NC_140991.1 coordinate 184,049,376, forward strand.
GTTTCTTGTCCCATTACCATCCCCTTTTGCCTTGCACCATCATCTTTTTGGTCATTTAATCACTCCTGCCTTCCACCAGATCACAGACCTTCCCTTTTGTTCTTTCCTCCCCTCCCCCCTTTCCCTGCCTCTGTACTTACTTAAAACCTGTTACGTCTGTAACATTTTCCAGTTCCGATGAAAGGTCACCGACCTGAAACACTAAACTCTTTCTCTCTCCATCGATACTGCCTGACCCGCTGAGTATTTCCAGCATCTCCTGGTTTTATTTCACACTCTATACCTTCCTCCAGAAGGAGAAGACTGCATACAGTGCCTACCAGAGCAGTGCCAGTGGGGAATAACCCACAAGCTTTCTGGTCATCATCCCTTTTGAAGAAGCAGCCCTGGCACTACTGGGCAGGCAAATGGGAGCCTGTAGCTTACAGAGAATTAGGAGCCATCTACAAGTCAACACAATATCTTGTCACTATCTACAACTCAAGTGCAATCTGCACAAAATATCGCCTGCAACCTGTTCAGAAAATACTTTGGCCATTTAGCAATTCAATAAACAACCTCTCTTTATCTTCTGGGGGAACCTCAACAACATTCATGGGAGTAGCAGCTGCGGGAACCAGGACCTGTATTACAAATTCATGTATATCGCAAATACTCATGGTAGCTCCAGCATAATCTTGCAGCAGAGTCCCCCCCTTTCCACAGAGGATTTAAGGGCAATCCTAGCTGCTGGTGTGACACCAAACTTAAGAGGGCAATCTCTTCTGGTCTCCCTACACTTGAGGCTGGAATTCAGAAAAGTATCTCAGGAATTCAAAGATCTGATTGGTACCATTAGCGGCCTGGCAGCTGTGTGCATGCATGAGGATGCTGTTTCTCAGGATAGTGTGCTCTGGATGTCCTTCACCCAGGATCCTCAGATGCTTGCATACGTGGGAGCACTAAGACTACCTATTTCCACCTCCGCAACTCCACCCCTGCCTCAGCTCATCTGCTGCTGAAACCCTTATCCATGCCTTTATTACCACTAGTCTTGACTATTTCAACACACTCTTAGTCGCCCTCCCATCTTCCACCCTCCATAAACTTGAAGTCATCCAAAACTCAGCTGCCTGTGTCCTAACTCGCACCAAGTCCTGTTCACCCATCACCCCTGTGCTCGCTGACCAACACTGGCTCCCGGTTGAGCAACGATTTTAAAATTCTCATCCTTGTTTTCAACTCCCTCCATGGCCTCGCCCCTCCCTACCTCTGTAACCTCCTCCAGCCTTAAAACCTTCTGAAATCCCTACACTTCTCTAATTCTGGCCTCTTGAGCATCCCTGATTTTAATCGCTCCACTTGTGGCTGTGCCTTTAGCTACTCAGCTCTGGTATTCCCTAATTTCCTAAATTCTACACTTGGCTGTCCCACTTAATGGAGAGATGATTAAAAGTCCCATGATAACAACAGCGCTGTTCTGTTGCTCTTCTAATGACCATCAGAATGACTGTTACAATTTAGGCTCTTTCTCTATTCATATCTCTTCTATCTATCTACATATATATAAAGCGGTCCTTCTGTCTGTCTTCACGTGTGCGTCTGTCTGGCTATGCGCTCGAAAGTTATAGAGCGTACCTACGCGTGCGTCACGTCGAAAGAAAGCTTACCTTTCCAAAACGGTCTTAAGCGTATTTACGTTTCGGCCGGGCTAAAATCGCGCCCGTGGTATCCGAAAAACCTTCAACATTCCGCTCATTAGTGATAGTGACCTTGAGGTCGACCAATCGTACGCCGGGTTGCTGGCGCGTGCGGCCGGGCCCTCCTACAGTCGAGTGACGGGACGATTGACCAATCCTACGCTTCGGTCACCTGACAGTCGACCAATCGGTGCGTGTGTGGGCGGGCCTTATCGTTCTGAACCGAGGTGAGTCGCCGCCATCTTGATTCCAAACTTTTCCTTTCTTTTTCCTGCTTTCTCTGCGTCTTTAAAAAAAAAAAAAAAGAAAAGTTGCTTTTAAAACACATTCTTTTTAAAAAAAAAAAAAAAGTTAATTACTTTCTAAATCTTTTATCTAATCTCATCAATTTTCCTACCTTTCCCCGTTTTTCCAGGTAGGCCTCGAAGCCTCGGCCTCTCCTCCGCACCCACGCCCCAGCTAGGCACCTCCCGGCCCCAGTCAACAAGCGGCCCCTGATCGCCGCCATCTTTGTGAAGGCTGGAGGGGCATATTCTTTTAAAAAATAAACAAATTTCCGATGTTGTACTTTGTAGCTCCTTTTTTTAAAAATAAACAAATTTTGCAATTTCTTATTTAAAAAAAAAAGACATTTTGCCTGCTTCCAACCGACATGACAAAATGGCCTCCGGCTTCTTCACCCGCCCTGAAGGCTGGCCGACAGCTTTTTTTTCTTTACTCCACCCACCCTGCCCCCAGCCCCCATACCAGTTGATCGCGCGTCCACTGACTCAGGCCGGGAGCACGGGGTCTCCTGGGCGGTTGCGCCCGCAGCGCGATATCACGAGTGGCACTGGAGGGAGAGGGCCGGAAAGACTGATGGGTGGGTGGGAGAGAGTGAGGGAGAAAGTGAAAGGGAGTGAGTGAGCGGAGGGGTGGGAGAGGGAGTGAGCGAGAGGAGGGGGCGGGAAGGAGAAAATGAAAGGGAGGCAGTGAGAGGAGGGGGGGAGGGGGGAGAGGAGCAGGGAGGGGGGAAAGGAGGGAGGGGGGAGATAGGGGGAGGAGAGAGAGCTGGGGGGAGAGAGTGAAGGGGTGGGACAGGGAGGGAAAGAGTGAGGGGGTGGGACAGGGAGGGAGAGCTTACCTTCCTTCACAGTGGTCCATCGGGCCACCTTCCCCCCACCCCCCCCCCCGTCGCGCTCTCTCTCTTCCCCCCCCGTCGCGCTCTCTCTCTTCCCCCCCCCCCGTCGCGCGCTCTCTCTCTTCCCCCCCCCGTCGCGCGCTCTCTCTCTTCCCCCCCCCCCGTCGCGCTCTCTCTCTTCCCCCCCCCCCGTCGCGCGCTCTCTCTTCCCCCCCCCCCGTCGCGCTCTCTCTCTTCCCCCCCCGTCGCGCTCTCTCTCTTCCCCCCCGTCGCGCTCTCTCTCTTCCCCCCCGTCGCGCTCTCTCTCTTCCCCCCCGTCGCGCTCTCTCTCTTCCCCCCCGTCGCGCTCTCTCTCTTCCCCCCGTCGCGCTCTCTCTCTTCCCCCCCGTCGCGCTCTCTCTCTTCCCCCCCGTCGCGCTCTCTCTCTTCCCCCCCGTCGCGCTCTCTCTTCCCCCCCGTCGCGCGCTCTCTTCCCCCCCGTCGCGCGCTCTCTTCCCCCCCGTCGCGCGCTCTCTTCCCCCCCGTCGCGCTCTCTCTTCCCCCCGTCGCGCTCTCTCTTCCCCCCCGTCGCGCTCTCTCTTCCCCCCCGTCGCGCTCTCTCTTCCCCCCGTCGCGCTCTCTCTTCCCCCCCGTCGCGCTCTCTCTTCCCCCCCGTCGCGCTCTCTCTTCCCCCCCGTCGCGCTCTCTCTTCCCCCCCGTCGCGCTCTCTCTCTTCCCCCCCGTCGCGCTCTCTCTCTTCCCCCCCGTCGCGCTCTCTCTCTTCCCCCCCGTCGCGCTCTCTCTCTTCCCCCCCCGTCGCGCTCTCTCTCTTCCCCCCCGTCGCGCTCTCTCTCTTCCCCCCCCGTCGCGCTCTCTCTCTTCCCCCCCGTCGCGCTCTCTCTCTTCCCCCCCGTCGCGCTCTCTCTCTTCCCCCCCGTCGCGCTCTCTCTCTTCCCCCCCGTCGCGCTCTCTCTCTTCCCCCCCGTCGCGCTCTCTCTCTTCCCCCCCGTCGCGCTCTCTCTCTTCCCCCCCGTCGCGCTCTCTCTCTTCCCCCCCGTCGCGCTCTCTCTCTTCCCCCCCCGTCGCGCTCTCTCTCTTCCCCCCCGTCGCGCTCTCTCTCTTCCCCCCCGTCGCGCTCTCTCTCTTCCCCCCCGTCGCGCTCTCTCTCTTCCCCCCCGTCGCGCTCTCTCTCTTCCCCCCCGTCGCGCTCTCTCTCTTCCCCCCCGTCGCGCTCTCTCTCTTCCCCCCCGTCGCGCTCTCTCTCTTCCCCCCCGTCGCGCTCTCTCTCTTCCCCCCCGTCGCGCTCTCTCTCTTCCCCCCCGTCGCGCTCTCTCTCTTCCCCCCGTCGCGCTCTCTCTCTTCCCCCCCGTCGCGCTCTCTCTCTTCCCACCCGTCGCGCGCTCTCTCTTCCCCCCCGTCGCGCGCTCTCTCTTCCCCCCCGTCGCGCGCTCTCTCTTCCCCCCCGTCGCGCTCTCTCTCTTCCCCCCCCGTCGCGCTCTCTCTCTTCCCCCCCGTCGCGCTCTCTCTCTTCCCCCCCGTCGCGCTCTCTCTCTTCCCCCCGTCGCGCTCTCTCTCTTCCCCCCGTCGCGCTCTCTCTCTTCCCCCCGTCGCGCTCTCTCTCTTCCCCCCCGTCGCGCTCTCTCTCTCCCCCCCGTCGCGCTCTCTTCCCCCCCGTCG
>NC_140991.1:184054330-184087928 GCF_052327205.1 Somniosus microcephalus
CAGGAATAAACCGTCATGCCAGATGGGAAGTCGAAAGCCTTCTGGAAATCTACAAAGCATGCGTAGATTTTGCTTTGTGACACCCCCCCTCCCAGAGATTACACCCCCCTCACCGGAGATTACACCCCCCCTCCCGGAGATTACACCCCCCCCTCCTGGAGATTACACCCCCCCTCCTGGAGATTACACCCCCCTCCTGGAGATTACACCCCCCCCTCCCGAAGATTGCTTGACACCCCCCTCCCAGAGATTACACCCCCTCCAGAGTACACCCCCCCTCCCGGAGATTTACACCCCCCTCCTGGAGATTACACCCCCCCTCCCGGAGATTACACCCCCCTCCCAGAGATTACACCCCCCCTCCCAGAGATTACACCCCCCCTCCCGGAGATTACACCCCCCCTCCAGAGATTACACCCCCCCTCCCGGAGATTACACCCCCCCCTCCCAGAGATTACACCCCCCCCTCCAGAGATTACACCCCCCTCCCGGAGATTACACCCCCCCTCCCAGAGATTACACCCCCCCTCCCGGAGATTACACCCCCCCTCCCGGAGATTACACCCCCCCCTCCAGAGATTACACCCCCCCTCCCGGAGATTACACCCCCCTCCCGGAGATTACACCCCCCTCCCAGAGATTACACCCCCCCTCCCAGAGATTACACCCCCCCTCCCAGACCAGATTACAACCCCCCTCCCGGAGATTACACCCCCATCCTGATCACCCCCTCCCGAGATTACACCCCCCTCCGAGATTACACCCCCCTCCCGAGATTACACCCCCCTCCCGGAGATTACACCCCCCCTCCCGAGATTACACCCCCCCTCACCGGAGATTACACCCCCCTCCCGAGATTACACCCCCCTCCGCAGATTACACCAGATTACACCCCCCTCCCGGAGATTACACCCCCCCTCCCAGAGATTACACCCCCCCTCCCGGAGATTACACCCCCCTCCCGGAGATTACACACCCCCCCTCCCGGACGATTACACAACCCCCCTCCCAGAGATTACACCCCCCCCTCCGGAGATTACACAACCCCCCCTCCCGGAGATTACACACCCCCCCTCCCGGAGATTACACACCCCCCCTACCAGAGATTACACCCCCCTCCCGGAGATTACACCCCCCTCCCAGAGATTACACCCCCCTCCCGGAGATTACACCCCCCTCCCAGAGATTACACACCCCTCCCAGAGATTACACCCCCCTCCCAGAGATTACACCCCCCCTCCCAGAGATTACACCCCCCCTCCCAGAGATTACACACCCCTCCCAGAGATACACCCCCCTCCCAGAGATTACACCCCCCCTCCCAGAGATTACACCCCCCCTCCCAGAGATTACACCCCCCTCCCAGAGATTACACACCCCCCTCCCAGAGATTACACCCCCCTCCCAGAGATTACACCCCCCCCTCCCAGAGATTACACCCCCCCTCCCAGAGATTACACCCCCCCCTCCCAGAGATTACACCCCCCTCCCGGAGATTACACCTCCCCTCCCGGAGATTACACCCCCCCTCCGGAGATTGCACCCCCTCCCGGAGATTACACCTCCCCTCCGGAGATTACACCCCCCCTCCCGGAGATTACACCCCCCTCCCGGAGATTACACCCCCCTCCCAGAGATTACACACCCCCTCCCGGAGATTACACCCCCCCTCCCGGAGATTACACCCCCTCCCGGAGATTACACCCCCCTCCCGGAGATTACACCCCCCCTCCCAGAGATTACACCCCCCCTCCCGGAGATTACACCCCCCTCCCGGAGATTACACCCCCCTCCCAGAGATTACACCCCCCCTCCCGGAGATTACACCCCCCTCCCGGAGATTACACCCCCTCCCAGAGATTACACCCCCCTCCCGGAGATTACACCCCCTCCGGAGATTACACCCCCCTCCCCGGAGATTACACCCCCTCCCAGAGATTACACCCCCCTCCCGGAGATTACACCCCCCTCCCAGAGATTACACCCCCCTCCCGGAGATTACACCCCCCTCCCAGAGATTACACCCCCCCTCCCGGAGATTACACCCCCTCCCGGAGATTACACCCCCCTCCCAGAGATTACACCCCCCTCCCGGAGATTACACCCCCCTCCCAGAGATTACACCCCCCCTCCCGGAGATTACACCCCCCTCCCAGAGATTACACCCCCTCCCGGAGATTACACCCCCCTCCCAGAGATTACACCCCCCTCCCAGAGATTACACCCCCCTCCGGAGATTACACCCCCCTCCTGGAGATTACACCCCCCCCGGAGATTACACCCCCCCTCCCGGAGATTACACACCCCCCCTCCTGGAGATTACACCCCCCCCGGAGATTACACCCCCCCCCTCCCAGAGATTACACCCCCCTCCCAGAGATTACACCCCCCCTCCCGGAGATTACACCCCCCTCCCGGAGATTACACCCCCCTCCCGGAGATTACACCCCCCCTCCCGGAGATTACACCCCCCTCCCGAGATTACACCCCCCTCCCGGAGATTACACCCCCCTCCCGGAGATTACACACCCCCCTCCCGGAGATTACACCCCCCTCCCGGAGATTACACCCCCCTCCCGGAGATTACACCCCCCTCCCGGAGATTACACCCCCCTCCCAGAGATTACACCCCCCTCCCGGAGATTACACCCCCCTCCCGGAGATTACACCCCCCCTCCCGGAGATTACACCCCCCTCCCGGAGATTACACACCCCCTCCCAGAGATTACACACCCCCCTCCCGGAGATTACACCCCCCTCCCGGAGATTACACCCCCCTCCCGGAGATTACACCCCCCCTCCCGGAGATTACACCCCCCCTCCCAGAGATTACACTCCCTCCGGAGATTACACCCCCTCCCGGAGATTACACCCCCCCTCCCGGAGATTACACCCCCCTCCCAGAGATTACACCCCCCCTCCCGGAGATTACACCCCCCTCCCGGAGATTACACACCCCCTCCCAGAGATTACACCCCCCCTCCCAGAGATTACACCCCCCTCCCAGAGATTACACCCCCCCTCCCAGAGATTACACCCCCCTCCCAGAGATTACACCCCCCCTCCCGGAGATTACACCCCCCTCCCAGAGATTACACCCCCCTCCCAGAGATTACACCCCCCCTCCCAGAGATTACACCCCCCTCTGGAGATTACACCCCCCCGGAGATTACACCCCCCTCCCGGAGATTACACCCCCCCCCCGGAGATTACAACCCCCTCCCGGAGATTACACTCCCCCTCCCGGAGATTACAACCCCCTCCCGGAGATTACACCCCCCCTCCTGGAGATTACACCCCCCCCTCCCGGAGATTACAACCCCCCTCCTGGAGATTACACCCCCCCTCCTGGAGATTTCCCCCCCCCCCTCCCGGAGATTACACTCCCCCTCCCAGGTATTACACCCCCCCCCCCCGGCAAGGGAGTACACATTAAACGGTAGGACACTGAGAAGTGCAGAGGATCAGAGGGACCTTGGAGTGCAGGTCCACAGATCCCTGAAGGTAGCAGGCCAGGTCGATAATGTGGTTAAGAAGGCGTACGGGATACTTGCCTTTATTAGCCGAGGCATAGAATACAAGAGCAGGGAGGTTATGCTTGAACAGTAGTTAGGCCGCAGCTAGAATACTGTGTGCAGTTCTGGTCACCACATTACAGGAAGGATGTGATGGCATTAGAGAGGAGATTTATGAGGATGTTGCCTGGGCTGGAGAATTTTAGCTATGAGGAAAGATTGGGTTGGCTGGTGTTGTTTTCTTTGGAACAGAGGAGGCAGAGAGGAGACCTAATTGAGGTGTATAAAATTATGAGGGGCCTAGGAATGGATAGGAAGGACCTATTTCCCTTAGCAGAGAGGTCGATAACCAGGGGGCGTAGATTTAAAGTAATTGGTTGGAGGTTTAGAGGGGATTTGAGGGGAAAGTTTTCCACCCAGAGGGTGGTGGGGGTCTGGAACTCACTGCCTGAAAGGGTGATAGAAGCAGAGACCTTCATCACATTTTAAAAGTACTTAAATATGCACTTGAAGTGCTGTAACCTACAGGGCTACAGACCAAGAGCTGGAAAGTGGGATTAGGCTGGATAGCTCTTTGTCGGCCGGCATGGACAAGATGGGCCGAATGGCCTCCTTCTGTGCTGTAACTTTCTATGATTCTATGATAAACGATACCGTTTAATGATGTGTTTTTTTTCACCTATTCTCATACAGACCGAGTTGATCAATCCGGAAGATTTCACTGAAGTGGTGTTCAAACAGTTTCTGTCACAGCTGTGCCCAAGGCCTGAGATTAATCAGATCTTCGAATTACTGTGAGACACTTTTTAAACTGTGATTTCTGCACCTTAGTAAAGTCTCTCTTTCTGCATGAATTAGGATCCATTTCTTAACAGTGCGTCCTGTTTATCTCTTGGTTCCACCTGGCCCATGGACATCCTGTATCCCAGAGGGCAGGCCCATCTGAGACCTTGGCCAGAAGCAGTGCTTCTTGGTGAGAGAGGGCAGCTAGGCATGCACAGATCCCTCACAGTGACTCCCTGCGCAGTGGAACTAAGATTGGGGTGCAGCACTCCAACTGCCTGTTCCTCCACATTTTATAAAATATTTGTGTTTACACGATGAATCCCAGTGGACTGATTGGGCTGAGAGAAGAGATTCAATGAGTGGAGGCCATGATAGGGGAGAGTGTACATGGTCTGTGGGAGGACATTAAAAATGGACGGCTGGAATCCATGATAGAGGAGAGTGTACATGGGCTGTGGGAGGACATTAAATAAGTGGGTATGGTCCACGATAGGGAACAGTGTACATGGGCTGTGGGAGAAGATTCAATGGGTGGGTAGGGTCAATGTTAGGGTAGAGTGTACAGGGGCTGTGGGAAAAGATTGAATGAGTGGATAAAGTTCATAACAGGGTAGGGTGTACATGGGCTTGGAGAGGAGATTAAATGGGTGGAGTAGATTCTTTGATAGAATAGTGTACATGGACTGTGAGAAGAGATTGAATGGGTAGGTAGAGTCCATGATAGGGTAGTGTATACATGGGCTGTGGGAGGCGATTTAATGAATGGGTAAAGATCATGATAGGATAGAGTGTACTGGGGCTTTGGGTGCGGATTAAATGGGTGGGTAGAGTTCATGATGGGGAGAGCGTACATGGACTGTGGGTGGAGATTAAATGGGTGGGGTAGAGTTCATGATAGGGGAGAGTGTATATGGACTGTAGGTGGAGATTAAATGGGTGGGGTAGAGTCCATGATAGGGTAGAGCGTACATGGGCTGGGGGAGGAGATTTAAATGGGTGGGGTAGAGTCCATGATAGGGGAGAGTGTACATGGGCTGGGGGAGGAGATTTAAATGGGTGGGGTAGAGTCCATGACAGGGGAGAGTGTACATGGGCTGTGGGAGGAGATTTAAATGGGTGGGGTAGAGTCCATGACAGGGGAGAGTGTACATGGGCTGGGGGAGGAGATTTGAATGGGTGGGGTAGAGTCCATGATAGGGGAGAGTGTATATGGACTGTAGGTGGAGATTCAATGGGTGGGGTAGAGTCCATGACAGGGGAGAGTGTACATGGGCTGTGGGAGGAGATTTAAATGGGTGGGGTAGAGTCCATGATAGGGGAGAGTGTATATGGGCTGGGGGAGGAGATTTAAATGGGTGGGGTAGAGTCCATGATAGGGGAGAGTGTACATGGGCTGGGGGAGGAGATTTAAATGGGTGGGGTAGAGTCCATGACAGGGGAGAGTGTACATGGGCTGGGGGAGGAGATTTAAATGGGTGGGGTAGAGTCCATGATAGGGGAGAGTGTACATGGGCTGTGGGAGGAGATTTAAATGGGTGGGGTAGAGTCCATGACAGGGGAGAGTGTACATGGGCTGGGGGAGGAGATTTAAATGGGTGGGGTAGAGTCCATGATAGGGGAGAGTGTACATGGGCTGTGGGAGGAGATTTAAATGGGTGGGGTAGAGTCCATGACAGGGGAGAGTGTACATGGGCTGTGGGAGGAGATTTAAATGGGTGGGGTAGAGTCCATGATAGGGGAGAGTGTACATGGGCTGGGGGAGGAGATTTAAATGGGTGGGGTAGAGTCCATGGTAGGGGAGAGTGTACATGGGCTGGGGGAGGAGATTTAAATGGGTGGGGTAGAGTCCATGATAGGGGAGAGTGTACATGGGCTGGGGGAGGAGATTTAAATGGGTGGGGTAGAGTCCATGACAGGGGAGAGTGTACATGGGCTGGGGGAGGAGATTTAAATGGGTGGGGTAGAGTCCATGATAGGGGAGAGTGTACATGGGCTGGGGGAGGAGATTTAAATGGGTGGGTATTGTGTACATGAGATGAAAAGGAATTTATGTGGAACAGAAGGTTGAATTCACCAATCTCTTTTGTAGGGATGTGATGGTGAAGCCGTACTTGACTCGACAACAGCTGTCTACATTTATAAACAAGACACAGAGAGATGCTCGGCTCAATGGCTATCTTTTTCCACTAGTGCAACCTGAGCAAATCCAGAACCTGATAGAGAAATATGAGCCAACCAAAATTAATGCTCACAAAGGTCAGTTCTATTCTTGTATCCTCAATGACCTAGGGGAAAGGTCAGTTCTGTTCCTGTATCCTCAGTGACCTAGGGTGAAAGGTCAATTTTATGCATGTATCCTCAGTGACCTAGGGTGAAAGGTCAATTCTATGCATGTAGCCTCACTGAATCGAGTTCATTATATCACGGAATCCATGTGAAAAATTTTCCACATCTTGTCCATTTCCATTTCCTTCTTTTCTTTTCCATATTATGTCACCTTGGGTTGCAATGTTAAACAAGCTGGCATTTCTTTCCAAGCTGTGTGCCATTGGTTTATAGATAGTGGATTTGATGAACAGATTCTGCAGGTGATGGGAAATGTACCGGCTGCCCTGCATTTCTGGAAGGGTGCAATCTGGGACCCTCCAGCTGTGATCTCAGGTCGGGTGGCACTGGAGCTGCTGACTGTGCATGGGTAGTGTAATGTATTGTCGCATGGTTTGTCACATGGTTTAGTATGAGCATGCTCAGTTCACTCTGGCCTAGTAAAGCAAGCTCATGGACTAGCAACTTACCCTGTCTCTGTCCTTCATTTGTTCTACCTACATATATAACATTTTTGGCAATGAGGATGGGATCCCAAAGCCATTTTTAGGGATCATGGCAGGACACAGTGTTCAACCTTCGAGTGGAAAAGTTTAAGGTACACAGGTAGCGTGTGTAGGGGGGCATCTTTTCACTGGTTTAAGGTAATTTACCTGGTCTTGCAGCCTTTGCCTGCACTCTGACCAATTCCAATCTTTTACCTGGTTTACGGTAATTCACCTGGTCAGGCAGCCTTGCTGCTACACTGTAAACCAATTTCCAATAAACCAATTTTCAAACAGCGGTTTCGAATCGCTACCCCACCTTCCAGTTCTGACTGAAGACCTTATAATTAATGATATTAAAATGGACAAATGGTCTGGATGAGAGAAAAATCAAGCTTTATTAACTAAAAGAAACTATACCACACGAACACAGTAATTACAGTAAAATTGCTTAAATGGAGGAAGGCAGACGGTAAAAGTGAGGGGTAAGTGGCTACAATGTTGATTTAACAATCTTAGCAATACCCCCTTAATTACCACCCTGAACTCCTTACTAGGTTGCCTTGCTGAGGAGTCAGAAACCCTGCTCACCTGGGGTCCAGCGAAGTAAGAGCTATCTTTATACCTGAAAAAGTCTGCAAAATTCGCGCCCAAAGTTCCAATACACAAGAGAAACACTGTGATTGGCTGTTTCAAAGTGGTTGGAATGGGTTAATGTGTCTGCACTGTGGGGTTGAAATGTTCCCGCCCACATCCGGAACTCACCTGGGCTAAAACAAAAGGGAATGCAACTGCCCTATTGTCCAGAATGATGGGTGATTCAAACCCATTCAGTTCTTAAACTGTTCCCTTTTCAAAAGTCCGTTCCATGGTTTCAGTATCTCATTGTCTGTGAGTGCTTTGAATGGCTGAATTGCTGTGTAAACAGAAGCAGTTTCAATGGATTGTCCTTGCAGTTAGTCTCAAGTGGTTGTAATCCCTTATGTCAATAAGCAACTTCAAGTGCTTCTGAGAGGGAAACTCCCTGGTTTGATTGACAGGTCTTTCACACAGACACATTACACGCTGCCAGCTGCTCTTTTAAGCCCTTTTGCCATGCTTTTTGACGGCCATTTTCAAACCTCTTTGAAATACAGGTAGACTACCCTTTATCCGAACTTCCGAAAACCGAAACCCTCTGAAGGTTTTTTCGTTCAGCGTAAGTCGTGCGCACGACCCCCCACGGACCCCCCCCACGGACCCCCGCCGACCCCCCTGCCGACCCCGACCCCCGCCGACTTACGCTGAGCGTCAGCGTAAGTCATGCGCACGACCCCCTGCGGACCCCCGCCGACCCCCCCGCCGGCCCCGACCCCCGCCGACCCCCCCGCGGACCCCCGCCAACCCCGACCCCCGCCGACTTACGCTGAGCGTCAGCGTAAGTCATGCGCACGACCCCCCGCGGACCCCCCTGCGGACCCCCCCGTGGACCCCCGCCGACCCCCCCGCCGACCCCGACCCCCGCCGAACCCCCCCCGCGGGCCCCGCCGGCCCCGACCCCCGCCGACCCCCCCGCCGGCCCCGACCCCCGCCGACCCCCCTGCGGACCCCCGCCAACCCACCTTCCGAAATCCGAAATTCTCCGAAAACTGAAACACGGCTGGTCCCGAGGTTTTCGGATAAAGGATAGTCTACCTGTATACAGTTCGAAACTCAGAGGTACCATTTTTAATAAAAATGTAATGTCTTAGATCCTGATGTTGCCCAAGTGCTGCTCTGTCCAATGCAGCTTTTCACAATTCTGGGTATGTTTTAAAAACACTGTCCTACCCAGAGGCAATTCAAAACATATAATTCTTCATCCACGATGTGGAACAGTATTTTCAATCTTCAGGGAAAAATAGGGGAATTTTGCAAACCCCTACACGTGCTGAGTCACTGTTTGATGGGCCATGCCATGCCTACGGGATTCATCGGAAGCCTCGGAATGTGTGACCGAGCTCGCGAACCATTCAGTTCTTCCATTGAGTGGATGGAGATGTTTTTTAGGGCCAATAACATTATTGAGACTGAAGGTGCAGATGAGAATGTTCAAGCTCAAAATAAAGCAATTCGTGAAAGTAAAAAAGCAATTTTTCTAATGGAGATCTGCCAGATGTCTATGGAATGTTGACAAACCTACTCACACCAAGGAAAGTGAAGGATGTATTGTTTGAAGACATTGTCGAGAAACTCGAGGACCATTTCGACCGAAAGCCGTTAGAAATAGCAGAGAGCTATAAGTTTGGTACCAGAAACCAAAAACAAAGTGAAACCATCAGTGAGTACATTGTAACTTAAGAACCTGTCTTTGCATTGTAACGTCAGCACATTTTTGGATCGTACGTTGCGAGATAAGTTTGTGTGTTGACTGGTGGATGAGCGCACACAGTCCAAGTTAATGAACACTCTGAACCTAACGTTTGACAGAGCCTGCAAAATTGCCCCATCTATGGAGTTGGCATGTAAGAATGCTAGGGAGCTCCGTACAACTCAAGTGATTAGTGTAGCTGAGGTCTACAGTCACAGAGCCATTGCCAAACCTAAAGCTGTGAGACCAAGTCAAAAGCATGTCGGTGAGAACGGTTCAGTGAATTGTTATCACTCACCACAGACCTGCCAATACAGAAATGCAAAGTGTTTTCACTGCCAGAAGCAAGGTCATATTTCAACAGCTTGCAGAGCTAGATCTAAAGCAGGAAGTAAGAACCAGTCTAGTGGCAATGCAAAGCAGCGACAACAAAAGGGAGGAATTCACAATATTGAAGTGAACCAACCTGATATTGAAGAACTAGGCATCTACAGTATCTATGCCACTAGTGGCAATGCTAACAATCATGAGAAAGACTTATGTACGAGCTTCAGCCTGCCGCAGCCCAGGAAGGATCAGTGCACTACCTGCCACCAGCCCGATTAGCTGGGAAACCACAGACCGAGGAACCAAGCCTGGCTCTGGACAGTCTCTCCTGCAAGTTTCCAATCCGACGATTTGGAGGGCGGATTCCCACGGTCGACGCCCGTTTCTCGAGTTTCTTTGGATTTTATTTTTTTTTTTCTTTCTTCTGGCTTCGACCTTCAATAACGTCGTCTGAGGTGCTGCCGAGTTGCAGGTAAGTTCATTTCTTACTCGTCGCCAGTGTTACGTCCGTGAATAATTGAGACACGGACAGCAGGAGTGAACAAAGTAAGTCTTTACTGGTGGAAGTCAATAGTGAAACTAAAAACACAGAGGCTCAATAGCGCCTTTTATACAGGGGGGGTTCATGCCGGTACTGCAGTCTGAGACCAGTTATTCTCTTAAAGGTACATACACAACAGTTGGGGCCAGGAAACTGGAAACTGTTAAAGTGGCGGAGTGCATCGGAAGAGTCGCAGATGTAGGTGGGAAGAGACTGGACAAGGGGAGAATAAATAGAGTCGAGATAGGAAGAGATAAGTTATGTGGGGCAAGAACAGGCTGAAACAATGGGTCTACCAGGGCAGTCCTGTTTGTGGATCTTGGGAAGGAGGTAGAAGCGGGCTGTGTGGGGCTGGGGAACTATGAGGTTGGCAGCCATGGGGGGAAGATCTCCAGAGGAGATGAGGTCAGTGACAGCCTTGGAAATGGTGGCTTGATGTTCGGTAGTGGGGTCATGGTCCAGGCGGAGGTAGGAGGAGGTGTCGGAGAGTTGGCGTTCAGCTTCCGCTAGGTGTATATGTGTATTGACATGGCAGCAGACTGCTCTATCATGAGTAAGGACACATATGAGAATAAGTTTAATCAAATACCACTTACAAAGAGTACCATAGAGTTAAAGACCTACTCCGGAGAAATCCTAGAGACATGTGGACAAATGGAATGTACAGTTCAGTGTTGAGTCTGTGTTTACAAGTGCAGTTATTATGAATAACACGACACAGACAACAGAGAGTAACTAAACAGGTCTTTAGTGATTGAGGGTCAGAGCGGGAACTGAGATACATATTACTCCACAGGGTTTATATACCGGTGTGGTCACTACCGGTACTACAATGTACAGGAGCTGTTAAAAAGTAGTCCTTCACCTTAAGGTATCCTCTTAAGGTAGTACAGGTTACATACACTACAATTCCTCCCCTTTTAGCTTAACAGTGGACACCCCATTAATACAGTACATGAATATATATACATATATACAATTTACACACAATGAATATTCAAAGGTTCAGTCTCTGAGGAGGCTTCCGGATCCGTGCCGGATAACGCCTTTCAGGGATCTCTTGTTCCCGTTGCTGGGGTGACTCATTCAATTGATCTTCTATGGATTCAACATCATCTAATACAACCGAGTCCGAGGTAGATGCTACAGGCTCAATAAATTCTTCAACTGGTGTCTCTGCCGGAGACATGGGGTTGACCCTTGTTCGTGATCCCACAAGTTGGTCAGCATGACGTCATATTACATTCTCCCCAGTGTCTACCGTGTACATCAAAGACCCCTGCCGTGCACAAATTGTTCCAGGTTGCCATTTATCATTTCTATAGTCCCTGGCCAACACTGGTTGCCCTATTTCAAAACTCCGAGTGGCCCTTTCATTTATGTGTTGGAATTGCTTGTGTTCAACTTCCCGTCTCACATAACCTTCTGTTATAGAACATGATGGCAGGGCTTTGATTTGTCACTGCATGCGTGGCGTTTCGATATGCCATTAGGAAATTGTCCACCTTGTGTTGTAGTGGAATATGATCTTCACACATGGCCTTTATTGCCTTTTTGAATGTTTGTACAAATCTCTCGGCCAACCCATTTGTAGCCGGATGGTATGGGGCAGATGTATAGTGTTTCGCCCCATTCTTTTTCATGAATTTCTGGAATTCTTCTGACACGAACTGTGGTCCGTTGTCTGAACAAATTTGCTCGGGCAATCCATTCCTCACAAATATAGTTCTCAAGACTGCAATCGTCTTCTCAGTGGTAGTGGTCGACATCTTGATCACTTCTGACCATTTAGAGTGTGCGTCTACTGCTATCAAAAACATGGAATCCATGAATGGACCTGCAAAGTCAATATGCACGTGTTGCCATGGAGCTGAAGGCCATTCCCACGGATGCAGCGGTGCAATTGGAGGTGCATTCTGAACTTTTTGACACCCTGAGCAGCTTTTTGTCAGGTCCTCTATTTGTTTGTCTATACCTGGCCACCACACATAAGCCCTAGCAAGGCTTTTCATCTTGACTCCCCCCAGATGACCTTCATGCAATTCTTTTAAGACTCTCTCCCGTAATTTAGGAGGAATAACCACCCTTGTTCCATACATCAGTGTTCCTTGACATACGGACAGCTGTTCTCGTCTGGCTGAGAATGCTGGTAACAGTGGTTCGCCATGTGCTGGCCATCCCTTCACCGTCAAATCGTAGACCCGAGACAGTGTCGGGTCATTTCGGGTCTCTCTCTCAATACCCGCATTGGTGACTGGCAAGCATTCGATGATGGTCGAGTGGAATATCTCGACAGGATCAACTGCCGGTGCCTCTTCCGCTGTAGGTAGTGGCAGGCGCGACAGCCCATCAGCATTACCATGTTGCTTTGTACCTTTGAACTCAATATCGTATTGATGTGCCCCTAGGAAAAGGGACCATCTCTGAAGCCTCTGTGCCGTCATTACCGGAACACCCTTCTTAGGATTGAATATGGAAACCAATGGTTGATGATCTGTCAGCAGTGTAAACTGTTGTCCATGCAGGTAGTGGTTAAATTTCTTCACTCCCCACACGAGGCTGAGGGCCTCCTTATCTATCTGAGCATAGTTGCGCTCAGCGGAGGTCAATGATCTGGATGCAAAAGCGACTGGCCTTTCTGAGCCATCTGGAAACCTATGTGAGAGCACCGCCCCGATACCATAGGGAGATGCATCACAAGCCAACCGAATAGGTAGCGTTGGGTTAAAGTGAGCCAACACTTCCTTAGACGTGATCAACGCCTTGCTCTTCTGAAAAGCCCGCTTACAGTCATCGCTCCACTTCCATGGTATTCCCGTTTGCAAGAGGGTGTTTAGTGGGTGTAACACCGTAGATAAATTTGGTAAAAACTTGTGGTAGTAGTTAACCAGCCCGAGGAACAACCTCAACTGTGAAACATTTTCCGGTGCTGGAGCCTTGACTACTGCCTCAATCTTGTCAGGGGACTTATGTAACCCCTCCTTGTCAATAACGTGGCCGCAGTACGAAATTTGCTTCTGAAAAAACTTGCATTTCTGGCGATTAGCTCTTAGCCCATATTCTTTCAATCTGATGAGCACCTGTTCCAAATTCGCGAGGTGATCACTATCGTTATCTCCTGTAACCAGGATGTCATCCAAGTAACACTGTGTCCCTGGAATTCCCTGCAAGACCTGTTCCATGGCCCGTTGCCAAATAGCCGGAGCCGATGCCACTCCAAAAACCAGCCTATTATACTGATATAAGCCCTTATGCGTGTTGATCATGAGATACTGTCTCGACACTTCATCCACTTCCATCTGCAGGTACGCCTGCGCCAGGTCTATCTTGGTGAAGTGCTTGCCGCCAGATAGCGAAGCGAAGATATCTTCAATCCGCGGAAGCGGATATTGCACTGTGTGAAGAACTGGATTAACAGTGACTTTGAAATCACCACAGATGCGAACCTTCCTAGGTTCACCAGGCGTGTTGCTCAACGATCCCTTCATGACAGGAACAATGGGTGTAGCCCACTCGCTCCAGTCCACTTTGGACAGTACTCCTGAACGTTCTAACCCTTCCAGCTCTGCTTCCACAGCAGGTCGTATCGCATAAGGCACCGGTCTGGCTTTGAAAAATTTTGGGCTTGCATTTTCTTCAACCTTGATGGTTGCAGTAATTCCTTTCTGTGTCCCAAGTCCCTGTTGGAACACCTCCTTAGCATCGTCTAAGATTTTGGACAGTCGTCCAGGTTTGACGTCGTCCCCCTTACTGGCATCCACAGTCAGTGCTCGTATGGAATGCCAATCCAGTTGTATTTTCCGGATCCATTCACGTCCTAGCAGTGGCGGACCTCCATCAGGTAACACATATAAGTCCATTTCCTGACTTTCTTTACCATTGTAGACCACGTTTACTTTTATTTTTCCTTTGGGGTATACTTTTTGCCCCGTGTATGTTTTCAATACAATCTTCGTATCCCTCAGGGGAATGTGCGAGAATAACCTTTTGTAGTCTCGCTTATTTATGACCGTTAAGGCCGATCCTGTGTCCAATTCCATCGTCACTTGGACTCCTGCTATCTTGAGCATGACCCAGATAGTTTGGTGGTCTGCTGTGTTGCCCACATTATGTATCTTCAGACAACCCAGTTCCTTGCTGCTGGAGTCTGAATCAGTCTTCTGTTCATCCGAACTGTTCTCTGTCACTTTATGTACTTTTTTGCACTTCTCCTGCGGTGACTTTTTGCTGTTGGTCTTCTTTCCTGACCGGCAGACTCTCGCTATGTGACCAAGTTTGCCACATTGCCTGCATTCTTTGTCTTTGAACCAGCACTGGTTCTGGTCATGCGTTGTCCTACCACAACGATAGCACTTTACTGCACCCAATGCCATTTCATTGGTGCTGAATTCAGGTGGCTTTTGCTGTATTTCCGCAGCTCCCTGTGCTGCTGCTTCGTACGATACGGCCACGCTGAAAGCCTTGTCCAGTGGCAACTCTTTCTCTGAGAGTAGCCTTTTCTGGGTTCCTTCGCTCAGGAGACCGCAGACGAATTTGTCCCGTAGGGAATCTGCCAGTCCTGCTCCGAACTGACAGTGCTTTGATAGCTTGCGTAATTCCGTATGGTAATCAGCGTTACTCTCATCTTTATGCTGATTCCTCTTGTAGAATTTAAATCGTTCTGCTATCAGCAGCGGTGTAGGGTTTAGGTGATCCTGCAGGATAGCAACAATATCCGTGAAACTTTTTTCTACCGGTTTATCTGGGGTTATCAGGTTCCTCAATAACCCGTACGTCTTTGCACCCATCAAGTTTAATAGGGTTAGTGCTTTCTTATCATCCGGCACTTCATTCGCTCTACAATAAACTTTGATGCGTTCCACATAAGTGTACCAATCTTCCACGTCGTTGTCGAATGCAGTAATGTTGCCTGTTTTCGGCATCCTAGCTGAGTTTCTTCTTTCCCCTCGGATATTTTTTTTTTTTAAGATGGCGGCTCCCGCTCTCGTCTTCTTCTCCGTTGGCTCAAGATGGCGTCTTTTCCCGCGCTGCTGCTGCCCATGCCTCACAGCGGTCCTTCCTGCACTTGTTTTTCCCTGTATGTGCGCTTCCTTGAGCTGCTGTTGTTGTTGTTGTTGTTGCCACGCCGCTTCCTGCGGTCCTCGTGGCAATGGAGCGCGTCTCTGCCCCGCGATTGCAGTCCGGCCCCTGACACCGGCTGCGGTCTTGTTCTCCGCCCTCTATGCTTTCCTCCCCTTCTCCCTCCGACAAGCTCGGCCGTCTTCCCCCGTGCCGCTCGATCGGGCTTACCCGCCGCTGCCTTAGAAGGGTTGCGCACTACCTGTAGCCAGCCCTTATGCTGGACTTCGTGGCCAGGAAACCAAGCCTGGTTCTCGATGGCCTCCCTTGCGATGCACCGCTCTGCAGGATGCTGAGGGCGGATGCCCTTGGTCGGCGCCCGTGTTCCAGGACGCAGCCTCCTTCCAATATACCCCAGATTCAGTACTGGGGGAGGTGATGCAAAACTGCTGCTAGGTTCGATCAGACTCGTCGCCACTGTTGAGCCTGTGTTTACAAGTGCAGTTATTATGAATAACACGACACAGACAACAGAGAGTAACTAAACAGGTCTTTAGTGATTGAGGGTCAGAGCGGGAACTGAGATACATATTACTCCACAGGGTTTATATACCGGTGTGGTCACTACCGGTACTACAATGTACAGGAGCTGTTAAAAAGTAGTCCTTCACCTTAAGGTATCCTCTTAAGGTAGTACAGGTTACATACACTACATTCAGCACAATGGCCAGTCAGTAAAGCTGCCTATTATTGTAGCGAGCTACAACAGGCCAACTCTCATGGGCAAAGATTGGTTGAAAAAGTTAAAACTAGACCAGAAAAACATCTTCAGTGTAGATGCTTCAAAGAAGCGACTCGACATACTGCTGAACAAGTATAAAGGCATGCTCACAGACAGTTATGAGGGCATCACTGAGTATCAAGCACATATCCACATCAAATCCAATGCGAAGCCTGTCTATTGTAAGGCAAGGCCGGACCCCTATGTGTTGAAAAGTCAGGTGGAGGAAGAGCTGGAGAAACTGAGAGAGAACGGAATGCTAGTAAAAACTGACAAAAGTGAATGGGCTTCTCCGATCGTGGTAGTGCCCAAAGCAGACAAAACTGTACGCTTGTGCGGTGACTACAAAGTTACTATCAACCAAGCAGTTGACGATGAGCAGTACCCGTTACCTACATCGCAAGATTTGTATGCAGAACTCGCTGGGTCAAAGGTTTTCTCCAAGCTTGACCTGTCGCATGCTTACACTCAGCTGAATGTTGACAAAGAGAGTCAACAGTATCTTCCAGGCTACGATGGATAAGATTTTGCAAGGAGTTCCAAATTGTTTATGCAATCAAGACGATGTGCTGATCGCAACAAGCAGCGAGGAAGAAAAGCTAGAAGTGTTAGATTTAGTGCTTCAAAGGTTGAATTCCCACAATGTCAAATTGAAAAGGAGCAAATGTGCTTTTGTGCAGCCCGAGGTTGTGTACCTTGGTCTGAAAGTTGATGTAAATTGCTTGCAACCAGTTAAGGAAAAGGGTGATGCTGTTGTGGCGGAACCACCAGAGGATTACGGACAATTGTATATAATTCCTTTTACAGCAATGTAGTACAGCTGGGGGCTGCACCTTTAATGTTTCTGTTAACTGTACTAGGGCTTCTTTCCTGTACTCCGCGTGATGATGTCATGCCATCTGTCACGTGATCTCTCAACAGTGGGAAGAACGTGATGACGTCATGACGTCAGAGCTCGGAACCTGCTAGCAGTAGAGCTCGGAACCTGCTAGCAGTTGAGCTCGGAACCTGCTGGCAGTTGAGCTCAGAACCTTCTAGCAATTTCCAGAGAGGCTTTCAAGCAGACCAGACCTATTTGCATTGTATCCTACAGTTTCCTGTACAGCTTCGTTTGTTCATTAAATTTTATTGTTTTTGATTTTCTGAGTCGATCTCAATTCTTCGGCTAGGAACCCCAGTTCCTCCATTGGTGCCCCCGATTTCTGCGAACAATTTTCGTTGAAGTTACATCATGGACACGAACGCCGTCACCCTCAAACTGCCGCAATTTTGGGAGCAACAACCGGCTGTGTGGTTTTTCCAGGCGGAAGCCCAATTTGCAATTCGGGGAGTAGCAGCGGATTCGACCCATTATTATTACGTGGTCTCCACCCTCGACAGCGCCACGGCCTCGCGGGTCGTCAGCCTCCTCGAGAGTCCACCGAACGATGGCAAGTACGAAGCTTTAAAAGCACGTTTACTGCAGATTTTCGGTCTGTCCAAGTCGGAGCGCGCTCACAGACTTATCTCCATGCCCGGCCTCGGGGACTCAAAACCCTCAGAGCTCATGAGCCAAACGCTCACGCTTTTGGGCTCGGAATCGCAATGTTTTCTGTTCTGCGAGCTGTTTCTCTGTCAACTACCAGAGCCAGTACAGACGGCCTTGGCCAATTCCGCGATCATGGATTGTGCTGAACTCGCCACGGAAGCGGATAAAATATTCACCGTCTCACAACAATCTTGTGCAGCCACGAGGCGCCCATCCCCCACAAGAGCAAATCCGACTCCTCCTCCTGCAGGCGGGTGTGCTTACCGCACTCATTTCGGCGCGAAGGCCAGTAATTGCCGTCCGCCCTGCAGTTTCTCACCAAAAAAAAAACCTACCTCAAACCAGCGGTTTCTGAGAAGATCAATAAGGCCTAAGGGACGCGCCAGAGTTGCGATGGCCGTCGGGGCTGCAGGGAAACTCCTATACATTACAGACTCCCTGTCAGGGCGACATTTTCTCTGTGATACTGGCTCCCAGTGCAGTATCCTAACAGCGTCGAAGCTAGGTCTTCAATCCGGCGGTCAAGGTCCCCCCCTCAAGGCAGCCAATGGTGCGGCCATTCGCACGTTCGGAAAGCATAGGTTCCAGTTGAGTTTTGGCGGCCAACATTTTGTTTGGGAGTTCATCATGGCGAAAGTCTCACAGGCCATCCTGGGGGCAGATTTCTTCTGCGCCAACGGGTTTGTCGTCGACGTCCGACACTGCCGGCTAATCAGTGCCTTCACTTTTCACTCAGTCCCCTGCCACCGAAGCATTGCGATGTCTTGGTCAGTTGCCTGTGCAGTCCCATCTCCAAATGAGTTCTCTCATCTTCTCAGTGAGTTCCCTGAGCTCACCAGGCCCACATTTTCTTCTTCAGTCGCGAGGCACGGTGTGGCGCATCACATTACCACGACAGGATCCCCCGTTTATGCGAGAGCTCGAAGGCTGGAACCCGGTAAACTCACGGCCGCCAAGGCGGAGTTCCATACAATGGAACGCCTGGATATTATTCGACGTTCGAATAGTCCTTAGTCCTCGCCATTACACATTGTTCCTAAGCCAGGTGGCGGATGGCGACCATGCAGCGACTACAGACGCCTGAATGAGGCTACCACACCGGATCGGTACCCAATTCCTCACATTCAGGATTTTTCGGCCCATCTGGCAGGGAATTCCATCTTTTCCAAAGTAGACCTCATCCAAGGCTATCATCAAGTGCCCGTGCATCCTCAGGACGTTCCCAAAACTGCCGTCATCACACCTTTCGGCCCCTTTGAGTTCCTTTGTATGCCGTTTGGGCTGAAGAATGCAGCACAAGCCTTCCAACGTCTCATGGATACCATGTTGCGCGATCTGCCGTTCATCTTCGTCTACCTAGACGACATCCTTATTGCCAGTAACAGCATGAAAGAACACATTACGCACTTCCGTACCCTTTTTTCTCGTCTCAGCCAACATGGCCTTATTATCAACCCGGCCAAGTGCCAGTTTGGGTTGCACAGCATTGATTTCCTGGGACACAGAATCACCTCAGAAGGCGCCGTCCCGCTGGCCACGAAGGTGGAAGCTGTCACGTCGTTCCCTCTTCCTCAGACTGTCAGGGCCCTCCAGGAATTTCTGGGAATGGTCAATTTTTATCATCGGGTCGTCCCCTAGGCGTCATTGTTGATGCAACCTTTGTACGAGGCCCTCAGAGGTAAATTGGGCAAAGACCCGATCGATTGGACACCCCAGATGGACCAGGCTTTCCTCGACACTAAGAATGCTTTGGCTGCTGCGACCATGTTGGCACATCCCCTTCCGGGCGCAACCATTGCCCTTACCACCGACGCATCTGATTATGTCATCGGGGCAGTACAGGAGCAGTGGGTCGATGGCACATGGCAACCACTGGCTTTCTTCAGCCGCCAATTGCAGAAGAACGAGCGCAAGTATAGTACTTTTGATAGGGAGTTGTTGGCATTATTTCTGGCCATCTGCCATTTTCGCTTCCTGCTGGAAGGACGCCCATTCACGGCTTTTGTAGACCACAAGCCACTTACTTTTGCGATGGCCAAGACAGCGGAACCATGGTCGGCACGGCAACAACGTCATCTTACGTACATATCTGAATTTACAACCGACATACAACATGTCTCGGGCAAAGACAACCTGGTGGCGGATTGTCTCTCCCGCGCCCAGCTCCACGCAGTACACCTGGGAGTCGACTATTTTGGTTTGGCAAAAGAACAGAAGGCAGACCCTGAAGTGCAGGCATACCGGACCGCACCTTCCAGCTTACAAGTGGCTGATGTCAGTTTCCAGGCCGCAGGGACCACACTCCTGTGTGACATCTCGATGGGCGTCCCACGTCCAACCGTTCCAGTCGAATGGCGCAGGAGAATTTTTGACACTATCCACGGGTTGTCACACCCTGGCATGAGAGCGTCACAACGACCCATGGCAAAGAAATTCGTCTGGAAGGGCATGCATCTCGACGTCCGTGACTGGACCAATACCTGCATGAGTTGCCAGAAGTCCAAGATTCAACGCCATGTTAAGGCCCCAGTCGCCACTTTTCCAGTTCCGGAGCGTCGATTCGACCATGTGCACGTAGGCCTGGTTGGTCCTCTCCCTTCCTCTCGCGGGCACACTCACCTCCTCACCGTGGTAGACCACACCACCAGGTGGCCAGAGGCAATTCCATTGGTCGTCACCACAGCGGCAGACATCTCCAGACCCTTCATCTCGTCGTGGGTAGCTCGGTTCGAGGTACCGGCTGACATCTCCTCCGACCGGGGGCCTCAATTTACCTCTGAGGTTTGGAACGCCGTAGCTCAAGGTTTGGGCACCAAGCTTCATTGTACCACCGCCTACCATCCACAGGCGAACGGTCTGTGTGAAAGATTCCACAGGTCCCTTAAAGCCGCACTGCGTGCTAGTCTCCGTGGGCCTAGTTGGGTGGACAGGCTCCCTTGGGTGCTGCTAGGTCTTCGCACGGCACCTAAGGACGACCTGCATTCTTCTTCAGCAGAGCTAGTTTACGGCCAACCACTCAGAGTTCCTGGCGATTTTCTTCCTCCTCACACGGAACCCTGGTCCCCAGCTCAGCAGCTCGTCAGCCACCAGGAAGTGGATAGGAATTTCATCTCAGTGCCTACGTCGCATCATGACCTGCAGCGCTCCCATGTCCCGGTGGATCTTATGAGCGCAGAATATGTGTTCATTCGGCAGGATGCTCACAAAAACCCACTCAAACCGCCTTACACAGGTCTGTTCCGCGTCATCTCGTCAGGTGACAAGTCCTTCACAGTCGACATCGGCGGTAAGCCTGACCACATCTCCATCGACCGGTTGAAACCGGCGCATCTGGATCTGAGCGAACCAGTCGTCACCACTCAGCCGCCTCGTCGTGGTCGTCCACCGTCGACTGCCGGTCCAGTACAGCCACAGTCATCCGCCGAGTCGCCAGTGCCCGCCTCACCGGGTCGACCACAGCCGGCCTCTTCTCCTCCTCCGCCTGCGGCGTCATCCCAACCACAGCCAACGGCCAGTTCGTCTTCCAGCGCTCCGTTCCAGCTGCCGGGGTATCGCAGTCGGTCGGACAGACTCGTCAGACCCCCTTCTCGCCTTACCTTCTCTGTTAAAAGCAATTCTGGGGGGGCGCATGTGGCGGAACCACCAGAGGATTACGGACAATTGTATATAATTCCTTTTACAGCAATGTAGTACAGCTGGGGGCTGTACCTTTAATGTATCTGTTAACTGTACTAGGGCTACTTTCCTGTACTCCGCGTGATGACGTCATGCCATCTGTCACGTGATCTCTCAACGGCGGGAAGAACGTGATGACGTCATGACGTCAGAGCTCGGAACCTTCTAGCAGTAGAGCTCGGAACCTGCTGGCAGTTGAGCTCGGAACCTGCTGGCAGTTGAGCTCGGAACCTTCTAGCAGTTTCCAGAGAGGCTTTCAAGCAGACCAGACCTATTTGCATTGTATCCTACAGTTTCCTGTACAGCTTCGTTTGTTCATTAAATTTTATTGTTTTTGATTTTCTGAGTCGATCTCAATTCTTCGGCTAGGAACCCCAATTCCTCCATTGGTGACCCCGATTTCTTTGAACAATTTTCGTTGAAGTTACATCATGGACACGAATGCCGTCACCCTCAAACTGCCGCAATTTTGGGAGCAACAACTGGCCGCGTGGTTTTTCCAGGCGGAAGCCCAATTTGCAATCCGGGGAGTAGCAGCGGATTCGACCCGTTATTATTACGTGGTCTCCGCCCTCGACAGCGCCACGGCCTCGCGGGTCGTCAGCCTCCTCGAGAGTCCACCGAACAATGGCAAGTACGAAGCTTTAAAAGCACGTTTACTGCAGATTTTCGGTCTGTCCAAGTCGGAGCGCGCTCACAGACTTATCTCCATGCCCGGCCTCGGGGACTCAAAACCCTCAGAGCTCATGAGCCAAACGCTCACGCTTTTGGGCTCGGAATCGCATTGTTTTCTGTTCCGCGAGCTGTTTCTCTGTCAACTACCAGAGCCAGTACAGATGGCCTTGGCCAATTCCGCGATCATGGATTGTGCTGAACTCGCCACGGAAGCGGATAAAATATTCACCGTCTCACAACAATCTTGTGCAGCCACGAGGCGCCCATCCCCCACAAGAGCGAATCCGACTCCTCCTCCTGCAGGCAGGTGTGCATACCACGCTCTTTTCGACGTGAAGGCCAGAAATTGCCGTCCGCTCTGCAGTTTCTCACCAAAAAAAAAACCTACCTCAAACCAGCGGTTTCTGAGAAGATCAATAAGGCCTAAGGGACGCGCCGGAGTTGCGAAGGCCGTCGGGTCCGCAGGGAAACTCCTATACATTACAGACTCCCTGCCAGGGCGACATTTTCTCTGTGATACTGGCTCCCAGTGCAGTATCCTACCAGCGTCGAAGCTAGATCTTCAATCCGGCGGTCAAGGTCCCCCCTCGAGGCAGCCAATGGTGCAGCATTTCGCACATTCGGAAAGCGTAGGTTCCAGTTGAGTTTTGGCAGCCAACGTTTTGTTTGGGAGTTCATCACGGTGAAAGTCTCACAGGCCATCCTGGGGGCAGATTTCTTCTGCGCAAACGGGTTTCTCGTCAACGTCCAACACTGCCGGCTAATCAGTGCCTCCACTTTTCACTCGGTCCCCTGCCACCGAAGCACCGCGATGACTTGGTCAGTTGCCTGTGCAGTCCCATCTCCAAATGAGTTCTCTTGTCTTCTCAGTGAGTTCCCTGAGCTCACCAGGCCCACATTTTCTTCTTCAGTCGCGAGGCACGGTGTGGCGCATCACATTACCACGACAGGATCCCCCGTTTATGCGAGAGCTCGAAGGCTGGAACCCGGTAAACTCACGGCCGCCAAGGCGGAGTTCCATACAATGGAACGCCTGGGTATTATTTGATGTTTGAATAGTCCTTGGTCCTCGCCATTACACATTGTTCCTAAGCCAGGCGGCGGATGGCGACCATGCAGCGACTACAGACGCCTGAATGTGGCTACCACACCGGATCGGTACCCAATTCTTCACATTCAGGATTTTTTGGCCCATCTGGCAGGGAATTCCATCTTTTCCAAAGTAGACCTTGTCCGAGGCTATCATCAAGCGCCCGTGCATCCTCAGGACGTCCCCAAAACTGCCGTCATCACACCTTTCGGCCTCTTTGAGTTCCTTTGTATGCCGTTTGGGCTGAAGAATGAAGCACAAGCCTTCCAACGTCTCATGGATTCCGTGTTGCTCGATCTGCCGTTCATCTTCGTCTACCTAGATGACATCCTTATTGCCAGTAACAGCACGAAAGAACACATTACGCACTTCCGTACCCTTTTTTCTCGTCTCAGCCAACATGGCCTTATTATCAACCCGGCCAAGTGCCAGTTTGGGTTGCACAGCATTGATTTCCTGGGACACAGAATCACCTCAGAAGGCGCTGTCCCGCTGGCCACGAAGGTGGAAGCAGTCACCTCGTTCCCTCTTCCTCAGACCGTCAGGGCCCTCCAGGAATTTCTGGGAATGGTCAATTTTTATCATCGGTTCGTCCCCAAGGCGGCATTGTTGATGCAACCTTTGTACGAGGCCCTCAGAGGTAAATTGGGCAAAGACCCGATCGATTGGACACCCCAGATGGACCAGGCTTTCCTCGACACTAAGAATGCTTTGGCTGCTGCGACCATGTTGGCACATCCCCTTCCGGGCGCAACCATTGCCCTTACCAGCGACGCATCTGATTATGCCATTGGGGCAGTGCAGGAGCAGTGGGTTGACGGCACATGGCAACCACTGACTTTCTTCAGCCGCCAATTGCGGAAGAACGAACGCAAGTATAGTACTTTTGATAGGGAGTTGTTGGCATTATTTCTGGCCATCTGCCATTTTCGCTTCCTACTGGAAGGACGCCCATTCACGGCTTTTGTAGACTACAAGCCACTTACTTTTGCGATGGCCAAGACAGCGGAACCATGGTCGGCACGGCAACAACGTCACCTTACGTACATATCTGAATTTACAACCGACATACAACATGTCTCGGGCAAAGACAACCTGGTGGCGGATTGTCTCTTCCGCGCCCAGCTCCACGCAGTACACCTGGGAGTTGACTAT
The DNA here is from genome assembly GCF_052327205.1 of Somniosus microcephalus. Classification (NCBI taxonomy): domain Eukaryota; kingdom Metazoa; phylum Chordata; class Chondrichthyes; order Squaliformes; family Somniosidae; genus Somniosus; species Somniosus microcephalus. Next base: position 184,078,601 of record NC_140991.1, read on the forward strand.
GTTGGTTTGGCAAAAGAACAGAAGGCAGACCCTGAAGTGCAGGCATACCGGACCGCACCTTCCAGCTTACAAGTGGCTGATGTCAGTTTCCAGGCCGCAGGGACCACACTCCTGTGTGACATCTCGATGGGCGTCCCACGTCCAACCGTTCCAGTCGAATGGCGCAGGAGAATTTTCGACACTATCCACAGGTTGTCACACCCTGGCATGAGAGCGTCACAACGACCCATGGCAAAGAAATTCGTCTGGAAGGGCATGCATCTCGACGTCCGTGACTGGACCAATACCTGCGTGAGTTGCCAGAAGTCCAAGATACAACGCCATGTTAAGGCCCCAGTCACCACTTTTCTGGTTCCGGAGCGTCGATTCGACCATGTGCACGTAGACCTGGTTGGTCCTCTCCCTTCCTCTCGCGGGTACACTCACCTCCTCACCGTGGTAGACCACACCACCAGGTGGCCAGAGGCAATTCCTTTGGTTGCCACCACAGCGGCAGACGTCTCCAGACCCTTCATCTCATCGTGGGTAGCTCGGTTCGGGGTATCGGCTGACATCTCCTCTGAGCAGGGGCCTCAATTTACCTCTGAGCTTTGGAACGCCGTAGATCAAGGTTTGGGCACCAAACTTCATCGTACCACCGCCTACCATCCACAGGCGAGCGGTCTGTGTGAAAGATTCCACAGGTCCCTTAAAGCCGCACTGCGTGCTAGTCTCCGTGGGCCTAGTTGGGTGGACAGGCTCCCTTGGGTGCTGCTAGGTCTTCGCACGGCGCCTAAGGACGACTTGCATTCTTCTTCAGCAGAGCTGGTTTACGGCCAACCACTCAGAGTGCCTGGCGATTTTCTTCCGCCTCACACGGAACCCTGGTCCCCAGCTCAGCAGCTCGTCAGCCACCAGGAAGTGGCTAGGAATTTCATCCCAGTGCCTACGTCGCATCATGACCTGCAGCGCTCCCATGTCCCAGTGGATCTTATGAGCGCAGAATACGTGTTCATTCGGCAGGATGCTCGCAAAAACCCGCTCAAACCGCCTTACACAGGTCCGTTCCGCGTCATCTCGTGAGGTGACAAGTCCTTCACAGTCGACGTCGGCGGTAAGCCTGACCACATCTCCATCGACCGGTTGAAACCGGTGCATCTGGATCTGAGCGAACCAGTCGTCACCGCTCAGCCGCCTTGTCGTGGTCGTCCACCGTCGGCTGCCGGTCCAGTACAGCCACAGTCATCCGCCGAGTCGCCAGTGCCCGCCTCACCGGGTTGACCACAGCCGGTCTCTTCTTCTCCTCCTCCTGTGGCGTCGTCTCAACCACAGCCAACGGCCAGTTCGTCTTCTAGCGCTCCGTTCCAGCTGCCAGGGTATCGCAGTCGGTCGGACAGACTCGTCAGGCCCCCTTCTCACCTTACCTTTTCTGTTTAAAGCAATTCTGGGGGGGCGCATGTGGCGGAACCACCAGAGGATTACGGACAATTGTATATAATTCCTTTTACAGCAATGTAGTACAGCTGGGGGCTGCACCTTTAATGTATCTGTTAACTGTACTAGGGCTTCTTTCCTGTACTCCGCGTGATGACGTCATGCCATCTGTCACGTGATCTCTCAACGGCAGGAAGAACGTGATGACGTCATGACGTCAGAGCTCGGAACCTTCTAGCAGTAGAGCTCGGAACCTGCTAGCAGTTGAGCTCGGAACCTGCTGGCAGTTGAGCTCGGAACCTTCTAGTTGTTTCCAGAGAGGCTTTCAAGCAGACCAGACCTATTTGCATTGTATCCTACAGTTTCCTGTACAGCTTCATTTGTTCATTAAATTTTATTGTTTTTGATTTTCTGAGTCGATCTCAATTCTTCGGCTAGGAACCCCAGTTCCTACACTGTAATCAATGCTCCAAAGCCACAGAACGTGTCTGAGTTTAGATCTTTCCTTGGAGTGGTCCAGTACTACGCACATTTCTTACCTGAGTTAGCTACCATGTTAGCTCCATTACACGAGCTCCTCAAGAAGGATGTCCAGTGGAAGTGGACAAAAGCGCAACAGGAAGCTTACGACGCTTGTAAGAGAAGTCTCTCTAGTGATGCTCTACTTGTGCACTACAACACAGAGCGTGAGCTTAAGTTAGTGTGTGATGCTTCTAGCTATGGTGTGGGAGCTGTCATAAGCCACGTAATGGTTATCAGCTAAGAGAAACCAATCACGTTCACATCGCGAAACCTCACAAAGAGTGAAAGAAACTACACGCAAATTGAAAAGGAAGCACTCGCCATAGTGTTTGGAATCAAGAAATTCCAACAGTTCCTGATCGGCAGAAAGTTTACCCTGAAAACCGAACACAAACCGCTCCTAGCAATATTGGGGCCCAAATCTGCCATCCCTGCAATGGCCGCATCAAGAATGCAACCTTGGGCAGTGTTGTTATTACAATATGACTACACGATTGAATATCGCACTTCAAAGCAAAATGCAATCGCAGATGCCTTGTCCAGATTGCCACATGAGGACTCGTGTGTTGGGAGTGAAGGTGTTATTTTCACGCTGGGTGCAATTGACAAAGGCTTTCCCTTGAATGCAACTGAGATTGCAGATGAGACTCAAAAGGACTTGTACTGAAAAGAGGGTATGAAAACACCGTGAATGGATGGACTGGTCAGTGTATGGACACAGTTGAAACCATTCCTTAACCGTCATACTGAATTGTCTTGTGAGCAAGGTTGTATCAAGTGGGGAAACAGAGTGGTGGTACCTACTTCAGTAAGGAGATCAGGAAGGCTCTGCAAATCTGTTATTAAACTGGATATGTAGTTCATTTTAAAAAATGCCAAGAGTTTTTGTTATGTGGTACATGTAATGCTGAGAAAGGTGGGACCATAGTTTTGTTGTATTTGAGAGGGGAACATGTACATTTTTTTAAGGGGAAAGCAGTGTTTGTCACATGGTTTAGTATGAGCATGCTCAGTTCGCTCTGGTCGAGTAAAGCAAGCTCATGAACTAGCGACTCACCCCGTCTCTGTCCTTCGTTTGTTTTACCCACATATATTACAGGTAGAGAAAGAAGATTTCAGCCCAGGTCCCACTTCTGATCACTAACCAGCAGCGCCATAAGAGGCCGGGATCCGGTGAGGCTGGGATGCTCTTCATGGTTTGAAACATACCAGCACTCAACGTCTAGGACTGGCCCTTATAGAGGACTAGCTGAAGTGCCCGGTGGTGCCGAGGCTTTTTCGAGGGCATGTTGTTGTTGGAAGAGAGAGAGAGAGCGAGTGGGGGGAAGAGAGAGAGCGAGTGGGGGGAAGAGAGAGAGCGAGTGGGGGGAAGAGAGAGAGAGCGACTGGGGGGAAGAGAGAGAGCGACTGGGGGGAAGAGAGAGCGCGACGAGGGAAGAGAGAGTGCGACTGGGGGGAAGAGAGAGAGCGACTGGAGGGAAGAGAGAGAGCAACTGGGGGGAAGGGAGGGCGGGGAGGGCAGGGAGGGGGAGGGAGGGCAGGGAGGGGGAGGGCAGGGAGGGGGAGGGAGGGCAGGGGGGGAGGGAGGGCAGGGGCGGAGGAGGGGGAGGGGAGGAGGGGGGAGGGGAGGGGGGTGAGGAGGGGGAGGGAGTGGGGGAGAGAAGGGGGAGCGGGGGAGAGAAGGGGAGAGAAGGGGAGCGGGGGAGAGAAGGGGGGGAGAGAAGGGGGGAGGGGGAGAGAAGGGGTGGAGGGGGGAGGGGTGAGAGAGGGGGGAGGGGGGAAGGGGAGAGAAGGGGGGAGGGGGGAGGGGGGAGAGAAGGGGGGAGGGGGAGGGGGAGAGAAGGGGGGAGGGGGGAGAGAAGGGGGGAGGGGGAGGGGGAGAGAAGGGGGGAGGGGGAGGGGGGAGAGAAGGGGGAGGGGGAGGGGGAGAGAAGGGGGGGAGGGGGGAGAGGGGAGAGAAGGGGGGAGGGGGGAGAGAAGGGGGAGGGGGAGGGGGGAGGGGGGAGAGAAGGGGGAGGGGAGGGGGGAGGGGAGAGAAGGGGGGGAGGGGCGAGAGAAGGGGGGGAGGGGGGAGAGAAGGGGAGGGGAGAGAGACAGAGGGAAGGAGAGAGAGAGGGCGAGTGGCCTGCGGCCGCAAATGGAGCCAAGCCCCGAGAACAGGCGTGAGGCAGCTTGAGGCTGAGAGACGGCCACGCCCGGTTGCCGGGGTAACCCTTCCCCCCCTTCCGAGCCCCCGTCCTCCCGAGCACCGGCCGAGCCGCCCCGCCCCGCACTCCCGAGTGCCCCGCTCTCCGAGCCCCGGCCGCCCCGCATTCCCGAGAGCCCACTCTCCGAGCCCCAGCCGCCCAGCCCCGCACTCCCGAGAGCCCCGCCCAACTGCCCCGCTCTCCGAGCCCCGGCCGCCCCGCCCCGCACTCCCAAGAGCCCCGCTCTCCGAGCCCCGCACCCCCGGCCGAGCCGGCTTGAAGTCCGCCAATTGCGGCTGTGAGAGACGGCCGCGGGCCCGGTTGCCGGGGTAACCCTTCCCGCTCACCAAGCCCCGCCCGAGATCCGCACTCCTGAGAGCCCCGCCCCCCCGCCCGAGCTGAGCGGGGAGCAGAGAGAGACGCCGCGTCTCAGCTGCTCCTGCTGCGCGCGCACCCTGACCCTCGTGACCCTCGTGGCTGACGCCGTTGCCCGGGTAACGTGACACCGGGGTGTGGGGGGGGCGTGAGGTGCTTAGCAGAAGCCGTGGGACAATTACCTAGCTCGGGCCTGGCTGGGCAAGAAAGGCCCAGGCTTTGAGGCCTAACAAAAACGGGGAAAGGTAGGAAAAAGTATCTTCAGGTTAGAGAAAATATTTACAAATGAATGAAGTTTTTTTTAAAACAATTTAATAAAAGCAATTTTATTTTGCTGGAAATGTATATTTGAAAAGAAAGACGCAGAAAGCAGGAAAAAGAATGGAAGCAAGATGGCGGCTACTCACCTCGGTTCAGAACGATAAGGCCCGCCCACACACGCACCGATTGGTCGACCGTCAGGTCACCAAAGCGTAGGATTGGACAATCGTCCCGTCACTCGACCGTAGGAGGGCCCGGCCGCACGCGCCAGCAACCCGGCGTACGATTGGCTGACCTCGAGGTCACTCTGTCACTAATGAGCGGATAATGAGATGCTAATGAGCGGAATGTTGAAGGTTTTTCGGATACCGCAGGCGCGATTTTCGTCCGGCCGAAACGTAAATACGCTTACCAGCGTTTCGGAAAGGTGAGCTTTTTTTCGACGTAACGCACAGCGTAGGTACGCTCTGTAACTTTCGAGCGCATAGCCGGACAGACGCACACCCGAGGACAGACAGAAGGACAGACAGAAGGACAGACAGATCGACTCCTTTATATATATAGACTAGCTGGAGTGCCAGCGGTGCCGAGGCGAGGGCATGTTGTTGGAAGAGAGAGAGAGAGGAGAGAGAGCGACTGGGGGGGAAGAGAGAGAGCGACTGGGGGGGAAGAGAGAGAGAGCGACTGGGGAGGAAGAGAGAGAGAGCGACTGGGGGGAAGAGAGAGAGCGACTGTGGGGGAAGAGAGAGAGCGACTGGGGGGAAGAGAGCGACTGGGGGAAGAGAGAGAGCGACTGGGGGGAAGAGAGAGAGCGACTGGGGGGAAGAGAGAGAGTGACTGGGGGGAAGAGGGTGGGGGGAAGAGGGGGGAAAGAGGGGGCGAAAGAAGAGGGGGGAATGGGAGGGGGGGAAAGAGGGGGAAGGGGAGGGGGAAAAGAGGGGGAAGGGGAGGGGGGAAAGGGGGGGAAGGGGAGGGGGAAAAGGGAGGGGGGAAGGGCAGGGGGGGAAGAAGGGAGGGGAGGGGGGAAGGGGAGGGGGGGAAGGGGAGGGGGGAAGGGGAGGGGGAAGGGGAGGGGGTGGAGGGGAGGAGGGAGGAGGGGGGGAGGGGAGGAGGGAGGGGAGGGGAGGAGGGAGGGAGGGGGGAGAGTCCTCGAGCCCCCTGATCTCCCGAGCCCCGCCCCCCCATCACCCGAGCCCCGGCCCCCCCTCACCCGAGCCTCGCCCCCATCACCCGAGCCCCGCCCCCCGATCTCCCGAGCCCCGCCCCCCTGATCTCCGGAGCCCCGCCCCCCCGGATCTCCAGAGCCCCGCCCCCCGAATCTCCGGAGCCCCGCCCCCCCGATACCCGCCCCCCCTGATCTCCCGAGCCCCGCCCCCCCAATCTCCGGAGCCCCCACCCCCGAGCCCCGCCCCCCCGATCTCCCGAGCCCCGCCCCCCCCGATCTCCATTGCCCCGCCCCCCCATCTCCCGAGGTCCCGCCCCGCGATCTCCGATGTCCCGCCCCGCGATCTCCCGATGTCCCGCTCCGCGATGTCGCGAGCCCCGCCCCCCGCCCCCGCCCTCCCGAGCACCGCCCTCCCGAGCACCGGCCTCCCGCTCTCCGGAGCCCCGCCCTCCCGAGCTGGCTTCAAGACCGCCGATGGCGGCTCAGAGACGGCCGGCGGGCCCGGTTGCCGGGGTAACCCTTCTCGCTCTCCAAGCCGATTGCGGCTGTGAGACACGGCCGGCGGGCCTGGTTGCCGGGGGTAACCCTTGCCGCTCTCTAAGCCCCGCCCGAGATCCGCACTCCCGAGAGCCCCGCCCCCCCGCCCGAGCCGAGCGGGGAACAGAGAGAGACGCTGCGACTCAGCTGCTCCTGCTGAGCGCGCACCCTTTAGTAAGGTAACGGCGCTCGGCTGAGGCCCGCCCCTCCAGCCTTCACAAAGATGGCGGCGATCGGGGGCCGCTTGTTGACTGGGCCGGGAGGTGCCTAGCTCGGGCGTGGGTGCGGAGGAGAGGCCGAGGCTTCGAGGACTACCTGGAAAAACGGGAAAGGTAGGAAAATTAATGAGATTAGATAAAAGATTTAGAAAGTAATTAACTTTTTTTTAAAAGAATTTGTGTTTTAAAAGGAATGTTTTTTGAAAGACGCAGAAAGCGGGAAAAAGAAAGGAAAAGTTGGAATCAAGATGGTGGCGACTCACCTCGGTTCAGAACGATAAGGCCCGCCCACACACGCACCGATTGGTCGACCGTCATGTCACCAAAGCGTAGGATTGGTCAATCGTCCCGTCACTCGACCGTAGGAGGGCCCGGCTGCACGCGCCAGGAACCTGGCGTACAATTGGTCGACCTCGAGGTCACTCTGTCGCTAATGAGCGGATAATGAGATGCTAATGAGCGGAATTTTGAAGGTTTTTCGGATACCGCGGGCGCAATTTTTGTCCGGCCAAAACGTAAATACGCTTACCATCGTTTTGGAACGGTGAGCTTTCTTTCGACGTAATGCACGCGTAGGTGCGCTCTGTAACTTTCGAGCGCATAGCCGGACAGACGCACACCCGAGACAGACAGAAGGACAGACAGATAGACAGACAGACAGATAGACAGAAGTATCCGTTTATATATATAGACCAGCTGAAGTGCCCGGCGGTGCCGAGGGTCTTTTGAGGGCATGTTGTTGTTGGAAGAGAGCAGATAGAGCGCGACTGTGGGGGGGGGAGAGAGAGAGAGCGCGACTGGGGCGGGAGAGAGAGAGAGCGTGACTGGGGGGAAGAGAGAGAGCGACTGGGGGGGAAGAGAGAGAGCGACTGGGGGGGGTGGAAGAGAGAGAGCGACTGGGGGGAAGAGAGAGAGCGACTGGGGGGAAGAGAGCGAGTGACTGGGGGGGAAGAGAGAGAGCGACTGGGGGGAAGAGAGAGAGCGACTGGGGGGAAGTGAGAGCGACTGGGGGAAAGAGAGAGAGCGACTGGGGGGAAGAGAGAGAGCGACTGGGGGAAGAGAGAGAGCGACTGGGGGAAGAGAGCGACTGGGGGGTAGAGAGAGCGATTGGGGGGAAGAGAGAGAGCGACTGGGGGGGGAAGAGAGCGACTGGGGAGGAAGAGAGAGAGCGACAGGGGGGGGAAGAGAGAGAGTGACTGGGGGGAAGAGGGTGGGGGAGAAGGGGGGGAAGAGGGGGGAAAGAAGAGGGGGGAATGGGAGGGGGGAAAGAGGGGGGAAGGGGAGGGGGGAAAAGAGGGGGGAAGGGGAGGGGGGAAAGGGGGGAAGGGAGGGGGAAAAGGGGAGGGGGAAGGGCAGGGGGGGAAGAAGGGGAGGGAGGGGGGAAGGGGAGGGGGGGAAGGGGAGGGAGGGAAGGGAGGGGGAAGGGGAGGGGGGAAGGGGAGGGGGTGGAGGGGAGGAGGGCAGGAGGGGGGGAGGGGAGGAGGGAGGGGAGGGGAGGAGGGGAGGAGGGGGAGAGTCCTCGAGCCCCCTGATCTCCCGAGCCCCGCCCCCCCATCACCCGAGCCCCGGCCCCCCCCTCACCCGAGCCTCGCCCCCATCACCCGAGCCCCGCCCCCCGATCTCCCGAGCCCCGCCCCCCTGATCTCCGGAGCCCCGCCCCCCCGGATCTCCAGAGCCCCGCCCCCCCGATACCCGCCCCCCCTGATCTCCCGAGCCCCGCCCCCCCAATCTCCGGAGCCCCACCCCCCGAGCCCCGCCCCCCCGATCTCCCGAGCCCCGCCCCCCCCGATCTCCATTGCCCCGCCCCCCCATCTCCCGAGGTCCCGCCCCGCGATCTCCCGATGTCCCGCCCCGCGATCTCCCGATGTCCCGCTCCGCGATGTCGCGAGCCCCGCCCCCCGCCCCCGCCCTCCCGAGCACCGCCCTCCCGAGCACCGGCCTCCCGCTCTCCGGAGCCCCGCCCTCCCGAGCTGGCTTCAAGACCGCCGATGGCGGCTCAGAGACGGCCGGCGGGCCCGGTTGCCGGGGTAACACTTCTCGCTCTCCAAGCCGATTGCGGCTGTGAGACACGGCCGGCGGGCCTGGTTGCCGGGGGTAACCCTTGCCGCTCTCTAAGCCCCGCCCGAGATCCGCACTCCCGAGAGCCCCACCCCCCGCCCGAGCCGAGCGGGGAACAGAGAGAGACGCTGCGACTCAGCTGCTCCTGCTGAGCGCACACCCTTTAGTAAGGTAACGGCGCTCGGCTGAGGCCCGCCCCTCCAGCCTTCACAAAGATGGCGGCGATCGGGGGCCGCTTGTTGACTGGGGCCGGGAGGTGCCTAGCTCGGGCGTGGGTGCGGAGGAGAGGCCGAGGCTTCGAGGACTACCTGGAAAAACGGGGAAAGGTAGGAAAATTAATGAGATTAGATAAAAGATTTAGAAAGTAATTAACTTTTTTAAAAAGAATTTGTGTTTTAAAAGGAATGTTTTTTTGAAAGACGCAGAAAGCGGGAAAAAGAAAGGAAAAGTTTGGAATCAAGATGGTGGCGACTCACTCGGTTCAGAACGATAAGGCCCGCCCACACACGCACCGATTGGTCGACCGTCATGTCACCAAAGCGTAGGATTGGTCAATCGTCCCGTCACTCGACCGTAGGAGGGCCCGGCTGCAC
>NC_140991.1:184088428-184106515 GCF_052327205.1 Somniosus microcephalus
AAACCCCTTACCCCAACTCCTCTTTCGCCCCTACTCCCCTACCCCCCGCACCCCAACTCCTCTTTCACCCCTACTCTCCAACCCCCATCACCCTAACTCCTCTTCACCCCTACTCTCCATCCCCCCTCACCCCAACTCCACTTTCACCCCTACTCTACAATCACCCTCACCCCAACTCCTCCTTCACCCCTACTCTCCAAACCCCCTCACCCCAACCCTCTTTCACCCTACTCTCCAACTCCCCTCACCCCATCACCTCTTTCACCCCTACTCTCCAACCCCCTCACACCAACTCCTCTTTCACCCCTACTCTCCAAACCCCCTCACCCCAACCCCTCTTTCACCCCTACTCTCCAACCCCCCTCACCCCCAACTCCTCTTTCACCCCTACTCTCCAACCCCCCTCACCCCAACTCCTCTTTCACCCCTACTCTCCAACCCCCTCACCCCAACTCCTCCTTCACCCCTACTCTCCCACCCCCCTCACCCGAACTCCTCTTTCACCCTTACTCTCCAACCCCCTTCACCCCAACTCGTCTTACACCCCTACTCTCCAAACTCCCTCACCCCAACTCCTCTTTCACCCCTACTCACCAACCCCCCTCACCCCTACTCCTCTTTCACCCGTACTCTCCAACCCCCTTCACCCCAACTCCTCTTTCACCCGTACTCTCCAACCCCCCTTACCCCAACTCCTCTTTCACTCCTACTCTCCAACCCCCTCACCCGAACTCCTCTTTCACCCCTGCTCTCCAACCCCCCTCAACCCAACTCCCCTTTCACCTCTACTCTCCAACCCCCTCACCCCAGCTCCTCTTTCACCCCTACTCTCCCCAACCCCCCTCACCCCAACTCCTCTTTCACCCCTACTCTCCAACCCCCCTCACCCCAACTCCTCTTTCACCCCTACTCTCCAATCCCCGTCATCCCAACTCCTCTTTCACCCCTACACTCCTACCGCTCGCCCGAAATCCTCTTCACCCATACTCAACCCCTCACCCAAGTCCTCTTCACCCTAATCTCCAACTCACTCCCACCCCAACTCCTTCACACCTACTCTCCAACCCTCACCACAACTCCTCTTCACCCCTACTCTCCAACTCCCTCACCCCAACTCTCTTTCACCCCTACTCTCCAACCCCTCACCCCAACTCCTCTTTCACCGCGACTCTCCAATCCCCCCCTCACCCCAACACCTCTTTCACCCCTACTCTCCAACCCCACTCACCCCAACACCTCTTTTACCCCTACTCTCCAACCCCCTCACCCCAACTCCTCTTTCACCCCTACTCTCCAATCACCCTCACCCCAACTCCTCTTTCACCCCTAATCTCCAAACCCCCTCACCCCAACTCCTCTTTCACCCCTACTCTCCAAACCTCCTCATCCCAACTCCTCTTTCACCCCTACACTCCTACCCCTCGCCCCAACTCCTCTTTCACCCATACTCTCCAACCCCCTCACCCCAAGTCCTCTTTCACCCCTACTCTCCAAACTCCCTTACCCCAACTCCTTCACACCTACTCTCCAATCCCTCACCACAACTCCTCTTCACCCCTAATCTCCAACCCCCTCACCCCAACTCCTCCTTCACCCCTACTCTCCAACCCCCTCACCCCAACTCCTCTTCACCGCTACTCTCCAACCCCCCCTCACCCCAACACCTCTTCACCCCTACTCTCCAACCCCCCTCACCCCAACTCCTCTTCACCCCTACTCTCCAACCCCCTCACCCCAACTCCTCTTTCACCCCTACTCTCCAATCACCCTCACCCCAACTCCTCTTCACCCCGAATCTCCAACCCCCCTCACCCCAACCCCTCTTTCACCCCTACTCTCCAAACCTCCTCACCCCAACTCCTCTTTCACCCCTACTCTCCTACCCCACTCACCCCAACTCCTCTTTCACCCCTACTCTCCAAGCCCCCTCACCCCAACTCCTCTTTCAAGCCTACTCTCCAACCCCCACACCCCAATTCCTCTTTCACCCCTACTCTCCAACCCCTCACCCCAACTCCTCTTCACCCCTACTCTCCAACCCCCCTCACCCCAACTCCTCTTCACCCCTACTCTCCAACCCCCCTCACCCCAACTCCCCTTTCACCCATACTCTCCAACCCCCTCACCCCAACTTCTCTTCACCCCTACTCTCCAACCCCCCTCACCCCAACTCCTCTTTCACCCTACTCTCCAACCCCCCTCACCCCAACTCCCCTTTCACCCATACTCTCCAACCCCCTTCACCCCAACTCCTCTTCACCCCTACTCTCCAACCCCCCTCACCCCAACTCCCCTTTCACCCATACTCTCCAACCCCCTCACCCCAACTTCTCTTTCACCGCAACTCTCCAACACCCCTCACCCCAACAACTCTTTCACCCCTACTCTCCACCCCCCTCACCCCAACTCCAGTTTCAACCCTACTCTCCAAACCCTCACCCCAACTCCTCTTTCAACCATACTCTCCAACCCCCTCACCCCAACTCCTCTTCACCCCTAATCTCCAACCAACCTCACCCCAACCCCTCTTTACCCCTACTCTCCAAACCCCCTCACCACAGCTCCTCCTTCACCCCAACTCTCCAACACCCTCACCCCAACTCCTCTTTCACCCTACTCTCCAACCCCCCTCACCCCAACTCCTCTCACCAACCCCCTCACCCCAACTCTTCTTTCACCCCTACTCTCCAACCCCCCTCACCCCAACTCCTCTATCACCCCAAATCACCAACCCCCCTCACCCCAACTCCTCCTTCACACCTACTCTCCTACCCCCCTCACCCTAACTCCTCTTTCATCCCTACTCCCCAACCCCCTCACCCCAACTCCTCTTTCACCCCTACTCTCCAACTCCCTCACCCCAACTCCTCTTTCACCCCTTCTCTCCAACCCCCCTCACCCCAACTCCTTTCACCACTACTCTCCAACCCCCCTCACCCCAACTCCTCTTTCACCCCTACTCTCCAACCCCCCTCACCCCAACTCCTCTTGCACCCCTACTCTCCAAACCCCCTCACCCCAACTCCTCTTTCACCCCTAATCTCCAACCAACCTCACCCCAACTCCTCTTTCACCCCTACTCTCCAACCCCCCTCAACCCAACTACTCTTTCACCCTTACTCTCCAACCCCCTTCACCCCAACTCGTCTTTCACCCCTACTCTCCAAACCCCCTCACCCCAACTCCTCTTTCACCCCTACTCTCCATACCCCTCACCCCAACTCCTCTTTCACCCGTACTCTCCAACCCCCATCACCTCAACTCCTCTTTCACTCCTACTCTCCAACCCCCCTCACCCCAACTCCGCTTTCACCCCTACTCTCCAACCCCCCTCACCCCAACTCCTCTTTCACCCCGACTCTCCAAACCGCTCACCCCAACTCCTCTTTCAACCCGACTCTCCAAACCCCCTCACCCCAACTCCTCTTTCACCCCTACTCTCCAACCCCCCTCACCCCAACTCGTCTTTCACTCATACTCTCCAACCCCCTTCACACCAACTCCTCTTTCACACCTACTCTCCAACCCCCCTCACCCCAACTCCTCCTTCACCCGTACACTCCAACCCCCCTCACCCCAACTCCTCTATCACCCCTACTCCCCAACATCCCCTCACCCCAACTCCTCTTTCACCCCTACTCTCCAACATCCCCTCACCCCAACTCCTCTTTCACCAGTACGCTCCAACCCCCTCACCCCAACTCCTCTTTCACCACTACTCTCCAACCCCTCACACCAACTCCTCTTTCACCCCTACTCTCCAATCCCCTCACCCCAACTCCTCTTTCACACCTACTCTCCAACCCCCTCACCCCAGCTCCTCTTTCACCCCTACTCTCCAACCCCCCTCACCCCAAATCCTCTTTCACCCCTACTCTCCAACCCCCCTCACCCCAACTCCGCTTTCACCCCTACTCTCCAATCCCCCTCATCCCAACTCCTCTTTCACCCCTACACTCCTACCCCCTCGCCCCAACTCCTCTTTCACCCCTACTCTCCCACCCCCTCACCCAACTCCTCTTTCACCCCTACTCTCCAAACCCCCTCACCCCAACTCCTTTCACACCTACACTCCAACCGCTCACCCCAACTCCTCTTTCACCCCTACTCTCCAACCCCCTCACCCCAACTCCTCTTTCACCCCTACTCTCCAACCCCCTCACCCCAACTCCTCTTTCACCGTTACTCTCCAACCACCCCTCACCCCAACTGCTCTTTCACCCCTACTCTCCAAACGCCATCACCCCAACTCCTCTTTCACCCCTACTCTCCAACCCCCCTCACCCCAACTCTTCTTTCACCCCTACTCTCCAATCCCCCTCAACCCAACTCCTCTTTCACCCCTGCACTTCTACCCCCTCGCCCCAACTCCTCTTTCACCCCTACTCTCCAAACCCCCTCACCACAACTCCTTTCACAACTACACTCCAACCCCTCACCCCGACTCCTCTTTCACCCCTACTCTCCCACCCCCTCACCCAACTCCTCTATCACTCCTACTCTCCAACCCCCTCACCCCAACTCCTCTTTCACCCCTACTCTCCAACCCCCTCACCCCAACTCCTCTTTCACCCCTACTCTCCAACCCCCTCACCCCAGCTCCTCTTTCACCGTTACTCTCCAACCCCCCTCACCCCAACTGCTCTTTCACCCCTACTCTCCAAACGCCATCACGCTAACTCCTCTTTCACCCCTACTCTCCAAACCCCTCACCCCAACTCCTCTTTCACCCCTACTCTCCAACCCCCCTCACCCCAACTCCTCCTTCACCCCTACTCTCCAACCCCCCTCACCTGAACTCCTCTTTCACCCTTACTCTCCAACCCCCTTCACCCCAACTCGTCTTTCACCCCTACTCTCCAAACCCCCTCACCCCAACTCCTCTTTCACCCCTACTCTCCATACCCCTCACCCCAACTCCTCTTTCACCCGTACTCTCCAACCCCCTTCACCCCAACTCCTCTTTCACCCCTACTCTCCAACCCCCCTCACCCCAACTCCGCTTTCACCCCTACTCTCCAACCCCCCTCACCCCAACTCCTCTTTCACCCCTACTCTCCAACCCCCCTTACCCCAACTCCTCTTTCACCCCTACTCTCCAACCCCCCTCACCCCAACTCCTCTTTCACACCGACTCTCCAAACCGCTCACCCCAACTCCTATTTCAACCCTACTCTCCAACCCCCCTCACCCCAACTCCTCTTTCTCCCCTGCTCTCCAACCCCCCTCACCCCAACTCGTCTTTCACCCCTACTCTCCAACCCCCTTCACACCAACTCTTCTTTCACACCTACTCTCCAACCCCCCTCACCCCAACTCCTCCTTCACACCTACACTCCAACCCCCCTCACCCCAACTCCTCTATCACCCCTACTCTCCAACATCCCCTCACCCCAACTCCTCTTTCACCCCTACTCTCCAACCCCCTCACCCCAACTCCTCTTTCACCCCTACTCTCCAATCCCCTCACCCCAACTCCTCTTTCACCCCTACTCTCCAACGCCCTCACCCCAGCTCCTTTTTCACCCCTACTCTCCAACCCCCCTCACCCCAACTCCTCTTTCACCCCATTCTCCAACCCCCCTCACCCCAACTCTTCTTTCACCCCTACTCTCCAATCCCCCTCATCCCAACTCCTCTTTCACCCCGACACTTCTACCCCCTCGCCCCAACTCCTCTTTCACCCCTACTCTCCAAACCCCCTCACCCCAACTCCTTTCACACCTACACTCCAACCCCTCACCCCGACTCCTCTTTCACCCCTACTCTCCCACCCCCTCACCCAACTCCTCTATCACTCCTACTCTCCAACCCCCTCACCCCAACTCCTCTTTCCCCCCTACTCTCCAACCCCCTCACCCCAGCTCCTCTTTCACCGTTACTCTCCAACCCCCCTCACCCCAATTGCTCTTTCACCCCTACTCTCCAAACGCCATCACGCTAACTCCTCTTTCACCCCCACTCTCCAACCCCCCTCACCCCAACTCCTCTTTCACCCCTACTCTCCAACCCCCCTCACCCCAACTCCTCTTTCACCCCTACTCTCCAAACCCCCTCACCCCAACTCCTCTTTCACCCCTACTCTCCATCACCCTCATCCCAACTCCTCTTTCACCCCTACTCTTCAAACCCCCTCACCCCAACTCCTCTTTCACCCCTACTCTCTAAACCCCTTACCCCAACTCCTCTTTCGCCCCTACTCCCCTACCCCCCGCACCCCAACTCCTCTTTCACCCCTACTCTCCAACCCCCATCACCCTAACTCCTCTTTCACCCCTACTCTCCATCCCCCCTCACCCCAACTCCACTTTCACCCCTACTCTACAATCACCCTCACCCCAACTCCTCCTTCACCCCTACTCTCCAAACCCCCCTCACCCCAACTCCTCTTTCACCCTACTCTCCAACTCCCCTCACCCCATCACCTCTTTCACCCCTACTCTCCAACCCCCTCACACCAACTCCTCTTTCACCCCTACTCTCCAAACCCCCTCACCCCAACCCCTCTTTCACCCCTACTCTCCAACCCCCCTCACCCCAACTCCTCTTTCACCCCTACTCTCCAACCCCCCTCACCCCAACTCCTCTTTCACCCCTACTCTCCAACCCCCTCACCCCAACTCCTCCTTCACCCCTACTCTCCCACCCCCCTCACCCGAACTCCTCTTTCACCCTTACTCTCCAACCCCCTTCACCCCAACTCGTCTTACACCCCTACTCTCCAAACTCCCTCACCCCAACTCCTCTTTCACCCCTACTCACCAACCCCCCTCACCCCTACTCCTCTTTCACCCGTACTCTCCAACCCCCTTCACCCCAACTCCTCTTTCACCCGTACTCTCCAACCCCCCTTACCCCAACTCCTCTTTCACTCCTACTCTCCAACCCCCTCACCCGAACTCCTCTTTCACCCCTGCTCTCCAACCCCCCTCAACCCAACTCCCCTTTCACCTCTACTCTCCAACCCCCTCACCCCAGCTCCTCTTTCACCCCTACTCTCCAACCCCCCTCACCCCAACTCCTCTTTCACCCCTACACTCCAACCCCCCTCACCCCAACTCCTCTTTCACCCCTACTCTCCAATCCCCGTCATCCCAACTCCTCTTTCACCCCTACACTCCTACCGCTCGCCCGAAATCCTCTTTCACCCATACTCTCCAACCCCCTCACCCCAAGTCCTCTTTCACCCCTAATCTCCAAACTCCCTCACCCCAACTCCTTTCACACCTACTCTCCAACCCCTCACCACAACTCCTCTTTCACCCCTACTCTCCAACTCCCTCACCCCAACTCCTCTTTCACCCCTACTCTCCAACCCCCTCACCCCAACTCCTCTTTCACCGCGACTCTCCAATCCCCCCCTCACCCCAACACCTCTTTCACCCCTACTCTCCAACCCCACTCACCCCAACACCTCTTTTACCCCTACTCTCCAACCCCCTCACCCCAACTCCTCTTTCACCCCTACTCTCCAATCACCCTCACCCCAACTCCTCTTTCACCCCTAATCTCCAAACCCCCTCACCCCAACTCCTCTTTCACCCCTACTCTCCAAACCTCCTCATCCCAACTCCTCTTTCACCCCTACACTCCTACCCCTCGCCCCAACTCCTCTTTCACCCATACTCTCCAACCCCCTCACCCCAAGTCCTCTTTCACCCCTACTCTCCAAACTCCCTTACCCCAACTCCTTTCACACCTACTCTCCAATCCCTCACCACAACTCCTCTTTCACCCCTAATCTCCAACCCCCTCACCCCAACTCCTCCTTCACCCCTACTCTCCAACCCCCTCACCCCAACTCCTCTTTCACCGCTACTCTCCAACCCCCCCTCACCCCAACACCTCTTTCACCCCTACTCTCCAACCCCCCTCACCCCAACTCCTCTTTCACCCCTACTCTCCAACCCCCTCACCCCAACTCCTCTTTCACCCCTACTCTCCAATCACCCTCACCCCAACTCCTCTTTCACCCCGAATCTCCAACCCCCCTCACCCCAACCCCTCTTTCACCCCTACTCTCCAAACCTCCTCACCCCAACTCCTCTTTCACCCCTACTCTCCTACCCCACTCACCCCAACTCCTCTTTCACCCCTACTCTCCAAGCCCCCTCACCCCAACTCCTCTTTCAAGCCTACTCTCCAACCCCCACACCCCAATTCCTCTTTCACCCCTACTCTCCAACCCCTCACCCCAACTCCTCTTTCACCCCTACTCTCCAACCCCCCTCACCCCAACTCCTCTTTCACCCCTACTCTCCAACCCCCCTCACCCCAACTCCCCTTTCACCCATACTCTCCAACCCCCTCACCCCAACTTCTCTTTCACCCCTACTCTCCAACCCCCCTCACCCCAACTCCTCTTTCACCCCTACTCTCCAACCCCCCTCACCCCAACTCCCCTTTCACCCATACTCTCCAACCCCCTTCACCCCAACTCCTCTTTCACCCCTACTCTCCAACCCCCCTCACCCCAACTCCCCTTTCACCCATACTCTCCAACCCCCTCACCCCAACTTCTCTTTCACCGCTACTCTCCAACACCCCTCACCCCAACAACTCTTTCACCCCTACTCTCCAACCCCCCTCACCCCAACTCCAGTTTCAACCCTACTCTCCAAACCCTCACCCCAACTCCTCTTTCAACCATACTCTCCAACCCCCTCACCCCAACTCCTCTTTCACCCCTAATCTCCAACCAACCTCACCCCAACCCCTCTTTTACCCCTACTCTCCAAACCCCCTCACCACAGCTCCTCCTTCACCCCAACTCTCCAACACCCTCACCCCAACTCCTCTTTCACCCTACTCTCCAACCCCCCTCACCCCAACTCCTCTCACCAACCCCCTCACCCCAACTCTTCTTTCACCCCTACTCTCCAACCCCCCTCACCCCAACTCCTCTATCACCCCAAATCACCAACCCCCCTCACCCCAACTCCTCCTTCACACCTACTCTCCTACCCCCCTCACCCTAACTCCTCTTTCATCCCTACTCCCCAACCCCCTCACCCCAACTCCTCTTTCACCCCTACTCTCCAACTCCCTCACCCCAACTCCTCTTTCACCCCTTCTCTCCAACCCCCCTCACCCCAACTCCTTTCACCACTACTCTCCAACCCCCCTCACCCCAACTCCTCTTTCACCCCTACTCTCCAACCCCCCTCACCCCAACTCCTCTTGCACCCCTACTCTCCAAACCCCCTCACCCCAACTCCTCTTTCACCCCTAATCTCCAACCAACCTCACCCCAACTCCTCTTTCACCCCTACTCTCCAACCCCCCTCAACCCAACTACTCTTTCACCCTTACTCTCCAACCCCCTTCACCCCAACTCGTCTTTCACCCCTACTCTCCAAACCCCCTCACCCCAACTCCTCTTTCACCCCTACTCTCCATACCCCTCACCCCAACTCCTCTTTCACCCGTACTCTCCAACCCCCATCACCTCAACTCCTCTTTCACTCCTACTCTCCAACCCCCCTCACCCCAACTCCGCTTTCACCCCTACTCTCCAACCCCCCTCACCCCAACTCCTCTTTCACCCCGACTCTCCAAACCGCTCACCCCAACTCCTCTTTCAACCCGACTCTCCAAACCCCCTCACCCCAACTCCTCTTTCACCCCTACTCTCCAACCCCCCTCACCCCAACTCGTCTTTCACTCATACTCTCCAACCCCCTTCACACCAACTCCTCTTTCACACCTACTCTCCAACCCCCCTCACCCCAACTCCTCCTTCACCCGTACACTCCAACCCCCCTCACCCCAACTCCTCTATCACCCCTACTCCCCAACATCCCCTCACCCCAACTCCTCTTTCACCCCTACTCTCCAACATCCCCTCACCCCAACTCCTCTTTCACCAGTACGCTCCAACCCCCTCACCCCAACTCCTCTTTCACCACTACTCTCCAACCCCTCACACCAACTCCTCTTTCACCCCTACTCTCCAATCCCCTCACCCCAACTCCTCTTTCACACCTACTCTCCAACCCCCTCACCCCAGCTCCTCTTTCACCCCTACTCTCCAACCCCCCTCACCCCAAATCCTCTTTCACCCCTACTCTCCAACCCCCCTCACCCCAACTCCGCTTTCACCCCTACTCTCCAATCCCCCTCATCCCAACTCCTCTTTCACCCCTACACTCCTACCCCCTCGCCCCAACTCCTCTTTCACCCCTACTCTCCCACCCCCTCACCCAACTCCTCTTTCACCCCTACTCTCCAAACCCCCTCACCCCAACTCCTTTCACACCTACACTCCAACCGCTCACCCCAACTCCTCTTTCACCCCTACTCTCCAACCCCCTCACCCCAACTCCTCTTTCACCCCTACTCTCCAACCCCCTCACCCCAACTCCTCTTTCACCGTTACTCTCCAACCACCCCTCACCCCAACTGCTCTTTCACCCCTACTCTCCAAACGCCATCACCCCAACTCCTCTTTCACCCCTACTCTCCAACCCCCCTCTCCCCAACTCTTCTTTCACCCCTACTCTCCAATCCCCCTCAACCCAACTCCTCTTTCACCCCTGCACTTCTACCCCCTCGCCCCAAATCCTCTTTCACCCCTACTCTCCAAACCCCCTCACCCCAACTCCTTTCACAACTACACTCCAACCCCTCACCCCGACTCCTCTTTCACCCCTACTCTCCCACCCCCTCACCCAACTCCTCTATCACTCCTACTCTCCAACCCCCTCACCCCAACTCCTCTTTCACCCCTACTCTCCAACCCCCTCACCCCAGCTCCTCTTTCACCGTTACTCTCCAACCCCCCTCACCCCAACTGCTCTTTCACCCCTACTCTCCAAACGCCATCACGCTAACTCCTCTTTCACCCCTACTCTCCAAACCCCTCACCCCAACTCCTCTTTCACCCCTACTCTCCAACCCCCCTCACCCCAACTCCTCCTTCACCCCTACTCTCCAACCCCCCTCACCTGAACTCCTCTTTCACCCTTACTCTCCAACCCCCTTCACCCCAACTCGTCTTTCACCCCTACTCTCCAAACCCCCTCACCCCAACTCCTCTTTCACCCCTACTCTCCATACCCCTCACCCCAACTCCTCTTTCACCCGTACTCTCCAACCCCCTTCACCCCAACTCCTCTTTCACCCCTACTCTCCAACCCCCCTCACCCCAACTCCGCTTTCACCCCTACTCTCCAACCCCCCTCACCCCAACTCCTCTTTCACCCCTACTCTCCAACCCCCCTTACCCCAACTCCTCTTTCACCCCTACTCTCCAACCCCCCTCACCCCAACTCCTCTTTCACACCGACTCTCCAAACCGCTCACCCCAACTCCTATTTCAACCCTACTCTCCAACCCCCCTCACCCCAACTCCTCTTTCTCCCCTGCTCTCCAACCCCCCTCACCCCAACTCGTCTTTCACCCCTACTCTCCAACCCCCTTCACACCAACTCTTCTTTCACACCTACTCTCCAACCCCCCTCACCCCAACTCCTCCTTCACACCTACACTCCAACCCCCCTCACCCCAACTCCTCTATCACCCCTACTCTCCAACATCCCCTCACCCCAACTCCTCTTTCACCCCTACTCTCCAACCCCCTCACCCCAACTCCTCTTTCACCCCTACTCTCCAATCCCCTCACCCCAACTCCTCTTTCACCCCTACTCTCCAACGCCCTCACCCCAGCTCCTTTTTCACCCCTACTCTCCAACCCCCCTCACCCCAACTCCTCTTTCACCCCTATTCTCCAACCCCCCTCACCCCAACTCTTCTTTCACCCCTACTCTCCAATCCCCCTCATCCCAACTCCTCTTTCACCCCGACACTTCTACCCCCTCGCCCCAACTCCTCTTTCACCCCTACTCTCCAAACCCCCTCACCCCAACTCCTTTCACACCTACACTCCAACCCCTCACCCCGACTCCTCTTTCACCCCTACTCTCCCACCCCCTCACCCAACTCCTCTATCACTCCTACTCTCCAACCCCCTCACCCCAACTCCTCTTTCCCCCCTACTCTCCAACCCCCTCACCCCAGCTCCTCTTTCACCGTTACTCTCCAACCCCCCTCACCCCAACTGCTCTTTCACCCCTACTCTCCAAACGCCATCACGCTAACTCCTCTTTCACCCCCACTCTCCAACCCCCCTCACCCCAACTCCTCTTTCACCCCTACTCTCCAACCCCCCTCACCCCAACTCCTCTTTCACCCCTACTCTCCAAACCCCCTCACCCCAACTCCTCTTTCACCCCTACTCTCCATCACCCTCATCCCAACTCCTCTTTCACCCCTACTCTTCAAACCCCCTCACCCCAACTCCTCTTTCACCCCTACTCTCTAAACCCCTTACCCCAACTCCTCTTTCGCCCCTACTCCCCTACCCCCCGCACCCCAACTCCTCTTTCACCCCTACTCTCCAACCCCCATCACCCTAACTCCTCTTTCACCCCTACTCTCCATCCCCCCTCACCCCAACTCCACTTTCACCCCTACTCTACAATCACCCTCACCCCAACTCCTCCTTCACCCCTACTCTCCAAACCCCCCTCACCCCAACTCCTCTTTCACCCTACTCTCCAACTCCCCTCACCCCATCACCTCTTTCACCCCTACTCTCCAACCCCCTCACCCCAACTACTCTTTCACCCCTTCTCTCCAACCCCCTCACCCCAACTCCTCTTTCACCCCTACTCTCCAAACCCCCTCACCCCAACTCCTCTTTCACCCCTACTCTCCAACCCCCCTCACCCCAACTCCTCTTTCACCCCTACTCTCCAACCCCCCTCACCCCAACTCCTCTTTCACCCCTACTCTCCAACCCCCTCACCCCAACTCCTCCTTCACCCCTACTCTCCAACCCCCCTCACCCGAACTCCTCTTTCACCCTTACTCTCCAACCCCCTTCACCCCAACTCCTCTTTCACCCGTACTCTCCAACCCCCCTTACCCCAACTCCTCTTTCACTCCTACTCTCCAACCCCCTCACCCGAACTCCTCTTTCACCCCTGCTCTCCAACCCCCCTCAACCCAACTCCCCTTTCACCTCTACTCTCCAACCCCCTCACCCCAGCTCCTCTTTCACCCCTACTCTCCAACCCCCCTCACCCCAACTCCTCTTTCACCCCTACTCTCCAACCCCCCTCACCCCAACTCCTCTTTCACCCCTACTCTCCAATCCCCGTCATCCCAACTCCTGTTTCACCCCTACACTCCTACCGCTCGCCCGAAATCCTCTTTCACCCATACTCTTCAACCCCCTCACCCCAAGTCCTCTTTCACCCCTAATCTCCAAACTCCCTCACCCCAACTCCTTTCACACCTACTCTCCAACCCCTCACCACAACTCCTCTTTCACCCCTACTCTCCAACTCCCTCACCCCAACTCCTCTTTCACCCCTACTCTCCAACCCCCTCACCCCAACTCCTCTTTCACCGCGACTCTCCAATCCCCCCCTCACCCCAACACCTCTTTCACCCCTACTCTCCAACCCCACTCACCCCAACTCCTCTTTTACCCCTACTCTCCAACCCCCTCACCCCAACTCCTCTTTCACCCCTACTCTCCAATCACGCTCACCCCAACTCCTCTTTCACCCCTAATCTCCAAACCCCCTCACCCCAACTCCTCTTTCACCCCTACTCTCCAAACCTCCTCATCCCAACTCCTCTTTCACCCCTACACTCCTACCCCTCGCCCCAACTCCTCTTTCACCCATACTCTCCAACCCCCTCACCCCAAGTCCTCTTTCACCCCTAATCTCCAAACTCCCTTACCCCAGCTCCTTTCACACCTACTCTCCAATCCCTCACCACAACTCCTCTTTCACCCCTAATCTCCAACCCCATCACCCCAACTCCTCCTTCACCCCTACTCTCCAACCCCCTCACCCCAACTCCTCTTTCACCGCTACTCTCCAACCCCCCCTCACCCCAACACCTCTTTCACCCCTGCTCTCCAACCCCCCTCACCCCAACTCCTCTTTCACCCCTACTCTCCAACCCCTCACCCCAACTCCTCTTTCACCCCTACTCTCCAATCACCCTCACCCCAACTCCTCTTTCACCCCTACTCTCCAATCACCCTCACCCCAACTCCTCTTTCACCCCGAATCTCCAACCCCCCTCACCCCAACCCCTCTTTCACCCCTACTCTCCAAACCTCCTCACCCCAACTCCTCTTTCACCCCTACTCTCCTACCCCACTCACCCCAACTCCTCTTTCACCCCTACTCTCCAAGCCCCTCACCCGAACTCCTCTTTCAAGCCTACTCTCCAACCCCCACACCCCAATTCCTCTTTCACCCCTACTCTCCAAGCCCTCACCCCAACTCCTCTTTCACCCCTACTCTCCAACCCCCTTCACCCCAACTCCTCTTTCACCCCTACTCTCCAACCCCCCTCACCCCAACTCCCCTTTCACCCATACTCTCCAACCCCCTCACCCCAACTTCTCTTTCACCGCTACTCTCCAACACCCCTCACCCCAACAACTCTTTCACCCCTTCTCTCCAACCCCCCTCACCCCAACTCCAGTTTCAACCCTACAACGCCAACCCCCTCACCCCAACTCCTCTTTCACCCCTAATCTCCAACCAACCTCACCCCAACCCCTCTTTTACCCTACTCTCCAAACCCCCTCACCACAGCTCCTCTTTCAACCATACTCTCCAACCCCCTCACCCCAACTCCTCTTTCACCCCTAATCTCCAACCAACCTCACCCCAACCCCTCTTTTACCCCTACTCTCCAAACCCCCTCACCACAGCTCCTCCTTCACCCCAACTCTCCAACACCCTCACCCCAACTCCTCTTTCACCCTACTCTCCAACCCCCCTCACCCCAACTCCTCTCACCAACCCCCTCACCCCAACTCTTCTTTCACCCCTACTCTCCAACCCCCCTCACCCCAACTCCTCTATCACCCCAAATCACCAACCCCCCTCACCCCAACTCCTCCTTCACACCTACTCTCCTACCCCCCTCACCCTAAACTCCTCTTTCATCCCTACTCCCCAACCCCCTCACCCCAACTCCTCTTTCACCCCTACTCTCCAACTCCCTCACCCCAACTCCTCTTTCACCCCTACTCTCCAACCCCCCTCACCCCAACTCCTTTCACCACTACTCTCCAACCCCCCTCACCCCAACTCCTCTTTCACCCCTACTCTCCAACCCCCCTCACCCCTACTCCTCTTGCACCCCTACTCTCCAAACCCCCTCACCCCAACTCCTCTTTCACCCCTAATCTCCAACCAACCTCACCCCAACTCCTCTTTCACCCCTACTCTCCAACCCCCCTCAACCCAACTACTCTTTCACCCTTACTCTCCAACCCCCTTCACCCCAACTCGTCTTTCACCCCTACTCTCCAAACCCCCTCACCCCAACTCCTCTTTCACACCTACTCTCCATACCCCTCACCCCAACTCCTCTTTCACCCGTACTCTCCAACCCCCATCACCTCAACTCCTCTTTCACCCCTACTCTCCAACCCCCCTCACCCCAACTCCGCTTTCACCCCTACTCTCCAACCCCCCTCACCCCCAACTCCTCTTTCACCCCGACTCTCCAAACCGCTCACCCCAACTCCTCTTTCAACCCGACTCTCCAAACCCCCTCACCCCAACTCCTCTTTCACCCCTACTCTCCAACCCCCCTCACCCCAACTCGTCTTTCACTCATACTCTCCAACCCCCTTCACACCAACTCCTCTTTCACACCTACTCTCCAAACCCCCTCACCCCAACTCCTCCTTCACCCGTTCACGTCCAACCCCCCTCACCCCAACTCCTCTATCACCCCTACTCTCCAACATCCCCTCACCCCAAATCTCTTTCACCCCTACTCTCCAACATCCCCTCACCCCAACTCCTCTTTCACCAGTACGCTCCAACCCCCTCACCCCAACTCCTCTTTCACCACTACTCTCCAACCCCTCACACCAACTCCTCTTTCACCCCTACTCTCCAATCCCCTCACCCCAACTCCTCTTTGACCCCTACTCTCCAACCCCCTCACCCCAGCTCCTCTTTCACCCCTACTCTCCAACCCCCCTCACCCCAAATCCTCTTTGACCCCTACTCTCCAACCCCCCTCACCCAACTCCGCTTTCACCCCTACTCTCCAATCCCCCTCATCCCAACTCCTCTTTCACCCCTACACTCCTACCCCCCTCGCCCCAACTCCTCTTTCACCCCTACTCTCCCACCCCCTCACCCAACTCCTCTTTCACCCCTACTCTCCAAACCCCCTCACCCCAACTCCTTTCACACCTACACTCCAACCGCTCACCCCCAACTCCTCTTTCACCCCTACACTCCAACCCCCTCACCCCAACTCCTCTTTCACCCCTACTCTCCAACCCCCTCACCCCAACTCCTCTTTCACCGTTACTCTCCAACCACCCCTCACCCCAACTGCTCTTTCACCCCTACTCTCCAAACGCCATCACGCTAACTCCTCTTTCACCCCTACTCTCCAACCCCCCTCACCCCAACTCATCTTTCACCCCTACTCTCCAATCACCCTCACCCCAACTCCTCTTTCACCCCTAATCTCCAACCCCCTCACCCCAACTCCTCTTTCGCCCCTACTCTCCAAACCTCCTCACCCCAACTCCTCTTTCACCCATACTCTCCAACCCCCCTCACCCCAACTTCTCTTTCACCCCAACTCTCCAACCCCCCTCACCCCAACTCATCTTTCACCCATACTCTCCAACCCCCTCACCCCAACTCCTCTTCACCCCTATTCTCCAACCCCCCTCACCCCAACACCTCTTTCACCCCTACTCTCCATCACCCTCATCCCAACTCCTCTTTCACCCCTACTCTCCAACCCCCTCACCCCAACTCCTCTTTCACCCCTATTCTCCAACCCCCCTCACCCCAACTCCTCTTTCACCCCTACTCCCCAACCCCCCTCACCCCAACTCCTCTTTCACCCCTATTCTCCAACCCCCCTCACCCCAACTCCACTTTCACCCTTACTCTCCAACCCCCTCAGCCCAACTCCTCTTTCACCCCTAATCTCCAAACCCCCTCAGCCCAACTCCACTTTCACCCTTACTCTCCAACCCCCTCAGCCTAACTCCTCTTTCACCCCTAATCTCCAAACCCCCTCACCACAACTCCTTTCACACCTACTCTGCAACCAGTCACCCCAACTCCTCTTTCACCCCTACACTCCAACCCCCTCACCCCAACTCCTCTTTCACCGCTGCTCTCAAACCCCCCTCACCCCAACTCCTCTATCACCCAAACTCTCCAACCCCCCTCTCCCCAACTCCTCTTTCACCCCTACTCTCCAACCCCCCTCAACCCAACTCCTCTTTCACCCCTACTCCCCAACCCCCTCACCCCAACTCCTCTTTCACCCCTACTCTCCAACCCCCTCAACCCAACTCCTCTTTCACCCCTACTCTCCAACCCCCTCACCCCAAGTCCTCTTTCACCCCTACTCTCCAACCCCCCCTTATTGAAACGCCTGCTCACACCGACGCGTGCGCCTTTCCGGTTCAGGTTCTACTAATCTGTCGCGGCAAGTTAAATGTTACATGCGTGGTTTCTGATCCGGTGCTCCCAGGAATGCATCTCGGCAAATCGCGTGCGTGCAGCCCCTCCAAACACCTTTTTCCCGCTCGGAGTACCGGATCAGGGAATGACCCTGCATGTCTGTGTACGGCACATGTATCGGATGCCCCTTGGTGTAATAAACAGCAACAGTATGTATAAGCATAGGAATAGAAACACTGACTGTGACGGTAATTCCCAATATCAATGGGAATCCGGGACTCTGGCATTAATTCCCAAATATCAAAGGGAACCCGGAACTCTGGCAATAATTCCCAAATATCAATGGCAACTTGGGACTCTGGCAAAAATCCAAATATCAATGGGAACCCGGAACTCTGCAATAATTCCAAAATATCAATTAGAACCCGGGACTCTGGAAGTAATTCCCAAATATCAATGGGAACCCGGGACTCTGGCAATAATTCCCAAATATCAATTAGAACCCGGGACTCTGGCAATAATTCCCATGTAACAATTAAAACCCCAAACCATGGCACTAATATCCCTCCCCCAGTGACTGAGCTCACACCTG